>NC_051134.1:1596448-2196448 GCF_014839805.1 Manduca sexta
TCTTTATTTCGGCTAGGGCATTCATGATTCCTTCGGAATTGTGCACACATTGTATGTATAGGAAATACGCAGTTGACATCACATAAGACCTACTTTATCGTTGCTGGCATATGCAATAAAAAAAAAACACACACAAAATGTAATATTTCAGCAACACCATACGATAAGATAATGTTATGTGTCAAGTAAATACATCAATGTACAATCCACATGATTGATAATACTTTTGACTATAATTATTTAGTCTGTGATCGAATATGATAACCTTATGCCCTGTACATACTGACCCAATATAGTACGTTCATAAGTACTCATTATGTAGTTATATGAAATTAAATATTTAGAGTTGCTAATAACATAGTGAGAGGTTTTAAATATATTCTACAAATAATAATTTTATGTTATTGTTGTCCGTATTGGTATTAGATTTTCTATATTTGGGTTTATTTATACTAATTAATTTCCATGTCAGTCTCAATATAAAATTAGTATTTTTCATAACACCTGAACACCTTTTGTAGACAATTAAAGTTCGTAGCTGAAATTAAGTGTTATTTATTTCTGGGCTGTTGTACTTTTGTGTGCAACAGCCTCGATTGTGTACTATTTTCACCATCAAATAAAGTATAAATAAAATATATTAATTACATATACATATGTATATGTAATTAATATATTTTATTTATGATATATGCCCTAGACTATCCTTTTCATCATTCTCTCTTATTCCATACAATGGTTGTAAGAGATTGCCTCGAGCGATAAGATCGCCAATTGTACCTTCTTTCAGCCTTTATTGTTTTAATATTAAGCACAGTGTTTTGTTATTGTGTACAATAAAGCTATGAAATAAATAAATATATTTTAATATATGAGGCATACTGAAATAAATACAGAACTCCCATATTTAAAGTCTTAATTAATAACTAACTGACCATGGCGTAATCTTTTTGGCTAACGCAGTTAAGTTTTACAATAATAGCTTTTGCCCGAGGCTCCGCAAGAGTAATTTTTTTCTGGGATAATAGTTACCCTATCGCACTCAGGAGTAATGTAGCTTCCTATTAGTGAAATAATTTATGAAACAGTTTGTTTGTAGGTACAAACAAACTCACAAACGTGTCCTCTATATAATATTAGTACAATAATGTTTGTCGCATGCTTACAGGTGGTAGGAACAGGCGAGTGGCAGAAGCGTTCGTTAAAACTGGCCGATCGATTAAGGAACTTGAGGACGAGATGCTAAACGGACAGAAACTGCAAGGCCCAATCACCGCCGAGGAAGTCAATCACATGTTGGCCAACAAAAATATGGAAAACAAGTCAGTACCCTTATTTAATTACCAAACTAATTTAAGAGACTCGAACCAATCGCAATTGTATTTGGAAGTACATAAAATATAAGCATTTTATTTACGACCATTGCCTGTTATTGGCATTGTGTAAATATTATTTAAATACCATCTTTTAATCATCTGATCAAATACGTACATCAAAAGATAAAAATAAACAGATAGCAGAATGTAGATCGCTTGAGAAGCGTTACATTATTGCAAACGACCGGTTGCGCGGTTGATATGTTGATTATGTGGACAATTGCAATTCTACGTCAGATTACTGTAGGTTGAACTAAAATAATCTCTTGGCCGGTATCCACGCGACGTAGGTCAGTGGAAACATTAATCCAATGATATCGCCATTTTATGTGTTGGTGTTGCAAATTAGCAAATTATCGAACTACACTCCAATATCAACTTAAAATTATCTGTAATATATCATGATAAAGTACATAAATATAATACTTTTTTAAAATCAACTCGTTTACGCAATTTAATTTTCATTCGTCGTTTTCAGTATAACATTGTTTATGCGCAGGTTCCCACTGTTCACGGCTGTGTTCCGCATCTGTCGAGGCGAACTGAAACCCAATGATTTTATTGATTGCATCCGCAGTCATCCAGAACACATGTAAGACCTATTCCTTGCATCCGCTTCCTTATCTAACTAGTTTCTAGACCAGACTGCTAGAGCCTATTTACATAACTGTATGTAGATTAGAGCTGATTAACTTATTATGTAAATAACAATATAAAATCTTACCTATATGTATGTTTATTTTACAGGGTGTTAGTACTTATTATATAAAGATTTATTATACGTAATGTTATTTTACTGTTGTCTATGACTGCAAAGATTTAATCGCAATAACAAGTGTTTATACATATATAATAAAAAATATATGAAAGTATGTATAAAACGGAATTATTCAGTAAAACTGATAATACACGTTGCTTGCTTACAAACATGATTCTTATTATGATGACAGAAAAGTCAATAAAGCGGTATTGCTGACGCTATAATTGAACTAGTTCTTAATATACACGCAATCAGCAAGTAGTTGATAAAGCTCACCGCAAACGCTCGTAGCGACAGACTGATATCACGAGCGGTGTAAATATACCTACCTATTGGGAAATATTTACAATAATTGCAGTCATACAATAAATTATCCAATACTTACAAAGCATGTATTTCTTATATTGTTGTATAAAACATACTGACACATGTTGTTTTAATAATGTTGGTAATATTGAATAAACGATATATCGTTTCTGATGTATTATCTCTGAAATAATGTTTCGTGAACGCGGATCTGTTATCACTTATCATGTTTAGCATAGTAGCTTCAGAATAAATGAACATATTCGAGTGGTCGCTTGTTGAGATAAAGTTTATTGATGTTTACCAGTCCAACGTAGGTGCTAAATACAAATACCTATAGAGTATAATGTTGTGTTATGTATACAGAATCATGTAATATATCATCTAGCTTAATCTTTATCATAACTGTTTACGTATTTCTATTGCACGTTGCCCTGTAGTTATAATATGTGATGTATCCAAATGACTAACTGCAGACGTAGAGAAACTAAATAAATTATTATTTTAGAAACCAACGTACTTTTATTGTTGTTTCTTGTCTATATTTCCTGTTTCGTATTTATTCGGTACTTCGTTATGGTAAAGGCTTTTTGCCTATTGTAATCATTACTGTTCTTATTAAATGGAATTTGCAGATTACCATTAAAATATTTTACTACAAATAACACATGTGTGAATTTATGATGCTTTGACAATGGATGTACTTAAACTATCTTCTTTCTGAATTGCGCATAATTTTAAAAATTAAAATCTTTCTTCACCTCGTCTGCATTTTCTATTGAAAATCTTATTATAACATATTCAATAACATGTTTCAGATTCGCTCCAAAGAATATAAGCATTTATTAATATTCATTTCATTCCGAACGTCACTTCTGTTGAAACCTATACGCTTGCCTGTTAGTCTTCTGTGTGCATGTGCATTTGTGTTCTTTCATTGTTATGCATTTCTAACTCTGTTATTATAAATAAAGTCTACGTTTCCTGGGAACGGCTGTCTTTGTATTTGTTTCTCAATTGTTTTTTTTTATTTAATAATTTTCGTTAATTGACGCGATAGTAATTTTTGTTTTACTAATATTCTAGGAAACAGCCGACACCCAAATGTTCACTGTGACCCGAGTGAAGTGCTTCTACAATCTTTATGTCACAAGATTCGCATCTGTCATGTGATGCACCAAATGCATTTATCATTCGTCGGATTTAATTTTCTGGTTAGAAACACAGTCCTTTAAATCCACATTAAAATAATTGCTAGTATTTTTTCGTTGGAATAAAATAAACAATCGTTACTTATTTCAAATTTATATTTGTCCATCCAGTTAGGCTTGGCATAGTTACAAATTTCAATGTTGCCACAATGTGCAAAAGTTGTTTTGTGGTGATTAGTAATTGGTAACATACATATTTAATTGGTTAAAATGATTAATAGGTGCCTATTTCGAAGTATAAGTTGTAAGGTGTTCCGCTCAATCTGTCTGGTTCTAAATTAAATAGTAAACTTGCCCCAAAACGGTTTAACGCACATAAGAGACAACGGTAAAAACAGTACCTATAGTTTTACTATATCAAGTAAAACGTGCTTATTCTAATTAAAATAATAGACTGTGTCTCTGATTGGACCTGCTTACAACGTCATTTGCATGTACAATTTGATATTTTACATACAATCGTTAATCATGTGATGAAATTATTTTCTACAGTTCCGAAATTGTTTGTTGTTTAGTAATTATAATAGAACGGAAATAATGTCATAAGTAAGACTGTTTTATGTGTTTATTTTAAATGGATTACTTAACTAGCCCACGTCAAGGGTGACGGTATGCTAACGGGGTAGATGTAAGTGTTAAAATCAATATAGGCTAGACAATACAATTGTTCATGCCCTAATCTGAGTCGATGCCTAGTCTAAATAGTCAATTAGTGAATGTACTCTTGTACTTTTTTAAAATGAAGAATACTTATACATTTAGTGATTGGTAATAAATAATTCAGCAAAATTATTAAACGATAATAATTCGAAAACTGTGTTCTGTAAGTTTGTCATTAGTCTTGTATATATTCCATAGCCATCATAATATCTGTAGTTTGTAAAGTCACCGTCACGTGCATTCTGTCGTTATAACAACCATGCAAGTGAATGAGCGAACTTCATTTTATCGCTTAAACAAAAAACAGAAGCCTTTCTTCAAAAGTATGAATACAACGATATCGAATGTTTATTTTTTGCAGGCTACGAATAGTTAGAAAATCACATTGCTGTATATGCTAAAATAAATGACGAGGTAAGATATAAGGCTTCTGTTTTTATTGTGATCATTTTATTACTTTTGTACCGTGCCATATCATGACGATCATAAATACAGTATGATTTTAAAAATTGTCTATTATTTCAGAAATTGTACTTTTAATTTTATTATACGGTATAGAGTGATACCTATGTATGTTTACCGAATTGAAGGGATAAAATATAATGTGCCTGCATAAGTCACATATTGCATAATTGTCAGTGGTTTTTTGATTACAGACTTGAATTTTTTTAACATTGTAACCAATTTGTTTGTTCAGTCCTACATAAAATAGATTAGTGATTAACCTTGGTAAGTATCAATTGTATTATTGAGTTTCCTTTTATTTTAATAACTGTCTGTGTCTCGGTGGGTGATTCCGCTGTGACACGGGGGGCAGCGGGTTCGAGCCCCGCGCTGAGACAAATTTTACATGCTCTGCAAATGCTTGTTTCCGATTCTAATTTTTGTGGGACTAATAGTTCCTAATATTTAAGAAATAAAGCATGTATCCTGCATCGAGACAATTTTTTGTGGAATCTGCAAATATTAGTTTCGAATATATTTATTGTGGAACCAACATGCTTAGTTCTTATTACCTTCGTAATAAGACACGTATCCTATTGTACGGAATAGGATATATATGTGGCTGTTGGATCGATTGTGTTGTAAATAAATATCTTAATTTGTTCAGTACATAATTTGTCTATGAAGTAGATAATATTTAAAATGCCATTTTTCTTTACAGGGTAAAGGTCGCCATGAAGTAAAATTGCAACATAGTAAATCAATAATTCTTATGTAAAATACATATAAATACTTTCATAGACTTAGATTGTTATTGTAAGTATTTATTTTTTCTTCCCGGCCTTTACTATTCGCAACGATACAAATCATAGATTATTAGATACGTGTAAGAGTTTATAATGTAGTAGTTGTGTTGCGTTAGTAAAGTGTGTAATTGATACTTTTTATTCATTATTTATTTATGTATTTATGAATAATATTTAACCAGAGCAAATTTAAAAAGTGGATTTCTATAAAATTTTATGGCTCTACCATAGTAATTGCTAGCGGATCTTTGCTCTCCCACCCAAAATGTATTCTATTGTTTAAAAAATCTTTGGCGTTCCACCTCTTACCGAACTGTTTCCCCTATTCTAATATTTTCTCGATATCCCGTTGTATTGACTACAATATCCACTCATTGATTTGCTATGTAGGATTAAGAATAGAGAACCCCACCGTGTTTTGTCTTTAAATTCCTGTGTGATTTAACCCTGGTAACTCCTGATGGAACAGGCATTATGATTGTGTTAAGTATACTGAACTACTTTTTCTGTAGGAACTCTTGTCTGATTGATATATTATGTCCAAATATATGGTATATATTCAACATTTTATCAGTAACAGTGCAGAGTTTCTATATCTATTATAACTCTTTCGTGCAGATTCAATAGTATTCTAGTGGTCGTAACGTAATATAATAGAACTGAAAATTTGTTACATATATAAAATGTAAATACCATAAACTGTTGCTATTTCTTATTGGTTGCTGTTACAATCAGACGAGAATCTTCCCGTTTCGTTATTAATTTGTACATATAAATATAATTGAATTAAATAGATAACGTATTTACTTATGTACATGATATTAATCTATTTAAATATTATTTGTTGTTAATATTATTGTGTATATGTTTAAATAAATACGATAGTTGTTAATATGTCATTCCTTTTTTACTTAAAAACATTGTGAATAAATAAAAAGAACACGTCGTAACTTTGAAATTATTTAATTCGATTAATTTCTAACGACTAGACCATTTCTATCTTTAATTGCCATATTTTTTATGTAACCATTATAAAAATCTATGGCCTCTATTTGCCTCTTGCCAACAATTCTAAGGGATTTAAAGTAAACATATCTTTTGTCTTTACACAGTACTCTTATTGCATCAGTTTTATTGCAATATTCTAGATATCCTATAGGGTTATTGTTATCAACTTCGTCAGGATTATGTATAAATGCATCAAACAATTTCAAGTGTTTGTCTCTAAATTTAGTTGAAAGTGGATACAATCCGTATATCGCTCTATGTAAGTTATATACATCCCTGGCAGTCATGTCGTGCCATCTTACTTCACTAATATTCTTGTTTATTTTCTTTGCTGTAAAAATAAATTGTTATTAGGTATAATAAAGAGTATTACAAATATAAACAAAACTAGGTATCTTTATGTTTTTTTTAATTGAAAAACGCGTGTGAGTTGCTTGAGTGTGCCAAATTGGATTTGTCCTCTATACTAGGTATTGCGAGGAATTTGCCAAGTTTATAAGCTTTGCAAATTGAGTAAGTGCACTAGTTATACCTCTGCCTAATCCGTCAACAATAAAGAAGTGAACTTTTGTTAATAATATCTAGAACTCTGAGAATAAACATATAATACGATTTTTTAAGTCCACCATCTATCACACACAGTCACAGTCTATGGGGGAGACTTGAACGTCAATTTAACGGTACTTTAAGGCTGCAAAAACTTCGATACATCGCGCGAAAATTATAATTTTAAAAACTGCGATAAAATCCGTAATATACTTTTATTTCAATGTCTTACATTCTCGTAAACATAGGAAATCAATAAGCATAAAGAACAAGAGATATTCGTTAAAATGACGAGTGTCTTCCTATTATTAAATTGGTATTTTTTTATTTTCATGAAATTTTAATTAAACAAAATGAGTTAGTAAATAAAAATAGTTTCCCTAGAAAGACTAGAGACAGCCAACTATTGCATTCCATGGGGTTAAAGATTTCCGGATACCCAATTGCTTTGTTTTCCCTAGTATCATATTCCTTATTATAGTTGGTAGGGCATTTATTATGAAATATGAACTGTAGCTGTCTATAAGTGATGGATGTAATTAAAAATCAGGTGACTTCTGAATCACATGTCTGCTTTTGATTGCCAATTTTGACTATACAATGATTATGTATAGTGATTGCACTAGTTGCATCAGTGCTCATCTAATGGAGAATAAACATGAGTTATTGTAAACTATAAATATATGCTTACCATAAGTAACTCCCTCATTGTTTTGTGGGTAGGCATTGTTAATGCTGTCTGGTAATGTTTTTAAACATTGTACAAGCATATCAGCACCAATGTTTGATAGTTGCTCAGTCAGTTCTGGTAATTTTATATCTTTTGATACTGGAACCTTACATTGACTGATTATCTCACCTGAAATAGAAATGTTTTTTTTTTTATATTTGGTATTGATATTCTTTATTCATTCTTATTATTATTATTGATTTATGACATTTAGGAAAAAAAACTATACATGCAATATTATTTATCTTTACTTAAGTTGTCTCAAATTTATTACAAAGATATTGTTTCAATAATTTCATAATGAAAATACTACTAACATATTTGAATGTGTGCTTCTCTTAAAGTACAAATTGTTTTAATTGCAACCAACACTAGGAATATTTTGGTAGTTTAAAATTTTCTACAGATTAAATTGTCTTTTTTTAAAGCAATTATTCATAAATATTTGCACATATCTGTCTGTAACTTGGGCACTGTCAAATAGAGAATAAATGCTCAATGCCATTAGGTTGGGACAATGCCTTAAAATCAAATTTTATTTGTGAAATATATGTGTGAAATGTATGTTGCTTTCACTATCCAAATGAGAAACAAATATTACATACATAGTAATTTGCATAATAAATCAGGGAAATTATATCCACAGTGCTCATTTCAATATATTCCTATACAGTACTTATGTGCAAGTGATAGTGGTAATGCTGGGTACTTAGCCACAAATGTAAAAACAGTGATAATACAAGATTTTCATATATAGACAACATCACAATAACTGAACACTAACAAAGTGTACAAATGTTGATACAATAGATGTTATAGCTAGGTAGCTAGTGGTTGATATTGAAACTTACCTACATCAAATATGTCTGCTTTTATTTTCATGAGTGTTACTCCAGTGATTTCATCCCCATGCAGTAGAGTGTGAATAATTGGAGCAGCACCTCGCCATCGTGGCAGTAAACTGGGATGAACATTTACCATGCCTCTGGAATATATGTTTTTTAACTATTATACAAGTATGTATATAGCATAAACATAGGAAAATGAATATTTGTAAAATAATGACAAATTGCCGATAGGTATAAAATTGTAGGTTTCAAAAACCTCTTCCTTAAAACTAGTAAAATGTACTTCTAAGTTCTCTTGGCTATGGTTTGTAGAGAGTTATAGTTGTATAGTACTATGCGGGCCCACTCTAGAATTGCATTAATTACCTCCCAAATGCATTAAACTGTCACTATTTTCTTATCTATTTGTATTCAAAAATAAATGTATTAAATACCTGCATAGTAAAAAGCAAAATAAATATTAAATACTTACAATGGAAATTTATTTAACAAATCTGCCTTTATGAGGTGACCAAAGGCAACAATAAGCCCCAAATCATATTCACCAGCTTGTAAGTGTGAAAATGGCCACAAAATCGTCTTAATATTCTCTTCTTGTGCATATTTTTCTATTTGTGTTTTATTTTTTGTATTAGTATTGGTAATCACAAGGTCTATGCAATCTATAGATTTTTCTAATTTGCTGAAACAAATAAATATAATAATTAACTGCGAAATTTACAGTTACCAGAACAAATGGGAAAGGTTATGTATGAAAGGGGTTGGTAACAATTTACATTTTTAAAATATACCTACTGTATACTAATGTAATTAAAACTATCTAAGTAGTGATATAGATAATCTTGTTTGTAATAAAAAGGCACTTAGTTTATCAACAAAAATTTGGCCAAAAAAGAGTACTGTAAGTTAAAAGTACTTATATACTTAATACATAAAAAAAAGAAAAAAGAACAAATGTTTTAATAAGGAATTACCTGAATTCATTAACTTTTTGGAAACTTGTGAATGAAATATTATCAGAACCGAAGAACAGCAGTTTATACGGCTTTTGGTCACTGCATTGCCGGATAATTACATATTTTTCTTTCAATATTTTATGTAGATTCTTGGATAATTTATTGACCATTAATAACATTGCTACAATTTATAATAAAAGTTGCATTTTAAAACTTAAACTAGGAACATTTGGGTAAATTTTAGGTTACTCTTGAGCACAGAATAATAATACATAGTTTGACATTTTTGACGTTTGAAAGTTCATTAATAAGGCCAGGCTTATACAGTCGGAATAACAATCTGAATTCAGATTCTGGAAATCAAATCAAATCAATTTATTTTACATAAAACATGGTATAAATTATGATGTTAAATATCTTACATACATGCAACATGTTTCACCATTTCAACGGTATGCAAAAAAAATATATACGTACTTATAATTAGAGAACGTAGTTAGGCAAATTACTGTATATCTGTATAAATGGTCTATCATGCTATTTATATCTATTTTCTTAGCGGTTGGACTATAGATTGGACCTTTCTTTATTCAGAGTTTTTCCACTTTTTCGTCTCGAAGTTATAAAGAATGCTAGGCCACCTTGGAAAATGTACATTTATAAAACAGAAATGACAAATAATTATTTTTACGGAAAAATTTAAAATGTGTGTGTTACAACGCCAACTGGTATGTGATTGGACCGCCTGGAATCAGATTCTGAATTTATAAACCCGGCCTAAATTCTTTTAGTCCAGGAAGGAGTAGAAGTCTTTGAGATGAATATGTCCAAAATCTATGCAGGTTATTGGCAAAAACAACTATTTTATATGGGAGACAAGTTGAAAGTGTTTAGCGGTACAAGCAATTTGCAACTCTAAAAACCTCAGACTAAAAACCCACTACAATAGCGCTAGTGCAGCAAGTGAGTACGACAATTATTAGTTGCAAACGTAGCGTGGGACGCCCTCTGACCAGATGGCGGGACGACTTCCACAAGAGGGCCGGGAGCGTCTGCGGGAGCGATTGGATGCATAAAGCAGCAGAGTGCACACCGGGCTCTGTGGGGTACCTATGGAGAGGCCTATGTCCAGCAGTGAACGGCAATGGGATCATGATAATGAAACAGAGTGAACAGTAAGATATGTGTGATTAGTGTAGTCTTAGAGTAAGTTCCTATGGACGAAAATAAAAACAAATGATACATCTCAGACTTTGTCTTTTTTGCGACCATATGTAAAATATATTTTTATGAATTACTTATTAACCTACTTTTAAAGAGATTTTACTTTTATAATCATCATGATAAATCATAACATTAACATTGTTTTTATCAATTTTCAGACAACACTTTTGTTGCTAGGTACCTCATTTAACGCTTTTCAATGGTCACTTTTTTAGACACAAAGATGGTTCTCCACTCTACCGTCCTTGACAAAATCGGAACTAGCGCCCGTGCTAAAGTCTTGGGTTCGAATCCCAGGTCGAGCTAAAGTATTTGTGACTGGGTTTTTCCATCTTAAAATTTACTCAGTCGCAACTCGGAGTTGGGAAGTTGGCAGTGTGATACTCCCGAGCCTCGGAAATCACGTCAAGCTGTTTGTTGGTCTTACGCCTTATATTTCTCCGGTCATGTCGGATTGCCGTCTCACCATACTATGAGAGTGAAGAAACAGTCTTCGACTGTGTATTGCACGCACATTTGTGCACTATAATATCTCCCGCATACTTGGCTGATCTCCGTTGAGATTGGACGCCGGGGCCAAAATTCGGCTAGAAAGGATTCATTCATTCATAAAAGAAGATAGTTATATTATGTACGTGTATTTAATTTAAAATTTCCAATAGTTATTATGTTTTCCAAGTCCTCTTAGCCTAACTGCCATAAATTATTCAAGTTGGCGGGAGAGGGCCCAGGTTCAAATTCTAAGTCGAGCTATAGATATATAGGCTTTTACAATACGAGTTAATTTGCATTAGATCTACGGATAAGTTTTTTTTTTGGTGTATCGAATCCCGCAGTCAACACCGGGGGAAACCTATGAATGTGATACTAGAATCCCCCGGCTTAGCAACTGCAAGGACCTGGGGAAATGTAGGGAGGGGATATTTGGGGAAGAAAGTGTGGGGGAAGGAAAAGGAACTCTCTTAGAATGGGCAAAAAGGAGAAGGCTAGGAAATATTTGCGAACCCGCGTAGGCCTTAATGTGAATTGGCAACCATGAGGCATACACACTAATGTGCCTAGGGTGGCAGCAATTGTCCTCTCGTGTATGGACGTGCATTCGGTTTAGAGACCAAACGCATAAGAATACCCTGGATAGGTTGACTATACTATTTAATGTCTTATGTAATAGTAGATATTATAAAAAGAGTGTGGCGTCGACCCCACGTTGGGATGACGTGTGGGCAAATGGAACATAATCAGTGTGAGTTGCAATTTCTTTTACATTTGTATTTCATGCATTTTTGCATGGCTCATAAATGTACGTACCTAGTTAAAGCAGTTATAGGTCTTGTAGTTATGTAACGTACTCTTTATACAGGCAGTTTATCAAAATTGTCTATTAAAAAAAACTTGCAATATAAGAAGTAAATTATATACGTACGTTATTAGAATAAAAAAAAGTCTTTATTACGTAAGAATTATATTATTTGGAATCAATATTGCAATTTGGTTAGTTTTTGGGTTGGATAATTTTTACACAACATGCACGATTTAATTCCGATATTTATTGAATACGAAAGTTCCTGAAGTTGTTTGAATATTTGTCAAAAAAAGTGTAGAGGTAGAGCAGCGATGAAACTCGTTCATTCAACTCATTGGATGAATTTGTATGAAGTCGGCACATGGATACATCAAACTTTGTAGGAATTTTTACCCCAAAAAAATCTACAGTGTAAATGATACTCCGGAGGTAGAAACAGTACTTACATAGGCGGTGTCGTGCGGAAGACCTATTTTTATTTGAAATATAAGCAGTAGTGTATTGATAAGGATTTGGGAGATATGCAAATTAAACAACGATTTTCTTAAAATATTTATTATCGCAATTCTATTAGGTAGGTACTTATTGACATAAGTCTTATATTTGTAAAAATACATTTTACATCAATTTTGTTGACTTAAATAATATATAATTTTCGAGTAGAGTACCTTTGGAGTTGTAGCGTATTTAATATTTGTAGAAATGTTACATCTGAATTATATTAAACAGCTGGATCGGTGTTTTGGGAAACAACACTGCGTGAAGAACTTCGATGGAAACTCTTTTTTTTAACAAATTGCGGTTTGCAATACCATGACGGTGGGCTTACAACTGTTTCCTCTAAACTTTTCATACTTATACTTCTTTGGGAATCTTCACGTTGGGTCACTCTGGATGAAATAGTAGCTAATTTTCCAGTAGGTTTATTATAAAAAATCTCATTTTGGTAAGGGATGTCTTTCATTTCAAGTATCTCTACTTCAGTTTCGCTTAAATCTTTACTAAGTCGGTGAGCTCTATGTGCCTCGTATGAGTAGCCTATAGTCTTCATTGTTCCTCTCATGCGTTTAGATTTATCTCTAAACAATAGTTTCTTAAATTCTTTACGAAATGTTGGATGTGTTATTATATAAATAAATGGATTTATACACGCAGCTGTCTTACAAAACAAAGCAGGTATCATTGATGTCAATGGTTTGATAAGATCTTTTTTACCAAAAATCCCTAACAATGCAACAATTGCATATGGAGTCCAAGAAACAAAAAAAAGAACGATGACTGCCATAACTAAAAAGGCAAGTTTGATTTCAGCTTTGCGTTTTGTACGTTCTTTTACATGTTTTGATGAAAGTCTTTGTTCTTGGTTTTGTGTTGTAATATTTCTATTACAAACAACTACTCGGAATATGCTTATATAACAAAATGATATCGTGCAGAAGGGTAATAACCATGCTGCACAGAAAAATATAAATATGAAATATCGTGATGCTAATTCTTCAGTAAGATAATCGAAACTGCAGCTGGTTAAAAAGCCTTCTGGGACATAATGTCCACACCCGATATCTAACGCTGGGATTATCGCGAAAAAACAAGCGTATATCCATGAACCAACAGCCAGTAGTCGCGCGCGGATGACTGTCAGAGCTCGAAGAGGTTCTAAAGGTCGAACAACAGCCCAGTAGCGATCCATTGCTATGGCTGAAAGTGTGGCGATCGATGTGGTACCCGTCAAACCACCGATAAATCCGTAAATTACGCACCCTGAAACAGAGATACGAACGTGCTTACGTTAGTATATTTTAAAACAATAGACCTGATGTTTACAATGTCGTATGTTACAAAAATCAATAGACTGAGATGACGATTGTTAGCAAAAAGCGGGATAACAAGTAGATGTACTTTGATCGGGGCCTTCACATACAGTGTTACATACAAAATACGTGTAGGTAGTTCTTAACGCGCGTTTAATGCTTTTCATCTGAACGGGATTTATGTGTTTGTATTTTGTCCTTAGTTATTTTTTTAAATTTAGTAATTTTTTTTAGAACATCATCATATTTAAAAAAATATAGGTAACTACTTAATTAGTGAGTATGTGTATTATACATATTAGATTTGTTTTTTTTCCTATGAGCACGTTGTTAAGTAAGTAATCGGTCTATGTGTCGAAAAGTTGATCAAAGAATAATATTACACCATGGCCAAAATAATGTTTTTGGCGAAATATTTACTTTGTTGAGTAAAGCTCTAAAGTATATATTTACCAGGTTTTCCAAGTGCTGGTCCAAGGTTGAAAGAGTTGAAAATGAAGATCGGTGTCTTGGCAAGCATCATGAAATCGCTGAGAGCTAGATTTGCCACCAGAATGTTTCCAGGAGTTCGTAGAGTTCGACATCTGTAATGTAACAATTCGGTATTTACCGGTTTGTTTAGATCATTTTGCATATACTTAGTTGATACGATTATGTTTTACTCTTTAAAAAAATCATCATAATGATGTATGTTCTCTCAGGATTTCTTCTTTTCTTCTCTAAGGAATATTGTTATTTTTACAAATTATGCCGACGTTAGGCTCGTCGGAGACGCTGTCGACTTGTTATCGAAAAATTTTAATGCCAATTGTAGAGCTACTAAGCATCAAGATCGTGAAGAGCGCGCCTCAAAAATTTTATAGGCCGCTATTGACAAAGTGATAATACATCCTCAATCTTATATCGCGTAAAACGATTTTAATCAATTGATTAGATTCGGAAAAACGTGCGGAATCTATAATCAAAAACCTTGCTCGTCAGAGCGTTAGGAATAATCAAATACAGGGTCATTTTCACATTGCGTTAATAAATGAAAGCACACTACTATACGCTAATAATTCTATTGACAATTTTTTTTAGTCGAAAGTAGGAATAAGAGTAATGAAATGTAATTTCACATGGCTGTATGTGGGTATTTGTTTAGTTGCTTAATTTTTTTTTTTGAAACTCAAATTAATTATATTATTTTTATACTGTATCCGGTACCGCTATAACATAGCACTTAATTATAATAATATTCTATTTTTTAAGTCATGCATGCCTAAGATCTGTATGTTTATATTGTATCATAGCATTGTTATGTCATTATAGAATTTTAATTTATGTAATTAAGCTATTGGTATGCTAAATAAATAAAAATGATATAAAATACTCAATTTTACCACTGATAACATTTTGCCAAACATCAAACATGAGTAACGAATGTTAGCATCAACAATCTCGGTCTTACTTTTCAGATTTTATTGTGATTTTGTAGTTTAGTGTGAATTTGGTGTCTGCGTGAGTGAATTCTCTTAGAATAGCAGTAGTGGCATTAGGGTGTGTAAAATTAAAATTACTTTTTATTGATATGTATTTTGTTCGGAACTTACACTTTTTTACTTTACATGTACGGTTCGAATAACATATTGTAAACTGTTATTTTCAAAAAGATAAGGATATGGTTTTGTTTAGTAACGCAATGTTAAAATGCCCTGTATATGGAAGCATAAAAATACTTTATTTTTCATAAAATTAGAAATTATTAAATAAATATAAGTAATATTATGTACTATATAACGTAACCTAATATATGTATCAGAAATTAACGTTATTTTTCACAAAACGTAAAGAAACGATAAAAGGAATGAATAAAATGAACTCGCCGACATTTTTGATACTTAACATCCGACGAAGATTGCGTTCGGGTACTTATCACGAAAATTGATTTTATTCACTGAGGCGTAAAGACAATTTTAATTCTATCAGCTCACCAGTAACTGAACTTACCCTTCGTATTATGAATCTTCAGGTTGTGGTTTGTTTATCATGAAAGCCGATAGATAGGGAAACCGCGTTGAGATATCCAGTTAATTTATATTGGTCCTAGTCATTTTATAACTCACGACATATTCCGACATCAGTTAATAAAATCACTCATTTGTTGGAAATGATATTTAAAACAAGCGTGACAAATTATATCAAAAGGTAATATGGGCTCATTACATAATAGGTAAGTAGGTAGGTGCAAGGTTTTTAGATATGTAAACGAATCGCTAACAGACTTTTTAGAGACATGTTTATACAATTAAATGAGGAGACGAACAAGTTGCTCACGTAATAGTATGTAAGTATTCGGGTGTACTGCGGATAATAAAATTATTAGTAACCGCACCATTGCATACACTGAATAACAAAGCTTCATTAACGCTCCTCATTTCAAGTTATTAGTCGCAGGGCCACAATCTAATGACTACAATTAAAACCGGAATATGCAAATTATATGAAGGGGTGCCATCTAGATAGACGGATTCCTAAAAGGTACATACATTAATTATACCATCTAAGAAATAAATATAAAAAGCGTTAACTTTTTATCTGGAAGGAGTCGTCACTGGGAATAAAGATATGGTTTTTTCGACCTTAAGGCAAAAAATGTGTCGTTTTATTTGATTTTCAGCAGAAAATTGGTTTGTTATAGAGATTTTGCCCTAGTTCGCTGGCCGATACTTTCCCTAAACAAAAGTTTTTTGAGCGTGGCTCTACCTCTTTTAGGTTAATAATGGAGTAATTACACCATTCATGTTGACCAATCCTAGGAAGAATTCAGCTGCCCCTAGATACTAGAATGGTCAAAGACTCAGAGTGGTGTACAATTTGCAGGTATTGGGGACAAAAATGTGACGGTAGGTGTAGAAGAGGAGTGTCGTGGATAATTTTAGGCAAATCAACTCAGCCACTGTTGGCATTATAATATTGTACAAGCTCCTTTATAATATGAGTGACAAACACGTGTGTATTCCAGATATTTTTGGATGTCATATCACGTAAATACCCGTAGACGTAACAGTAAAATTAGGTCAACCATAGACTAACTGCAGTAATTTAGTATTTATAGGGTACGAAGTTCGCAGAATCAGGAAAATCATGGAGCATTCCAGATTGCATTCGTCCTGTAATTTAAAATGTAGGGGTACAAAAAGCATGATATTTTAAATAGGACACAATATTACTATTATTACGTGGAATGTACTCAACTATTGATTTTTGTAGAGTCGATATTAATTATTACATTACATTACAATGATTTAATAAAAAATGGATAATTCTTGTTTAAGTTTTAGGTATGCTGACTTCCTATTAGTTTAAATTCGTTGTCCACTTTACCAGGCGTCGGGGACATTAATGCCTTGTTAGAAGCTGGGAAAACTCGGAGATGTCGTTAGTGCGTAAAACATTAAAAACATTACATTATGTTCACATTAGAATGGCATTCTTATTATTTTAATCTGGCCGTCTCACCGTCTACTTAGATTCAATCCCAAAGGTCTGCTTTGTTTCGTATTGCTTTATAAATAACTGTTTTTTTACATTGCAGTTTGCATACATGTATCATTGTCATTCAAGTGCAGTTTAGAAATTCTTTTTAGGAAGTAATGTTTTAATAATAATATATTACTTGGTTTAGGTAACGAAAATACACTTTTGTTTTTCTTCGTACATTTTGTTTTCTCTTTTCCTTATCTTACTAATATAGAGTTTTTTTCGTTATTTTCAAAAAATAGGTCAAGTAATACAATTTGTATAATAATATTACGTGTGCATCTACTCACTTATAAATATGAGACCAATTGGGGAAACACACAAACAAAATAAGTTTGTGGAGATGCTCAGCGAAGTGTAAAGAGACATATAAAGCGGATAGCGGATAAAATACATGAAATATACATGTGTCGAAACTGAATTCGTCCTTAATACACTATTTCTACAAAACTTTGTTCAACAACCGCAAAATATGAGACAAGAAACTTTTTATCCAATTGTTTGTTATACGTGACCTGTTTAAATAGAACGCAAAGACTATCTTTTTACAAATTGTCCGATATATTTTGCTCTACTTTTATAAGTATTACTGATTGAATTTTTCTTCTGCAATTGAAATTGTATTGATTAGAGACTTTGAATAATCGCTCCCTTACAAAAAACTTAACTCTTGATTTTCACAAAAGTGACGCTAATATTACAATAAAATACTATGTAACGAAAATAATTGTAGTATTTTGTTTTGTATCCGGTATTTTTTATTAAATTGTATTATTTTGGGTTTCTATAATTATAGGCGTATATTTTCCTCCATCACATGTATGTGCAGAGAGTGCAAGGAATACACGATGTAACATGTTGTAAAAACTTTTGGATTAAGGTATTAGAACCAGCGCTGTTGCTTGGCTGTTTTTATGCCCAGCAATATCTTTACGCTATCTACAATGTTTCGGGGTTAGATGAGATTGCTTTAGTTTTTATGAACTGAAACCTTGCGATGTAACGTTCCAAAATATTATCATTATTTATTATAACTTATTCTTGTCCACGTCAAAGTAAATAATACTATATTAATGAATACGAACAAAGTAAAATATGGAAAAAAAAATATACTTATTGGTTACTGTGGATAATAAAAGATATTACGATATTTTAGTCCTAAAAGAGCTCATCTAGACTTTCAAGTTTGTAATGCAGCGAATTAGTACGAAACAATATCGTTTAAATCATGAGTAAGAGGCAGTGATGATGAAAAATGTAAATATTACTTTTTATATGGTTAACACCTCAAGGACCCTCAAGGCAATGTCGAATCGTCGGTACGCGGGAGAAGTCACGATAATTCCCAATTTGTCATATCTCTTTTTTTTAAATATCGGATCTGAGATATTCTAGTTTTAAATATTTTAGTACAGCTACCAACCTATCTAATCTAATACATATAATAAAGTTCAAGGTATCATTAATATTATGTATATTTTATTTTCGTTGATACTTTATTTAAGGATGTAATTGTATGTGTTTGTTATATGGTGTATCACCAAGTCCGTCGTCTTACGAAGAAAAAATATAAACATGGATTCTATGACTATTTCATATCATTACGAATTTTATATGTTATAGGTACAAGTGCTATGTTTTATGGCTATATTATAGGAACTCAGCAAAAAATAAAGGCATTTGTGAACTAACCTATGGTACATGAACATCACAAAGAAGTTTCCAAAACATCCGATGGTTACTAACACGACGTAGGTAATTGCTAAAGAATATTGCAGGACCGCACGAGGTGGTGGGAACTGCAGCCAATGAGTGTTGATCAACAGCAAGAAATCGTCCGAAAATAAGCTGTACTGCCGCCACAGGTGTATTGGCCAGCGCTTTTCAAATATACTGATTATGGGATCAGCTACATGTTTGTAGCCGAAATTTAAATGCTCGTTATCTGCTGAGGTTTCCATCTCTCGATACTCATCAGTTCTATTAAATAAAAAATTAGACATTCGACGACGTCTTTTCCATTGTCTAAGGTCCCAACGTCTCCATTGATATTCACCGTCACACTTAAACTGTTTAATGTAAACCGAGTCACCAGATTCACACATGTCATTATGTTTCACAATTAAACTGTTATTAAGCGTTTTGTGATGACGTCCAAAATCTATATTCAAACACTGTGCCATCGTAATGAATGTGAATAGTAAGATTTCTGTGCCAACGTACATGGTTATTTCTGACGAACTTGAATTATATTATTAATAGGACACACAACCGTTCCCGACGGTTTCTGTAACAAAATGAATGCGCACTCGAGTGGTTCACAGGACATAGGAAAAAAATACTATTGCTTACTACAGTTACGAGTTACGACGCGAGTTTCCATCAACAAATGTTTAGTTCTATTTTTTGTATGTATTATACATTGTTAAACATCTTATTGTTTATGAAGATATTTATAAAGTTTATATGAGATAAAGAAGATAATATTTTATAGCGAAGGTACGCCCGTGTCCGTACGTGTTATGTATTTTATATTCAATTTGCCCTAGGTCAGTTCTATGCTAATCAATCCAAACTTCCTTTAGTTCATTATCTGATACGATTTACAATTTGCATACAAGAGCAGTGTGCAAGTATATTTATCATTTTGACGATTGTAATTTCTGGGTATTGTGAGTCTTATTAATATTTCAGTGTGATGATGATGGAGTCTCATGCTTTGGTGTTCGACGTTCTGAGTCGTATTATTATTGTTTGCAGTCATCACGTAAGACATTAGAAGTCATTTATTATCGCATGGTCCACGAAAAGCTTATTAGAGCGTCAACTGCAAATAGTGTTTCATTCTTCAGGGCTGTAGGTAGGTACTAATTACCTTTGATCTTCGGGCTGCAAGCATGTATAATTTATCCACTCGCTTTTTAAGGTGAGTTTTATATTAACTGATATAAATATAAAAGGTAGATATTATTTAATTTCATAAGTAGTGATTAGATTAGATAGAAAACCTTCAAAAGGTATTTTCCGAAAGCGATTTTGGCAATGTAATAGTCATGGCAAACCGACCTATGCAAATTTATGACTGCTTGCAAAACTTTGAGTAAGTCGCATTTGTATTAGAATTAATAAAATATTGGCGCTATTTTTAACGCGTCTGGAACTTCTTACCTAATATATTACTGCAAGGACTTCCTAGTCTAAACTTAATCACTAAACATATACCTTTAAACGTCGAAACTAAAAATAAAAATCCTAAAGTTAGTCTTATTTTGATGGATAATATTAATATAAACTAAAGAAATAATTATTCATGTAGTAAGAATTCTCTAACTTAATGACCCATCTGCTTATTTTTATAAAAGGTTATAAAAGTACTTCACGTGGTGCCTTATATTACTTCTCCTACGAGTCCTTGTATAAACAGTCATATACGCTACGACACGTTGTTCGACAATTAAGTAGAGTAATTGAGCACTAAAACTTCATGCTTGTCTGAGAGATTATCTTTAGTTAAATTAAAAAGGTAGGAGATTTTTTATTTTACTTTACTTAATACTTTTGGAAATTGAATGTTTATACGCACGTATGGAACGATAATCTAGTACGATTAAATAATGTTATGGCGGTATAGATTCTGTTAGATAATGCTCCAATAGACTTTTAACACAGCATATATATTGTATTTTGGAACTTAGTATTCGATGCAGGATTAGGATTTTGCAGGATTTATTATTACTCAAATAAAGTTACGTTACTGACTACTGTGAACTTCAATACAGTAACGTAGTAGCGATACAAGGCCTATTTGTTTCTCGTAAGTTCCATGGTGTATTTTCAAAATCCTCAGTTAATCACCAATATTTTTAATGTCAATACCCTTTGTCTGTGAACTCACAAAACAATAATTATAATCAAACCTTAATTTATTTAATTTATCAGTGTCTATTATACTTCGTTGTTATACGTTTATTTATAATATGATAAAAACAATCGAATAAATGCGCCAGTAATATTAAATGTACAGCTCATTCTTAAATATATTTATTCATAGTTTTCGTGCAAAAACAAATTCTTATGAAAACGTTTTTACCTAAGCGGAGCTGTTGTAAGTATTTTTTCCGTCTATACAGCGATATTTAGGCCGAGGCTTACCACGTTATTTGCTAGTAAAGTACACGTACAAGAAATACCTTCTTTGTCATGTCAAAAGGAGATTGCCAAAAATTAAATACATAGCAAGCGTTAAAACTTTACGAATGTTAATGTTATCCTGGGTGTATAATTAAGAGATGTTGTGCTTACATGTTCAACAAAATTAATCTAGAACATAGTAAGATATTACGAAAGTTAGTAGCCGAAAACTGGATGTAACTTTTGCGGTATGCGTCAACCCGCACCTTTAAGGCCCTACCCTTCAGTAATACAGCGCATTAACAGTTGTTTTAGAAGCTATCTATTATAAATTTATGATACATAAAAAAAATTAATTCATATTTCTGCAATATATTTATTATTTGTAATATGGATTGCACGGATCGCATTTTTTATAATATGGATATTGTTTCGCCAATGTCATAATGAAAATGCGAGTAAAATTGTTGAAAGACTACATATTAGACAAAGACATATTTTGGTAGTTTAAAATTTTCAAAAAGACTTAATTTGAGTTTTTTTTTGTAGAAATGATTTATTAATCTTTGCATATAGGTATATATCAGCCCGTTTATTAGATAGGTAGTTTAAGTGCTATACTTATGAAGTACATTATTACAAAACTTAACACATGCGCAATTAATGAAAACACCCAGTTATGAAAGACAAAGCCCTGTTTTTGTTTTAATTACAGTTACAGTAACTCTATAGATTAAGATTGTTCAGTGTGAGTAGACGATAATATTATAAGGATGACAGTATACTAAAATTATAATTTTCCCAGTAAGTTACATTAGTTAATTAGAAGACAAAATAGTTTGAAATAACTTTACAATAATTTAGCGACATAACTCAGTTTAAAAATATAGGGATCACCAACAATAGTGCAATCACCTAAACCTTAAAAAGTCCGCCATAGTAGTTTTTATTTCAATTTGAGGTACAAAATATTATAGATAAGTCACTTGAATTTAATAAAATATATACTATTTTTAGATGCTTAATGTACACGTTTGAAATGTATTTTGGAGTTTTATTAAACTCAATTCATTATTTATTAACATTTATTTACTATTAACGCTTTTTCGTCTTCGCTCGCATGTAAGATTTTTCTGGACAAAAGTTATCTTTATATTTTTCCCAGGAAAAAATAACCTATGTCCTTTCCAGTGTCTGAAATTATGTCCATAATAAATTTTATCGAAATCGGTTCAATGGTTGTCATGAAATCGCAACAGATAGATAAACAGACGGACAGGGTTACTTTGGCATTTATAAGTATAGACTTCCGACACCTTCTAGAATCAGATTTTTGTTTATATGATTTAAGACAATTTAAGCGTTTAGTTTAATCCATTTTTTCGATCCAATTTATGCCAACCATTATCTAATACATTTAAAAAAAATAGATATAATATTATTTGTTAAATATTATTTGTTAAACAGTAATATCTTAATAAAATCGTTGCTCACCTAAAATACATAAACAGAACGACGATGTTGCCCCAACAGCCCGCCGTAGTGAATAGTACGTATGTCCCTCCCAAAGCTTTCTGCAAAAATTCGTTCGGCGGCGGAAATCGCAACCAGTGTTCGTTGATTAAATCCAAATAGTCGTCGTAGAAAAGTCCATACACCCGCCATCTCCACACGGGCCAGCGTCGCTTGAAATCAGCTATGAGTAATTCATGGTCATTTATACGAGACGTGATATTCGAACTAATATTTTTCGAATTATCAGAAATTGACAGACGATAGTTGATTTCTGGATATGCTTCATTTGATATCATTTTATTTTGTGCCATTTCGTCTCTGTAACTCAAAGTTGAACTCTCATAGTTGAATCTTTTTTTTATAACTCCTTTAAATTCATTAGTCGGAGTATTGCTTGAAATTGCTCCCACGTAGTCACTTTTTCCTATTATACTTAAAACCATCACAATGGAAACCCAAAAAAACAATACTATTTTCATTTTCCGGTTTTAGACAAGCTGACGTGTGTTTCGTATGAAATCTTGTCGTGTTTTACAAGGAGCAATCAGGTATTTTTGTGTCGTCGGTATCTTCAAGACACTTGTTTTTAGCGGCTATTCTCAGAGGGCCGCTTCGAATTTATGCTTAAGTGGATTAAAGTGGCTTTCAGCTAAATCTGAATAGAATCGGTGGTTAATAGAGCAGCATATTAGGAAGATTAATAGAGCTCGTCATGTCATGCCCATAATGATAGTAAAGGATGGTAAATTACAAATTGACTAAATATAATAAATGTATAGACAACATTGCTCGTTTTAGTTTCATGTTTCTTATAATTTCTAGAAAATACCTTTGCATTTATTAAAATAATGCAAAAAAAAAATTTGTTGGAATATAATATATAATTTGTAATTTGGGAATGTATCGAATACCCTGTTTGTAATATTTTTGTGGTTCTACTGACTATTAATATTTGTTGATATTGATAATATCGCTGATTCGATCCACTTTGTGACGGATATAAGTTCGGCGCAGTATGGGTGCAATAGTTGTTTGCCCAAACCCTTTGAGATAAAGGTGTGAGCTTATGGTTATCTTTATAATAATATTTCGTCTAACATATTTACGGAAAAAGAAATACAAAACATGTAAGAATTGTTTTAAAATGTTAAATCTGCAAAAGTTTTAACAGTGGTATAGAGAATCTATTAGTGTCGCATTGCTGTCTCATAAAAATCGATGCGATCATATTGATGTCTTATGTACACGCGAATGTTAGACATCAAAATAAAACAATGTTTCGTATTTTAACGCAGTTTTTATACATATTTAAATTCTCTCCCATTATATTTTACAAAATTAAAATATAAAAAACCGCTATAAAATCCGAAACCTTGTTTTATTTTGATGTAAATGCGAACAGTGAAGTGAGGGCTTGCTGTTATCTTCCTATGTTGAATGAGATTTTTGGAGGCTCAAACACTCCTTCGCTGCCCACCATTCACATCCGTAATTCTTCTGATATCTGCGCTGTGGACATTACTTAACATTGCGTGATCCATTGGCTCTTATTTGACATTCTACTTACATATCTAATAAAAAAATAGAATCATATATATTTTTATATAAATCTAACGAGTTCCACAATTTTGGAACACAGATTACGTACATCATGTTCCAAACGGTGTACCAATATATTTGTTCTGTTCTGTACCTAAATAAATTTGCTTAAAATAGTTACTTAGTAAATATAAAATTTTCGAACAAATAATTGAATTAGTGGTTAGTTTGTGTTGTATGATTTATTAGTAACCAAATTAGCAATAGAGTCGGCAACTATATTAACATGAAGGTTAGTTATACTCTTTATTGGATACCACTTGATCTCATTATGCCAATGTCACTCGTAACGAACACCACTCATAAAGTTAATCTTTAACGATTAATTAATTGGGTACAGAGTTGACCTTTATGTTGTTAGATAGAACAATATGTTTGACAAATGCTCATATTGTCTCAACATCGTAACTTTGCCCGAAAAAAAAAACATACAATATAATAATTTTTGCGTATTTTTTTTTAATTTTATGGTAAACTTGAAACCACAATATTATCTGATATATCTAGCTTCTAGGAAAAGCTACGTAAAAAGAAATTATCCAATGTCTGATCCCTTAAGTCTAGCAACACGCTCGCCTCGTCATTAATTTTCTTTAAAAAAGATCTTGCATTTTAAGGAACGCCGGTCTTACATAAGCGCCGGTGCACTTCAATGACTGCACATTATAATAATGCAAGTTAGAGGTCTTGATATTAAACCGTCTCGTACACATAATAAAATAGAACCTAAGTAGACCAGACGCTGACGTCGAGAAAAGAATATTAAACTTCGCTACCCATAGTTCCGTCCTATATATATATTTATTTACGAATACCTACGTTACTTGCTATAATAAGATTTGTTTATGATAAAAAAAATCGTCTTATATAACATTTTGCGAAAGGCAGATTTAAGATAATAATAGTTTTGAAAGGTTTTGTAGTCATGAACGAAAAACATATAATAATGATGAAATAAATTAAAATATTAGATTTAGTTTCATTCCGCAATACCTATTTTTTTTTAAATGTCTTTTTTCAAATATTTAATGAAACAATTGCTTTTAAAGGTACATACAACGGTTAACGAAATGGACACAAAGCTCATTGACAAAATTGCTTTTAATATGGATAAAAGTCAATTCACTAGATATTAATTAATATTTCATTTCGTTAAATGGGTAAATAGCATAGCGCGTTATTTGTGCAAGTTTAATGTATAGTGCATACATAATTATAAGCTTTCACTCAGAGTTCCGCCCGCGTCCTGATACTGAAAGTAGCTTTTGTGATATTCCACATTATAACCTATCTTTATACCAAATTCAAACCAGATCCGCTCTTGCGTGATTAAGTTAAAAACATTCAAACTTTCGCGATTTGTAATATTATACCAATTGTATTACTAAATAACTATTCTAATGGAAGTATTTAATATATTATTGGAATTTATGTTTATTTATATCACAATCTAAAATGTTTACCGACTATCCATACATGATAATTAATAAATTGTTAAGTTTGGGCCATGAACTTAAAAGGGAGAGGGGGTACTATTGGACTCTATGTACAAAAATGTTATTACATTTTTTTTTAGTTTTAAACATATGTTACATGTAAATAAAAGCAAACCAACAGTATCTAATGAATTGTGTTTAAGAAAAGAAAACATGTAATGAATATATTTATTGAGCAGCATGTTTTCAACGATTATTGCTTTTTTATTACTATAGTCATAATCTGCCTCTCTTGGCGGCTAGTTAAGAAAATGTTCTTTTTAGCACTGCACGGGTAATGACCCGTGCAGTGCTGATGGTACTCTTGTAATACTTAGAAATGCGTGTGACTATGTTTATGTCGCCAAAAAAAATATATAGAAGTACATTAGGACATTTATAAAAAATAATATACCTTTTAGGTTTTAAAATTAGAAATTTTCTTGAAAAGATACCTAAACTTACTCAAAATATTTAAAACCAAATCATATCAAACAAAACACATTAATACTCGTTTTCCCTATATAGTCCCCGTTTTCTCGGCAAAAAAGGTAATTGCTAGCGCCCAGCCCTAAGGGGAAGCTGGACTGTTATGGCTCACAAAACATCCATTACAATAACAACAGGGACATAGATATTCTTGAACCTACCATGAAATATATTTATCTTATGACGTAGACGTCAAAAACTGCGGTAGATATTCAGTCTTACTTTTAAAATTTCCGCAAAGCTATGCTTAGTTAAAACACAAATTGACTCGATCATCTGTAAGTCAAAACCCGCCGTCTTGCCTTTTAATAAGGTTTAAACTAGGAAACCGGTGACGATTTTGACAGCTTTTTAAGCAATTCTTAACCACCTCTTAACGCTAAAACAAGTTTATAAGTAAGACTGATTGAGTCTTATAATACTTAAACACGAAACAAAATATATTGATGCATCACACATATGAATTATGAACGAGAATCGAACCTATAGCCTTATGTTTTAGTCGTACCACCTACTGCGCTACGAGGCCATACAAGTATTGAGTGCTCTACAAACGAAAATTAATTAAATAATTTTCAACAAACATCAGGCAGTTTGAGTTAAAAGAAAAACCAAAACTACGTTGAAACATGATCACCAGTGATTCTAATAGTTAATTTCAATTTGAAACGACGGTTCTCGGTATATACATATATACTATTTCTTTAGCCGCCTATCATAGATAAAATTAGTCCATGCGCCCACCCAACCTGCCTCATACGAGATATAGTAAGCTTATTTGGTCTCATTTCCGTCGGTAGAGAATACCTACGTAAATAGCACTCTAATATGTATTATACTATACCCGTCAACACGCTATTAACACATGAAAGACAATCCGTATATTAAACCCCCGCCGCGTCTCAGGACACGTCTCATAGGCATTGATATTCTCCTTATTGAAATGCATATGTGATGTGAGGTATTCTGGTTTGCAGCCGTATAGCATATATTAGTTTGTTGGGGAGCCATTCATACGGTCGCTAAATATTGTGTTTGCAAATAACGCCATTCATTCGGAATTCAAAGTAATAAGTATTATGTACTCAATACTTGGGTGTGGTGACCGTTAAGCTATTCAGGTTGTCACTTTTGTCCCGTGATTCGTCGTGGTTCTTGGTAACCTTTTAATGGCTTGAAGTGACCAAAATATTTGTCAACACTTTTTGTTTTTTGGACGGTGTAAGAATACTATTAACTGCAATGTTTTCATAGTAACGTAATAATGGAATTTTGGCATATAATATTACAGTCTGGCCACTATCCCCTACGACGACAGCCGACTAATTGTCGCAGACTGTTAAATAATACTGTCCAAATCCGCATCAACTATTACGTCTTGGGTATCCATTATTTACTAATTGACATTCGCAAATTGTCGTTCCATTCCATCACATAAACTAAGTGTAGCGTCCGTCTGCCTAAAACCCGTTTGCCAGGCCAACGTGTGGCTGCTCCATCATCCGTGAAGTTTTCACTTCAGCGAGCTGATTCGGCGAACAATATGTGACTTTGGTTTTTGACGGATGATTTCATTCCGAGGTTTGGTTGCTGATCGTTGACAGTACGCACATACTCACATACATACATACATATCACGCCTTTTAACCTTTTCAAAAGTAGCTAGAGATGTTAAACATCCACATTTTTCCAGCTATATTAAGTCTCATGCACATAGTAAGGGACGCGCGTACTGCCATTTACCGGACACATTTTCCGACTTTCGTCTGATATTGAGTAGATAATCTTAATATTTACCAAGGGTTTACTAGTGTTTAACTCGAATTTTGATTAATTAGTTTTAGTATTATATATATTATATAAAATAATACTGTTGTTTCAGTAAATAAATAAAACGCGTTTTTTGTACCAATGAAAAATAAGTAATAAACTGGTAAATTGTAATGATTAACATTCTAGTGCTGAAGCTAAACTGCTTCAGTGTCGTAGTTGTGTTGCGTGTAGAGTGCAACCACCGCTGTGAGCTCCTGAGATCGAATCCCGAGTCGGTAATGATAACATTTGATAATTCTTATTATAAGCCTGGAGTCTGGAATTTGTGTTCGATGTAGCGATAGGCTCGCCCTGTATCACATCATAGGATAGAACACACTTGACGAAAATTTAGGGCCTTGTTGCGTCTATGCCTACCTCTTCGAGCACAAAGGCGTTATATGTGTAACATTCTAAATAGTTCAAGACATTCCAAGAGAAGTTCAAATCAATATTTAAGAAAAGATCAGATACGAAAAGTTTAAGGTACCTATTTCAATGTATCCTATTTTATGAAGATCGTATTGATCAATGAAGGACACGTAGGCGAGGCTACGAGGATAATATAACCATATTCTTATATGGGTTTAACATTATATTGTGTTGTGGTCGCATCGACTATTTAAAGATACGTATTAATTTCTCAGGAAACATAGTACTTACATAGTTTCACACTGTTTTAAGTCTATGTCTATTTAACATAGTAATAGACAATCATTACATACAGTTTCGGCTAGGTTATTTAAATCGTGAACAAATCTTGCCAAGAACAGAGGCTAATGTGGAAGATCTGCTATAATGTATATTTTTAACTTGACCGTAAGTACCTATTACGCTCTATTTTATAAAGTATGGTATTTTATGGTATTGCTCGTATTCGCTCATGTGAAATCTTTTTCCCGCTATAAAAGTCCATAAACCGCGATTCATAGCGCCATGTATAAGAAGCCAGCGCCATTTATTAAAAAAATCGGATTTCAAAAAAAATATTGTTTCTTCTGGCAGAAAATAACCGTGATAAAAAAAGTACACTAGCTGTTAATTCATGACATGTTCTACCCGAGTGCCAAATTTCATCATCAAATTTGTTTTTTGCCTTTACTTTTAACAAAGAAACAAACATTATCATAAACTTTTAAATGTATAATATTATATTACATAGTAACATAAGGTGTAAGATTAATTTCAAAAAGTATTTTTTTTTAATTTGTCTACAGTCACGCTATAGATATATTTTGCTACAGTAGTTCTTGGGTCAGCCCTACCTAATTAGTATTACTGTGTCACCGATAACTAACGACAATATAAGTGCCAAATTATTAAAATGAAATAAACTAGTGTCCGCTCAGTCGTCGAAAGTTGACTATAATTATTAAATTTTAGACTCTACATTAAAGGTGGGAAAAAATAATTGTTTTTATTTGTTTTATTAATATCACTGAAGCTTATCAATAGTTTAGATAAAAGAAAAATATCTCGCTAAAAAAGAGAAAAATTAAGTTTATTGTTTTGCCTTTGTTTTTTTATACTACATAGATTATACCTTTTTTCGTGATTGCATTTTCCCTGCTTGTATAAAATAATGTCGTCATAAATACGAGTTGAACGAGTTCTTTACAAGAATGCGTTTATGCGAGTACTTATTTTCATAGATAGGTTGCATCACAAAAGATGAAAGCGCAAGAATTTTCATATAGGTACGTAAGTAATTTGCATCTAGGATAAAATATTTTCATAAAAGCCTTTGTTGAATACCGTGAATAGAGCTCTGTAGACTCTTTTTAATTATATCAAGTTTATTCGTACCTACAGCTAGTTAAATTCTAGCTATTGACTACAATACAATACTTATTTGATTACATTTTTATAAACTCTTTATGGATAATAATCTCTTCATAGTGTGATGTATCTTGTAAAAGTATATATTTTTTTAAAGGGTTCTACCTAAAATATTTTCTGCGGTGTAGTAATCGGTTTAAAACGGCATAAGTATGAAGCCAACGGCAGAGCAAAGGGCCCATGGTCCTTGATTTGACAAAAATAAGTGGAGTGCCCTCGAGATTCACCCTACGAGATTGCGTTTCGCAGTGGTGGGCAGTAGGTTTTTCGTAAGCGAGAAGTACTGCGACCACCCATCGCTTTGTCAATATCTTTTATAAAGCAGTACCGTGTAAACACTGTTTTGTTCCCTTTAAAATACATTTCAATTTGTAGCCCATATAAGTGCGTGGTATTACAAAGCTTAATGACTCGATAGGACATATATTTTTACTATAGCCACCGCTTTAGCGAAAGTACAAGAGAATAAGAGAGTGCACGCATACCTCTATAGCGGATATGAATTTTTAAAATATAGTTGTGTATTTATACAAGAGCAAAATGTATCTATTCCTGGATATAACAAATACAAATATATTTATTTACTTCAATATACAAAAATTGAGACTTTCCCGTTTATTAAGATAAAGTTACTTCAATCTTATAAGTCGCAGCTTTTGCTGACATAGTTGAAGTTAAAAACTGAAAAACTCGAATTATGCGTAGGCAACTGAAAGTGATTACTGAGAAGGGAGTTTCTGCGGTCCCGGCAGCCTTATTAGTTTCTCGGAATTAGAATAATACCTACGTTGATTATATGTACATTGACTGGAGTATTGTAAGAACAGGCCCGGCTCTGAGAACTGGAAGGCTTTAAAGATATAATCCATTAGAAAATAGGGAGCTTTCGCGTTACTATTAATATTAGTTTCCAAGCCTCCTTTTTCCAACCGTTAGTTCAGAAATAACTAGTTTCAATTATAGTCGGCGACGTAAATATACCTAAAGAATAAAATACTTTCTGTGTTTTGTTAAAATCCGGGAGAGAAGTGAAAAACGAGCGGTACATCATTCGAATGCCGCGTCATTCCAGTCATGCCGCTTTGCGGATTGGGGTCGCTTTGTGCAAATAAGAATAATATTTTTTCGGCTTTGTCAAGATCGTTATCAGGTGTAGGAAAGCTGTTGGAGGTAAACGAAAGAAATGTTTATTTTATGGTCAATGATATTTACTAAAGTTGATTTAGCCTTTAAGATCTCTAAAATGAAATTGTTAGATATTCTTTTGCTTCTAAATTGGTCACTTAAATATGTACAAAATATATGAAATATACATATTTAGCACACGTCAAATTCTTTCCGTCACTTAATTTCATGTAATCACTATTGACTGACACCATTTACTCGTACCTACCCACTTAATGATTATTTAGCTAACGGCTGATCTTTGATCAGTAGCTAACTTCCAGACGAATTACTTTAATTTGAAAGATACCTTAAAGAAAATATGTATTATGTTAAAAACATTTATCTGATGAAGGCGAAATTAACTACAACCCCATATTTTTCATTCGCGATGTCCTGAAAAATTTATAAGGGATAGAAACATTTTAAATGTGTATCAGCACTTTTGCTTAAGTGTTCACAACCACGAGTCTGTTTACTAATTTAAATAAAAAGATGTGTTAAAACTAAATTCTTTTCTGTCTGATGTCATTTACAGAGTAACAAGGTTCATGACCTAAAGCATCCTGCAGATGCCACTTTAGATGAGAAACTTCAAAATAAGTTTTTCAAACGTTAGAGGGTTGTTGGCTGAAGAGCGATGTTAGTCTGTTATCTTAATTGTTAAGTTTCCAGCTTGATGGGGCTCATTATTAACTAGTCGTTCTTCATTTCGTCTAAAGCAAAAGATAAAATAACATTTAGTCCACATTTCCCAATCTAGGTAACCAGAATCGATAGTTTTGATATGTATATATACATATAGTGGGCTTAGACAGTAAGTTCTAACTTAGTCATCTTTTTAAAAATATATTTTATATTATTATTATTTGGACAATTGGACGCACAATCTTCTTGCCTGATGGCTGATACCACGCCTGCCCATAGTCTGTAGGTACGTATCACTATCTAGAATTTTATAAAGTAGAAAAAAACATCTAATCCAGTCTAGTCTCCTATTCGCAGTAAATACAATGCTTTGACCATTAATTTTTCAGGTCGTAGATCAAACGTGTAGTTAATTATTTATTTCCGGTAATTCGTCAATATTATTGGGAGCTAAAAATGAGAAATCCGAAAACCTAATTTCCTTTTAGAGAATTCTGGTTTGAATAAGAAAGAATGGAAAATATATTTCAATTACAACAGAGTTTAGGTGAAAGGCACATCACCTTTTACATGTCAGATCAAATCGAATTTTTTCACGTCCTTGGCGAAATTAATGGCATCAATTGAGCCCTGTTTAGATCTATACTTCGGTTAATGTTTGTTATCTATCTGATAACTATGTCTAAAATATGAATTATCTTAACTGCTCTTTAATCGAGCAATTTTAAGCCCCTGAATAAATAAACTGTATTGGATGATTGTTATTTAGAATTTGGGATTTTGTCAAAAGAATGCTGGTCACGTACATACATGATGTATATCTACCAAATAAATTTCGCTTGTATAAAAATCATATTAGATAATAATAAAGTCACGAGTCGTGTAAAAACATAAACGCGTTATAAAAAACGTTGACAACGTTTTCATATAATACGAAAAGAAGTATGATGTTTGTTTATTTTACAAGGCCGCGTTGGAAAAAGAATTATAGAGATTTTTACATCACCAGTGATTTTTCGCCTTGGGGCGAATTGAGTAATTTGCGTTTAAAGATATTCCGCGAGAAAGACCGCTATAACCCAACTAAGCTTTAATTTAAATGAAGTAAAGCCAGCAATTTTCTTTCGGGGTTTTGTTTAACTTCGACCAAAATTTTTATTCATGTTTGTGATTATCGCTCTTAAGTCCTGTAATGTTTTTATCAATTTAAAACAGAGTAGAACTATTAATTACTCTATATTAGATTAAATATTATTACATTAATTCGTTATTATAATTTATTTAAAAAGAAAACTATACAGTACGTTCCATATTAAACGCACCATATCAATAATTAAGTACTTTAACATGAATATTTTTAAGAATTTAATAAATTATATAAGAACTTTATTTACATTGGGACTTTATGCTGACATCCTAGAGCCATTCTTATACCAAGTTTGTCTTTAACATAGATAAGTCGTTGTGATCGAGATGACTACTATTGTCTTACTAATGGCTCACATATATATTTTATTATAAATACTAATGTAAATCACCTAAAACCAATTATTTTTAAAAGCCGATTAGAACTTTTCACAACTTAAAATCTATTGAAGAAGTCACATACATAACGACTATAATTAGGTATTATTTTTCGTGACATGGATTTATTATTGGAATCAGTGCAAATGATACCACACCACTTTTCTGCATTGGGACTACTCGTGTAGTAATCTAAGGTGCTATAATAAATACTAATTAAAAATTTCGTAGAATCAAATTAGCCATAATAAACAAAATTGTAACATGCGTTTCTCTATTTGTCTTATGTTCACATAATCTGTGTTATTTACTCCACGCCGGTGTACTTTTATTTTATCTAACCATGAAAGTTATAAAAGAATATATTTTGAAAGACCTAAAATGGGGTAAAGGGAGCGGTTTTATTGAGAGGCACTTTGTGACCACTAGCCAATTGAACCGCGGCGTAAAGCGAAAAAGGGATTGCTTTTTAGATTTATAATGTTATCAAAAACAAAATGCTCCATAAACCTTTTTTGTGTCCTCAGTAATCACCGTGATTACTAAAACATAAGCGTACCTAAAATAATCTGTAAATAAAAAAAAACTTTCTATATGGTGCGAGCGTGCGGTCATGAATCTAAGACGTTTCTCGTGTAATTTTGATTTATGTTTCAGAGGAGCTGTATCTTGAAGTTTTCCAAGTGTGGTAAAACTTTTTACTGCTAACAAAACAAAAGATTATTACAAAAACATACTTTAGCATGTTTATCCTATATTTTTAAACTGCTTGAGTACATTAGAATATGAAAATTGAGGATTTACAAAATCTGTGGTAGTCCATCTGAAAGAGGTGACTGTAACGATATTACGAAAGGAACATAATTAAGGCTTAATAAATGTACTTTGTTGACCCAGATAATTTACCTTAGTCGAATAAAGTGATCTGACCTGTCCTAGACATTTGTTTCGTTGGCGTACCCCAAACGCTCTTCATAGAATTAAAAAGTAGATCAATCTCGGTCGCGCACCCTAAATTAAAGAGGAGAGCTGTAAAATATATTAAAATATTCATATCAAATACAATTAAGTTATAATAAGAAGCGTGGTAATATTTTTTGGGATCGAAAGTGTTTCATGAAGTAATTTAATGTTTGTAGATGGAGTTATAGCTTGAGGAGGGTCGCTTATACTTTGTAATTTATGCCAGTGAATTACGCGTTTATCACGTTGCTTTGTAATCTACCCCGTGCTCTCCACGCATATTTTATACATTTATTTAACGTTAAATTTCTGAATCATTCTTTTATACTGTTTAATTAACCGTTTCTATAACTATCCCCGGATAGGATGAAAATTATTCACCACAAGAAAATCAATCTGGCATGGAGGTGATATTAATCAGTTGATATTATTTTTTCTCTCTTAAGTATCTAATAAAGCGGTTGCTTTTGAAAGTTAATTGAACAAAATATAGAATAACAAAAAGTCAATAAAATAGTAAAATAGATACGCAAATGTATGTATTCAGTTTTGTGTGAACATCCGAACAGTACATGGGCATAGCGTCACATAAAATTATTCGGATTTCGTATAAATGGGAGAGTCCCAATGTAGATTAATTGAATGAGAATCTAATAAATCCGTATATCCAATGTACGTCAGAGCTCGGTAGTATCACGGATAAAAGGTTTGTGTTGTAAGCGTCAACAAACACCGGACAGAGGAATGCGATGCGCTATCGACTCGCATATTTATAGAGACAGTACGAGCAGGCATGGGCACAGATCAGACACCCCAGCGAATCCTCCGCCCGCTTAGATATTTCTACTCGACGAGCTTTATTCAATCAATTGCAATTCAAAAACTTTTAAATATTGCTTTGAGTAGCGGCCAATGAGTTGTAAATGGTTAAATTCAGGACAATTGCTGCTAATTTGCAGCTGACCGCAGACCAACAGCACGTCGCATTTAGCAGCAGCATTACTGCCTGCCATAAATAGTATATAAACATGATACCATTCAGTGCCAATTCACAGCACCTTAGGAACTAAAAGGCCTAATAAAATAAATTTCTCGTTTCGCGAACAGAGATTCCCAAACTCTTTTTCTCATAGACCACTTTAAAAATTTTGCTGGTTCCGGTGGACGCCCTGTAACTAAATTTCTACCATATTCCCTAGAATATGCAAGTTTTTACAAATGACAGTCGCTGTCCTTCTTAAAATATTACAGGTGAAGTCTAACCATCATTTTAGTTCTTTACTAAGAAAACGAATTACATTTTCGTGGACCCTCGCTTACGAATTGTGAATCCCCATTTTTTGGTTACGACAATGTAGACAGCAGCCGAGTCTCTCATGGATCCCTGGGGTCCTGAACCACTTTGGGAATCAATGATATAGATTCTGAGATGTAGAACATTTGCTAAAAATATTTGAAGTGCGCTTAGCAATATCGAAATCTCAAAAAGATATCACCATGTATGTTAATGAAATAGGGATCTGGACTTCCTGGAACATGGCATACTATCAAGGCTTGCATGGAACGCAGCAGAGCCATGACAACATAAGAAAAATATTGCATACACAAAAATCCACTTGCATTATAATATTAACCACATAAAGTTCTACAGATGAACATTAATTTTATTGTTGATAACTCAGTTCAAAAGTTAATTCAATTTTTAAAAGGAGGGGACCATACAATCTCCCACCACGGGGCGGTAGGCAAGGGGGTACTCAAAATATTGTTACGGGGTGGATCGAGAAAGAAAGGGGGAGTAGAATTTGAATCAAAAAGTCGGGCAAGGAAAATTCATCGATAGAATATCATGATTCAGCTAAGGATGGATGAATGATGTTAGTGGAGCTAGGTGATAAAGCAACACGGAGCAATGAGAAGAATTTGGCGAGAAAATACTAATAAAAGAAGTAAAAAATACAATATGTGGATATTGCGGGATGATCTTCAGGAAATATATAACTAAGTCACCCTAGAAGTCTTTCACAAGCTGCTTAAGTAGTCACAACTCGATGAATAGAGTCTGTCTACTATAATTCCATGTTTCGTCAATAATTTATTTCCAGTGACCATTTACACGTTTCAGTTGAAGCACGGTATGCTAGCTCATTTTATCTTCGTAGCTTTACTTATGCCAGTTTTTAGTAACTTTTATTTAAAATAAAGGTGGAGTATTATTGTCATTAGTAAATTACCTTTCTCACATTATGTTATTTTATTTTGGTAGCACATTTAATATATAATAATACCTCTAATTATGCCCAGCTCAAGCCATTTTGGTTCGCTCCAACAGTGAAGGAAAATATAGTAAGAGTACCTTTATTTCTAAAAGTTCTTCACCAAAATTTTAAAGGTAAGCAAAATCGGACAACCATCATTACAACAGATAATATAGGATTGATGTGAATAATAATAGATCTTAAGTATAAACTTATAAATTTGTCACTTCCAATCCTTCTATTCCATATAAATGTGACAATGTTTAATCATCCCACAGTAGTGTAATGTTAATATTCTTAGTTTCTATAAGGAAAGGAAAAATACGTATTTTCAAAAACACTTGCATTTTAAACTACGTTATGTTGTATTAGCACAAATAGTCAGTAATTTTGTGTTAATTAAAGCTATCACAGAGCTGTAACACAAAAGAGTCGCATATCGGGCTATGATTCTTTGGCTCCCGGCGGAGTAGGCGTGCGCGCGGGTTGTGTTGCGGGGGAGGGGGGACTGGGGGGTGTTTAGGGGCGCGCAGGGCGGCAGTCAGCGCCGCGCCGCGCCCGGGCCGCCCGCCCTCGTCTCCACGAACGTTTACGTAACGATGGCCGAGCCCGCGAGCTGATGGCCGCGCTCGTGTGGTGGCTGGCGGCCTGCTGCCTGTTCCGCGCCGCCACCGCCGGAAACCCCGACGCCAAGCGCCTGTACGATGACCTCCTCTCGAACTACAACAAACTGGTGCGGCCGGTCGTCAACACCACTGACGTCCTGCGAGTCTGCATCAAACTCAAACTCAGTCAGCTTATCGATGTTGTAAGTGTCCTGTTACACGCTAGTGCTCGGTGCACGGCTCGTCGTTTGCGAGCTGGCCGGTCTGTCCGAGGCGGGCTGATGTGCAGCGTCAGACCACAGTGACCTATATCGAGGGATGGCCAGGGTGCAGTGTGGGCGCATACCTTGCTTGCACTTGCGCACCGCATTTGGAATTTAAATAGACGTGAATTGCATCAACGCCTCAGGCACGCGACCCACTTTTTGTAGCACTCTTGTGTTTTCAGAATTGTAGTAAGCGTGAAAATATAGATATTTCAAGAACCTTTATTTGTACCGGCCCAGGACGCCGCTCCTTAATGTTGCGTTGCCTCCATTCTATATGAATATAAATGACACAACTCATAAATTACGAGAGGAAAATAAATGGAATGGCTCTTTATATTTGAACTGTCCTTTTGTACCGTAAAACATATTAGGACCCTTCAGACATGGTAAGGATAATGTTATTTATATTTATTATGCATACGAATATCGTAATGTTAGTACAAAATCATACTTATCTGTTACAGATTAGGACTGGCGTTAGTAATTTTTGGCGATTAAAAGTTTCATTTGATTTGATGAATATAAATAATTGTTAAATTATTTTGGCATAATGACACTAATGTTTAATAATAGTAAAGTTATTGCTATCGTTACATAAAATTAATCAAAATATCATAATTTTATTATATCCTTATAAATCTGGGCATTTTCTACCAATCAGGGATAGATGAAAATTTTATTGTTATTCTAAAGAATTGTCGGCAATGCACTTCTCCACTCCGCTGCTATTTGGCTGATAGCCCTCAACGGGCAGATATATGCATTATTTCTATATTCTACACCATTGGTAGCGATTATCCTGCCACCGACGCGTTTAAGATCGCATGGATTTTAAACCATTTTGCTCTTTATTGGTAAGTATTATAAATAAAGATTTAACTACATACTTACACTTGCGTAAAAAATGGAACCAAGACACACAGACACAACGTATAATACGTAAACGAATTATATGAAGAGGAAGAGGCCCGCTATAGATTAGCTATCAATGATCCGTTGTCTTACACGTAATCGATGTGAAAACAAGTTTGCTGTTTCGTGTTGAAAATGACGGAGGCTTATACTTGCTACTCTACTGTAATAAAACACACATTTTTTACCTAATAAGTAAGATTCGATACTTTCGATTTTATCTGGATATTTAAACGCGTATTTAGCGCGCAACAAAATTTTGTATATACATATTTACTACACATCATTATTTCTCACCGACATAACTATGTCAGCAGTAGATTTTTCTGTCTATTCTAAAACCTTATAGCTCTTTGCAGAATGAAATTATAATAGTTCAAGATTATCTAACGATGGTAAAAGTGTTATACTTACGCTATATGACTTGGAAGACGAGGTTTTCAGGGGTCTTAAATGTTTTGCAAATAAATCCAGACCGCAAATACCCTTGTAATATAAAATATGTATATAAAACCTTTTGATTCAATATTAATAATATAAATATACAGATATACTACAACTTGAAAGTTTGTGAAGATGTTTGGGTGTTGTTGTAAGTAAACGCAGTAAGTAATTGTACTAATAGACACCATTTTGCATCTTCATATACTTCATACAGTCAAAAGTGGCGTATGTTAACTTCTTATTCCGAATAATTCCGAGAAAAGACTTTCACGCAGGCGAAGTTACGCGAAAAAATATAATTTGTAGAAATAATTTAAATATCCAAAAGTCTTAAAATGTCACAATTGAATATTAAGTTTAATCGCGTCTATTAATTACGACTGTTTACAGAATGTGAAATATAAGTGTACCTACGTTTATGTATGGGTATAATGTATTACTTATACCCATACATAAACGTAGGTACACTTATATTTCACATTCACTAATAACATACTGCCAACGAAATGGTTATCAAAATATTACAGCCGTTAGCCAACAATAGAGAGAACAGTATACCGGTCCATTGTAAATAGTATTGTGATATCTTGGAAATGAGAGCCTGGTAATATGTGTATAGACCCTCCATAGTTCGCATTTCTTTGTCATTATTAGAACTCTAATTTATCTATATTATATAGAAAAATCTGTTGAGAAATTAAATAGTTTTATTAACATTAAGGGTCGATGTAGAGGCGCCGCAGTGTGTCATGACAAGCTAAGCAAGTTTGTTATCATACGTCAATAGTTATCTTTTAATTTTAGCCTAACTTTTACCAAACAGAGTAAGTTATTGCCTTAATTCCATGTCCTTGTCTGTACAAAACCAATATATGTCCCTCTCGACGCCCGGTAAGTTTTTGTTGAGGAAGTGTTTTACGAGGTATACTTTCCAATTAGCCAAGGGCCCTGGAGGTTAGATAATATCACATCAGTTTAATGAAACTTAGTCTGGAACTTTTATTCTTAGATAATTGGCTATTCAAAATGTGCAGTGATAAGATTGTGCCCTCGAAATGTTTCGTTTTTATATACGGTGCGTTTTTACGGAAATTGCCTACATACTACATACATGTCATTTATCAAATTTTCTTGTCAAGTGTGTGTTGTTCTTATAATTAAATTTAATTTCAAGAACCTACGTCAAACTATCAATTATAATCCTTGCTAAAAGTAAGTACATTGAGGATTGGAAGGTTTGCAAAAAACAAAAAGATAGTAAAACCGTACATTAAAATAGCTGGGGAAAGTGTTTAGGATTAGTTACTGACAGCGACACGTCAACAAATAACCACAAAGTGAGAATTCAGGGTATTTTCTATAAAATAAACATTTTGTACACGAAGCTCTAACTTAACCTGTTTCTTCTGAAGAGCGAAGTGATAAAATTGGTACCAATTGTAAAGGAATGTCGAGTTGATTTTCGTAGATAGAATATATATTTAATACCAATATTGAGAATGTAAATGCGGTGAGATATGACGAAAAGGTTGAGTTAAGAGTGTACGATTCGTGAAAAACATTATGGAAATGTTTATTTTAAATGCCTGACGTATTTTTGATATGTGTTTTTATAACCATTGAATATGGCAATGTAATAATAAGATGTTTTGAGATAGATTATTCTATTATATAAAACTTCGGTTTGTATTCAATAACAACCACGCTATTGGAGTAAACTGACTTATGTTGTAAATTTGAGATAGTTTATGACGATAGTTAGACGTTCGTGGAGAAACTGCTGAATTGATTTGAATTCATTTTGGTATAAATCTTATATTTATACCGGCAAAGTATCTACACAGCGCGATCTTTATTGCGGTAAGGAATTTTCATGCAATAAGCAAAATCTGGTGAATAATAAATCAAACAAGTGAGTAATCACAAAGGGCAGGCGTATAATATAAACAATAAAAAGGAAGTTATTAATTAACAGGATACAAACGATACTGCAGTCCTAAACCCGAGGGATAACACGCCAAACCGTACCCAGGTAACGGTCAAAAGGGTTTACTTAGCCAACAAAACCCAACAAAAGCAACAACGACAGACCGTCTATAGACGTCCCGTCACGCGCTCGGATAATGGTTACTCCGCAGTTTACCTTTACTGAAAAAATTAAAATACACTTTCGTATTTCTATGCTCTACACAGATTATGTTTTATTCCTTCTTTTTCTCATTTAAGTAGTACATCTTAATTTTATTTGAGTTATAAGTTTAATGAAGGGATCAAAGCAGGAAGGTAAATATTTTATAATAGTAGTACGTATCTACGTAATTGTTTATTATTTTATTCGAAAAATAGTTGTGGATATAACTACCGACGATGGCATAATATTTTAATACGGGGTTCAAGACACTTTATTGTGTTTTCTAATACCTACAAATAAACGCTATTTAAATGTTATTTAAACAATTAAGTATTGTCGCAACGCGACACTCAAGTTTATTAAAACCTTTTATAATTATTTAAATATAATCCAACTAAGTAATAATTGAATAATCATAAACGGACGATATAGAAGTCGGTCTTTAAGACTCAAAAGCCTCTTATGAATTTTGGCGTAGATTGAATATTAATTAGGACGTCAAGGGGAGTTTGGTTTTCGAGCTATTTGTGAATTTAAAAATTAAACCCGTTTAATATGGATTAGTACATCCATCGTAGTTAATTATATTTGAATACTAAAATAAATTATGTAAGTTTACTTTACGGCCCTCACTTTGATTTTTTTTAGGAGTAATAAATTAATTGTGTAATTAACTTTTATCATTTACCATAATACATAATATAAGGAGATGGATTGTGAATATAGATAGTGAAGTACCTAGTGCTCACTCTCATTTTACTGGGTTTCATCATTATACAGGAAGTCCACTCCCCTAAAGACTTTTAGGTCGGACTGTTAAAAGTGACCTGCAGACAACGATTTCCTTGCTGTGTTTAGCTGTACTAAAATTAACATAATATGCCCCGAATTGATGCAAATTACTGTTACGAGCATTCATATGTTTTTTTCAATCTAAAAAATTTTATTCGAATCAGTTATTTAGTTCAGGTCTCTATAAAGCATGCTAGCACATGTACAATGGTGTGCAATTTTTCTACATTACCTTACATATATATGTTAATAAAATTACCTACTTAATCCTTTGCGTATCGTATTCGTAATGGTGTGAAACTACTTAGAAAGTAAGTAATGTAATGTCTAATATAGATGCTAAGAAACGTTAAATGCGAGTAAAGGAATGGGTCCTTTTTGATCTTTTTGAAGATTGAAAGTAATGGAAAAGGCCTAAAAGGAATAATTTCCGTATAATGAAAATTCTTAAATCTAGGAACTTGTTAACATCAATTTATATTGGGACAACATTTTTAGGATCGGGATTTTATAAAATGTATTGAAATTTTCTAGAAATTCAAATATTTTTATAAAATTTTGTTTGTTTGCTTTGTTTTTAGTAATATAAAAAATATTGATGACTGCCTCTGTACCGAAGTAATATTACGGTACGACTCCAGTGCTGAAGGTCTCGGATTAGATCTCCATGTCGGGAAAAGTGATACTGGGTTTATCTACTTAGTATCAGGATTTGTCCCATATGGCGTTAGGTTCGCCCGCTATCACATCATGGGACGGAATGCACACGGTGGGAAAAGTGGGTACATCCGTTAAGCTTCTGTCTACTCCTTCGGGGGTAAAAAGTGCGAGTTTGTGTTCGTAGAGTGTAATGAGACCGCGAAATTCATCGTTTTAAGATTGATTCTATTTGTTAATTTGAAAAATTTCAATAAAAATTTTACTCTATCTAGTCAGTTTATTTTATACTGACAAATATTAGCAATATTTGAATATTTTGTATTTTTGATTACAAATGGCTGTTGTACCTTAATATTCATTTTATAAAAACAAGGGCAAACTTTATTTTCTTGTACTGCAAAATATTTAGATATGATAACTAAATACTATTTCGCATTGTTATATTTTAAAAACAAAAAAAAGAAATTGATTTGTATTTCACATTTAAAACGTGAGATAATTTCGCAATTTATAAGCCAATATATTTAAATATATGACTCAATTAAGAGTTGCGGGGTAATTCATAAACGAAGTTTGTTAAAGTTAGAGCTTACATGGCGCTAGTATATGACCTCTTACACGATAACACAGAAACTTTGCATAGATAACAAGCATAAACTCTATATTCTCTCTAATATGTGTAATTTTGGTTTCTAAACTGGTAACACAAGTATTCACAAATATTAAAAGGTTTCGAAGTGGCAACGAATGCACTGGGTAAATGTAATTAAACTATGTTGGCAACAACGGGTATATGTTCCTGATCATGGACATTTACTTAACTTACCTCGAAATCTATTTTAGGCTATACTTAATAATAAAAACATCACTGTTTGTCTGATTATAAGTAATTTAATATCAAAATACACCAAATAAAAAACATTGCACAAAAAGAGATTAATACAGAAATTGTCGGATTACAACAGTTAAGTGGTATAAGAATGATGTTTGTGTATTGCAATAACGAACCTAAACATATAGGTTACCTTAATTACCTCCCTGAAAATTCGAATGCTCCCCTTCAATCTATCTAATCTCTATTTGACTTGGTCATCGCATCACGCGTGAACGTATGGAACAATTTCGCTAATTCTTTTTTTGTGTTAATTAAGTCAGAAAATAATATTCTGAAAGAAAAAATTAAGGAAGTTAGGCGGAATATTAGAAAATTTATTAAACTTAATAATATTAATTTTACATAACTGTTTTTTGAAATAACTGTCTGCGATTGACAGAATGCGCGCCGCAAACATCGTGTAACACAGATGGATCGGTTGATAATTTAACATTCATAGGTAAGACACGACAACATCTGTCGGATCAGCTATTACAAATAAAAGGGTTGACCTTTGTAAAAGTTTCATAGATGGCGCTAACCGTTTTATTAGTCATCAAAACCGTGTTATACAGGTTTTATGGAAACGTAATGTTGAGTTCGCAGAACTAAGAGATAAGGTACTAAAAAGTGAAATCACTCTCAGCTTTTCTTCTTGATAGAATGTTCAAAGATTACCGTTTGTTTATTAGGTTTGAAAATAAACTGAACATTGCGACGACCTTAAACCCAGATGTTCATTATGAACTTGATGTTAAATAGTATTATCATAACGAAACAGAGCCATCAAATTCACAAAGTTTATGTAAATCGACCAGGCTCCGTGAAGAATTTTAACGGAACCCCATTTAATATTAATATTTGAATCAGAAACATTTCATTGAAATTACGTAACTATTTATGAGAGGAAAAATAATAATGACATATTTGTAAGCATATTACATATTAACAATACATATTAATATTATAATACATATTATAATAGGAAAATAATAGGACACATAAACATGCATACATACACACACACGCACACACGCACAGACAAACTCACACACACACACACACACACATACATTTTTTGTTTGTTTTGATTTAAGTACCTTTAGAAAGTTTTCTTTACATTGTGGAATACAACTATCGACTTTACGGAGGTGGGCGTTAATATCTGCGACACAGTTATCCAACTAATGCAGATATTTTCGAACATTGTATTTAAAAAAAAAACTGTATTATTTATTCCAAATAAAGATATCTTAAATAAATAAAAATAAATATTACATACTGTGGATAATGTAGTTAGTTGAACAATTATCTCCGATATATATGTGATTTCACTTTTATATATAATTTATTATACAATTGTCTTTTATCCCAAATAAATAAAATACATCAACTTCGTATTATAGTAAGATGAGGACATGTGGGAGAAAAGAAATAATAATAATAAAACTTTTCCTTAATGTTAAATACTGATATAATATAGTTACGTAAGGCGGTGCTGATTTGAACTATTTAAACAGTATAACGGTCTTGGACGAATTAAAATAAACAACTTAAGTATTTAAATAATTCAAGATTTTAAAATTTTAAGGTAAAATGAAACAAACAATCCTGCAATTAGACAACACCATTTTAATATCGGTGTAGAAAGCGCGTCAAGTAAAAACTTATCTTCACATAGCACTGCCTCTGCATTGCCGTGAGGCAGTCGTGAGAGAAATCTAATATCCTTGGGAAAACACAGACAGTGATAATGCTCTGTGGAAAATAAAATATTCACCCTCGGATATTCTATAGAGATAACAACCTACCGATAAGGAGCACTAATAGCTTTCATCGTTATTAACATAGAACAATTTGGTTTGATTCAATTTGCATATTTATCTATGCTTAGATAATTTTATTATTTATATCTATTACATTTATGATCACGTCAGTAGGTATATCCTTACATATTATAAAACAAATCGTTCCGCACATATTATAAAACAAAGTCCCCTGCCGCGTCTGTTTGTCTAAACGCGAAAAACTCAAAAACTAGGTACTATAAAACAGATTTTTGTGAGGGTCATTAATGTTTTGTACGACAAAAAAGTATAGGCTTAATGCTTCGTTACCCGTGCGAAGCCAATACGGGTCGCTAGTGTAAAATAATTCTGTAAGAAACTAGTTGTCCAATTTATAATGTAAGTATATTTCGTAAAATTAGCGTCTGTCTATTATAATATATAATAATATACGGTAATATATAAATTGTTTTACCAATGTACCCAATTTTAGTACAATAAACAACTCAAAGTCTGCTACTTTACTGCTTATGACTTGCAAGACTAAAACATAAGATAGATAAGTAACTAGTTGTTTATTATTTTAATATACAAATGACACAGGATAAAAGTCGAAAAGAATATCATGAAAAGTTTGGCTTGTAAAGTTTTTGAATGACTTGTGGGGTTAAGAAATTGTTAAAAGAGTGACGCAAAGACGCTTTTATATCAATAAATTATTATAATGGATTCTATCTGCTGCTTCCTTGTGATCTCAATGATGGCGGTATTTACTCGCCCTGACAGAATTCACCATTTAGTTAATGGTTTAGAAATCGTCTTATAAAATTAAGTCACATATTTAAATAATATAAAACGCAGTGTAATAATTCCATCTTAATTTATCAAATATATTATATAAATATAACATAAAACTGCGGTGCCTAATGTCTGGATTATTTTAATTTAGTTCGATGCTCTAGAACCAGCAATTATCTACATGCGATGATACTTTAAACTTCTAAAGCTAACGTAGTAAACATTTATTATCTTGATTAGTACATGTGTACTTATCAGGCAGAATTTTTCACATTAAGGCGATACCTCAAGGTCCATTTTCATACATTTTGTTTCGGCTTTAATCTGGGTAACTAAATAAGTATTGGCAAGTAAAGAATTTAAATTCACGTCTAGTTAGTGATTAGTTCTCGCAGTTGAAAGAAAAATGTAAAAATAATTAATAATCATGGATATTTCTGCCTTTAAAATTTCGTCATATTAAATTTTAAAGGCCGAAATATCCATGATTATTAATTATTTTTACGTTTTTCTTCAACTGCGAGAACTAATCACTAACTAGACGTGAATTTAAATTCTTTACTTGCCAATACTTATTTAGTTACCCAGATTAAAGCCGAAACAAAATGTATGAAAATGGACCTTGAGCTACCACCTTAATAAAAGACAAACTAGAAAATAAATTGAATTACTTAGAAAGGTGTGTGAAGTAAGTATATTAATTTATTTATAATAAATATACTTACAACCTCTAATAATGAGCCTAGAATTCTTCCAACCTAGATTTATATTGATACTGAATTATCGATCTACAAGTAACATTGTGATAGTTGTATAATCCCTAGCGGAAATAACATATCTCAAAATAACACTTTTGAAAGAAATTCAATTTAGTCGAAACTCTACTCTCCTTGACTACTAATCTTTACACTGAATCTGTCTCTTGATCGGTTAACTATCGACTGACATACCCTACTATAAACTATTTATTAGGGCTTGGGCGAGGGTAATAAATTTATAGCCATTTCATGATAATTGGTTATTGCTTTTACGCTATTGATTTTAATATGGGTGATAATATTATACAGATAAATTAGGTAGGTACTTTATTCGTTTTGACGAAAGAGGTAGAGTTACGCTGAAGACATAATATTTTAACTATCTTACCGCAACCGCCATGCAAAGTACCGCTATGGAGGAGCCGATTTTGTTGCATGGTCATTGAAATTAGTGAATGTCTTAAAATGTGACAAGACCCACAAAGCTATAGAAACAGATACAGTGAAAATCATTTGCCTTAAGATAAAATTGAATCCATCTATTTGCCTTCCTCAAACCTTTGGATTTAAAAACAGAACCATTTCTTTTAACGTGACGGCTTTAAAAAGCTTTCATAATATTAACGGCGTATACCCACTTTAAGCTACGAAAGAAGACCCTTTCGAATAAGTCTTTCACCCTCTAGGTACTTCAATAATGAATCTTAAACAACTCCGTGAAGCTGAGTAACCTAAATCTATCACCCCTCTCTCATAACCCATGAAAATACAATATTTATCGCTGGCTTCGTTTGGTCTCCAATTTACCATCGTTGGCGCTATTTGCAAATTAAATTCAGTGTCCGTATTTATCTCATGAATCTCCGATATATTTATTTTGTTACATTTTCGAAGATCTAAAGTTATTTCTATCATACTGTTTCGCTGAAATATCACGTTCGGAATTTTCTGTATTAGTTCAAATGTTTTTATGGTTACGGATAAAATTATAATCTTTGACATTATTTTATATTTAATCAATTATATATTAAAAAATAGTATAAAATCACTTCGTGTTTAAAATGTCACCCCAAAAACTGTTAGATTTAAAAGTTTAAATAAAATATTTAGACTTTTAAAGATTTCAAATCCTATAAGGTGGCAGATAATCATTTAGCTATTTAAAGTTATTGAGACAAATAAGTAAGACGTTAAAAATAATCAATATTTCTCTTCTTCAATAGAATCTCAAGAATCAAATAATGACAACGAACCTGTGGGTGGAGCAGTCGTGGTACGACTACAAGCTGCGCTGGGAGCCGCGCGAGTACGGCGGCGTGCACATGCTCCACGTGCCCTCCGACCACATCTGGAGGCCCGACATCGTGCTTTACAACAAGTGAGACTACTCTTAATGCCCATTTAGATATATGTGTTCTATAAACTGATATTAAAATAATAAGCGGGTGAAGCAGCGAATCGAATTTAACTTCTTTTTAAAAACAATCAATAAAATTGGGTGACAATGCAGCAATAACAATATGACAGCTTTGAGTCCATAACACAACCATTAAAGTTGTAGCTGTCGCAGTGCTTTACTTTCACATTTTATTTTCGTGCAGTCGATCACATACGAGCGAAAGATCTACAAACCGACGACACTATCTGCTCTATTGTTGATTTCAAAAAGATGCACTGCACAAGTTTTGTTACGCCAAAAGAGGTAGCGTCGCTGAATTTCAATCTATTGAGTTCATCTTATTCTCTAACAAAAAGTGAGAAAGTCAATTTTGATTTTAATTGTTTCAAATTGTATTATATGGATATTGATACACAATGAAAGTACGTATAATATTACACATTTCCCTTAAGCTTTATTTATGAGATATCTATCTGATTAAACCCTCGTTGATATCTTAGATCTTAGACTAACAAAGCGCTCTCTTAGGGTAATTTTCGATCCGATGAATATAATAAAAAAAATTGAAAATTACTTTTGAGCTGGAAAACGCGCAAACGTGTAACCTGAGGGTTGAATTGAAGCGAATTTTCTTAGCAGTAATATTAGATTTCCCTTTGTAAAGTCTTAGTGTCCGAAACAATATTCCGACATTTTTTTATGTGTTCTGTAGACACGTAGAGACAGTTGTTGTGTCCATCCTATTACTTCATCTCCGTACTAACAAATGTTAATAATATTAGAAATGTCTCATAAATAGACCGAAATTTATTATGGTTGAGTATAATATTGTGGATTACTAGCAAGCAATTGCTTAATCTAAACTTGGACGAGTCGCTTCGTTCGATAGCAAAACTGGTTATCGATATGTAGAAGTTCACCCTATTTATCGACGAGTTATGTAGACGTAGATTTTCCAGTCAAGTGATCTTCAGGACGCCAGAGGTTTGCCTTTAACTACTCAATAAACTTTAATCTATGTAGGTACCTCTAAAACAGTGGCAGTTGGTAGTGAGTTGTAGCAAAGGCATGAAACTTTAATTTTGTCTTTAAATCTAAATGGGACATGTACATAATGTATGTACAAATATAAACTTCAGACGTTCAAATAAAAACAGGAAAAGTCAGTTAGTAATGGAATATTCACCATTCCACACTTATTCGAGCTGTTTCGCTGCTTCTTCCGCGTTTTAAACACATACATTTATAAATAAAAATCACATTTCATACACAAATATTTTGACAACTTATGTTTTCTAACACTAACACCTCTCGGCACACCTACATCATTAATCTAAAAAAATAAATTACGCAGTTTTCGCAATCAAATTCACCACTAAAATATGCAATTTACTTACAGTTTTCACAATGTATAAAAATGTTAATTATATGTCTGGACACATGGAAACCGCGCAATGCGGCGGTCCGGCGGCGAGGGAAAAAATGTATAAATAAATTTGGTAGCTACCTATTATGTAGCATCCCCGAAACATGTTTAATGAGTTTATAATGGATGTTAATGAGTAGACAATTCTAAATATTTGTGAATAACGTTTGTCATCCTAGATTACTTAATTTTATCCTGGTATGTGTTCGAAGAAGATTTTGAAGAAATATCGTAATAATAATTATTAGTTCCAAAAAGAATAGTTCTTTATACGGGTTCAAGTTATATACGAGATAAAACCTAGCCTATGTCCTTTTTCAGAATTCTATGTATCATGAAAATCTGTTGAGATTTTACCAATGAATATGGTTTGATGAATGATGTACCTATGTTCAAAAACTTACTTGATTGATACTTATACTCGTATTAAAAATAAAAAGAGCCCAGCTAAGTGAGTAAATATTATCAAGTTTATTGTATTTTCTTCGAATCGTGTATAAAGGAGTAGGTAGTACTTATTATATTAAATAGCGTTTCATGTTTGAAACAACTACTTACCATTGCGGTCGATATTCGAGCACTTCGTTACGATTAGTAGGTAAATATTAATAGACATTTACCGACCCTTTTCTTATTTTAAAATATTGTCCTGAGATAAGCCAGTAGGTAAAACCAGAAACTCATAAATTATTTGCCTTTACCAAAAGTGTGATAGCTGCAAAAGTATTTGATTTTGCAAATCGCATTTCGCTGAATCATAGCACATTCGCGCCTGTCGTATTCATATTTTCTGAATGGGATGTGCAGCGGCGGTTATAAATTTTTGATTCGATTTGAATCTAAATCCATCGAATCCTTATTAAAGTGAACATACATACATACCCGTTTGCATCCCCGGAGAGGCATACAAATGTGCAGAGAATAATCACAATGTATATGGTATTTTTGTTATCTTTGTAATATTAAATGATTTTATAATTCCAATCCTGGAAAATTTTTGGTAGTTTTTTAATTAAATTTATATGAAGGCAGGTCAAAAATAAAACTAAATTACTTATAAATTATATTTTATTATAATTATTCATACAATATTTTTCACATAACATATTGCTTGTGTATGATGTTAAATGAAATGTCAGACAACATCCGAGGCCATTCATTTTCACGTTCAATTTATTAACCGCATCAATGAAATTTACTATTCATTATCTGAAATTTACTTTAATATGAAACTATAGTTACTTATAATTAAAATTAAATCGATAATTCGCGGTACAATACAGAAGTCGTATTTAACATGATACTCAACTGGTTATCCAATACCTATTTAACATTGAGATGTCTTATAAAAGAATTTATGTTTATTTGAGCCTTTTTTGGACCTAATGTTGGGTATACGAGTCACGTAGTCAGCCGAGATAGGATTATAGTTATCATACGCTACATTCTACACATAACATTTTATCAAAATAGGACGAAGCACCACTCCTCCTTTCTTTAATTTGTTGCATGTTCTCAATTTTCTGAAATAAAGCTTCGGATAAGCTATGTTATCTCCCGTTTTGCAGCCGCATAAACATTGCTATAAAGCTTGGTCAGAAATAGTCACCTTTATTTTATTAGACTTAGCTCCATGAAAATTTAATAAGGAGGTTATGTAGGTTACATTTGTACCAATATGTAGATTGTGTAGAGTTAAGACTCCTAGAGTTAGGGGCTTTTGGTCCTATTTGAGAACTAATTGTCTTATATTATTAGTAATGATTTTTTAAAAATTAGTCTGGAGACCATATTTCAATTAATTATGTACCTAATGTTTAGGTTTGGATATTAAATATTTGGATATTTAGAATAATAAATTCTTATCACTTTTATGCGATTCGTAAATTTCTATCATTTTCTTTTAGATATATCGAAATCTTAATAAAATAACAAATTTGTTTGTCCAGTAAAAAATAAAAAATATTTCACGAACCTTTTCTTAATAAAGATCTGCAACAGTGGTGATAGATTGAAATGTGAAATTGATACTTTACTAAGTCGGACTTTCAAAACTGCGTTATTAAATCAACGTCTTTATATTTTAAAACATACACAATCTAAAGAACCGTGTAATTATTATTAATTATTATTAACCGTGTATTGTATCTCGTTAGAAAGATGAAATATTTATAAAATTAAATTATATTTTAAATCAAAAACAATTTTTAGCAAAACATTTTCTATTTACACCTCATTCTTTATTGATCAGACATTTCGGTATCGCTGTCATTTTGTACTACCCCAACACCTACAAGCGTCGGACTTTGATAAATGGCCGGGATAGCAATCTTCCCTTATTTCCGTCCTTGCACCCCTCCCGCACCGTGGCGTTCACCCAATGCGTACCTTTTTACCCAACTGCAGATAAAGGGGTATGGCTTTTTGGATTGTTCGAGCAGTAACTTTACTATCGAAAATATTTTTTTCTTATGCATATGGAAGATGTTAGCTGCCATAACGTATTATAAGTCAAATATTACAACATATTAGTGGGCAGTTCGCAAACATATTTTCAAGGAATAATCTAGGCTACTTTTTATTACAAAAAACATTACAACAAAATCGGCGAAGTTTGAGTATTACTTACTTACAGAGAGGACTCTTCACGATTGTACATGTTTTCAACGAGTTTCTAATTTACTAGATTATTTTTATTAGTACATTATACAAAGTCGAAATATTATTGTGTACACCCCATTCATTCGTTTCGTCTTTACTCTATACAATTCCAATGTAGGGATCATCTGCCAGTATTTCTACGCATGTTGCAGAAACAACTTAGTTTTGCTTTTTTAAAATTTTCCTAACATAAACTACTCTTAGAGGACCCAGTGTCTGGCTACTGGTGTTAGTAAGTCCACACAAACGTCAGAACTGGAAACGGAATCCAGGACGTTAGTTTACAGTCTATAAAAGCCAAGTAAGAAAAATAAAATACTTAACTATTAGAGTGCCATATTAAGTACTACTATTTGTGTAGTAGAAACCATTTTTCGAACTTTCCATTACATGATTCATATTATTGACCTCAATTTATTATAAATATTAACTTGAGTTACTGAAATTGTTTCTGAAAGTAAGATATTGACAAAACTGGAGGTAAAATTAGCAAAGTTTCAAGGGAAAAATTTTCATTACAAAATATAGAAACCTCAATATGTATAGCATAGAAACTACTGACAGATGTGTTAAATAATCAAAAGATATTCTTTCCCTTTTGCACCTAATGCCGCCTCAAAAGGCGTCCATTATACGAAATTAATCCAAGTTTAAGCTCATTAATCCATACTGCCGGCGTCGATTTCACAGCGAGCGGTTTAGAGGCCTAAGTTCAGAAAGCTACGTGTTGCGATACCTTTATTCATTCTATACGCCGCGGGGAACTACCTTTATGTACTTATATAGATACGAAGTTCACATAACAATTTGTTGCAAAAAATACAATGAATGCAAAATGGGGAACTCTGACTTAGAAATTCCAGACTGCTCATTGCGCAACCGACGCCTTTAAATCACACTATTTAAATTTATATCAAATAACAAGACAATAAAATAAAAAAAATATACACGTTAATTATAAATAAAACATAAATGCATGTATATTCGGTGTTATAGTTAATTGTATAAAAATCTAAAATCTATATTAATTTATAAATCAATACATTAATACTTAGATAATATATTTAAGTGTGTCTAGTTGCCTTCGTTGTTTGCATTGCTTTATTCGGAATAATCGTCGGTGCAACTTTTAGCCCCTGGAGGACATCGAAAGGTAATATATATACTTGTACCTACTTAGATATTTAAGTTTTAGGAAAAATATATTAGGGGACTAAATCGGCGGCGTCTGAATAATCATACAATCAAGTTCTAGTTGCTAATAAAACTTTGCAAAGGAAAAGTGTAATATAAATTTCATGCTACCGAACTACAAAATTAATGATTAAAAACAAAATGTAGTTGAAATTAAAGGGGATTACAAAAAATACAAATTAAGGTGAATGAATTTTACGAAACACGTTTACTCTTGAACTACAAATAAGAATATACAATTATTACTGTTAATTTTTTGTACATAATAGGTAACACAGAGAAGTTACACACAAATTACACGACAAAACAAGCGCTGAACACAAATTTTAACGCACACTTCAATCACCGCTGTACTGCCGTTGACGAACTGACTAAAACTAGGGGCCGCTTGCCGGCTTGTAAACGTGCGTTAATATTGCAGTGCCGACGGCAACTTCGAAGTTACATTGGCGACCAAGGCGACCATCTATCACCAGGGACTTGTGGAATGGAAGCCACCCGCTATTTACAAGTCTTCCTGCGAAATAGACGTGGAATATTTTCCTTTCGACGAGCAAACATGCGTTCTTAAGTTCGGTAGCTGGACTTACGACGGATTCAAGGTAATTGTGCGAGGTTCCCTCACCGCTCTCGCTGACCGCTCTGTTTGTCCGCAGCGCTGACGGCAACTACGAGGTGACGTTGATGACCAAGGCCACCGTCTACTACAATGGCATGGTGGTGTGGCAGCCGCCCGCCGTCTATAAGTCTTCGTGCTCGATCGACGTCGAGTTCTTTCCTTACGACGTGCAAACCTGTGTGCTTAAGTTAGGCAGCTGGACGTATGACGGCTTCAAGGTGACGCCCCGCTGTACGCTGCTTGGTGCCGTGCGCGCGGGCCGTAGCCGTAGGGCCCGCCGTCCCGGTTGATGTCCATGCAATAGCTTGTTGGCTCGAACGTAATTCGTCGTGTAATTATTATTACATTTCTGTCCATGTGGTATGTTAACTCACTTTTACATATTGACTGTACGACGACGCTAGTGCAGAGCGCTCAGGCGCAGAGCGCGCGCTTGTCGCCGGCACGGCGCGGCGCTCGCTCCTCGCCCGCGACTCGCTCCTAAGCTCTGACATGTTGCAAGATTACATTTTTATTGCGATGGTGATGTTTAAAGTATGTGGAGTAGCGGTATGTCGACGTGCGTGACCACGAATGCTCCAGATTATCCTCGGCCGGTTCCACTTAGCTCGTTCGGCCTTCCTCGCTCGACACGGAAAGGTATAAAATTAAACTGCCAGGTGATATGGGATGCAAAAATTTACTCTATCCGTCCCATCCAACACATCCCGCTCGGAATGGGCCTTTCCGCGTCATCCGACATAGACGTGCGCGCGGGTAACGTTGATCTTGTTATTCGTTGAACGGTCAGCCTCGTGACGGACAATGCGATGCGACACGCCAACGGCGTGGAGGGGCGTCATACCGAGCTTTCACGGTCCACCTCTACACCTCCCTATAGCTGGCTCCGCTCGCGCCACACACATACACATAGACACAACTGGCTACACTGCACACAGATGCTTGCTGCATGCTCCTCTTATGTGGATGTACACTTGACTCACTGCATGTTCCGGCTTGTCTCCGAACCACTTGCATTCCCGATCACGGCGGCCGCTCGCCGCAATACGCGGTCGCAGCTCTTACACAGCTTCACACGAAACCTTACACGCGACCAGGTTAAGCACAGCACGTGAAATCAATCAATGTGAAGTTCACACTTATTGCTCAAATACACTTTCGAGCATAAATAGTCATCATGTTGCATATTTTATACCTTTCCCTTAGCGACTTCCACTAGCTGCAATGGTGTCGCTGGCAGTTCATTGCATGATATCAACCTGTGTCATTTTTAAGAAAAACAACGAATCCACTCAATTTTTAACACGGAATTCATATTGCACAAAATTGGAAGCTAATTGTTAAGAGTAGCCAAAAATCAAAACGCGTCGTCATCGGATATGAGATGGAAGTCCCAGTTTCGTTAACGACGTGTCGTTTGCATGCATGTTACTACACTTAAAGTAGCTTGCGCCCCGTGCCAACATTCCCTTTGTAATAATGATTCGGCGCGTGACGCGTTGTACGACGGTGGTGGTGGTATGAGGCGCGTAGCTCGAGAGACGCTGCGTCCGCGCGACACACACAGGCGCGGCGGAGCCGGTGCTGTCGCCCTCCGCACCAGATTTTGATTAATCGTTGTGATTTAAATGTGCCATCTCGGTGCTGACAAGTACATGAGCGAAAGCGCGAAATCGATACGGTTGTGTCAAAACATCTTGATGCGGAGGCCGCCTTTATCCTGTTTATCTTGTCGAAAACTCCACGTTCTTTCGTTATTCGGTGTTAACTGTGTTGAAGCGTTGTTATTTCTTCGCATGATTTCGAATATTGTTGTATTTTACTGAGGATAAATGTGTCGATTTGTCGTTAAACTATTACATATAATGTATTGATCTCTGTCTGTACACAGGTACATCCCACTTGGCACACTTTGTGGTATTGTTGTTAGCGATATCTTCATCGAAGGTCACCAGGATATTTATCTACACATGTTGTAGAATAGAGTGCTCGTAATTAGTGCTCTAGCTGCATATATACTGACATGGTCTGTGATAGTAAACTGTTGTTTCTGTACTAAACAATCTATTTAGACCTATTGTTGACACATCGTGTGACAGGGTGCATGTATCAAAATTAAATGCAATTCTTAAAAGTGAAAATTAAATATATACTTTAATTAGATGGGTATAATGTCAGTGTGATATTAAAATTATCGCAGTTTACGTAAAGCCAAAACCGAACGGAGTATTTTTTTTTATATGATGTATGAATATAATTGATAAACAAAGAAATGTTTGGTTTTTGCACTACGTACACTGTAGACTAAGTAGCTAATAATGCATTAACTTAAAAACTATATTACGTAACATTACAATAATTTATTTATGTGTATTTGATGTTATCGCTTTTTACATAAAATTACCTACAAGGTATGTATGTAGGTGTCTTAACTCATAAATCTAAATCTAATAAAATATTGGACCTTTGCTTTCATTACAAAACTGATTCGAAAAATATATTTTATTAAAGTATGATGCAGTATATTAGATTTTAAGAAACCATCAGACTATAGAAACCTAACTTCTTTTTTACGAAAACTATTAATTCAGTTACAATTTAAAAATAAATATTTAGGCATCTACAATTACCTTAGATTGATTTGTGAGAAAATATAAAATATAAAATAGAAAGGAAATAAATAAGTAGTAGTCTTTACCTAAGGTAGTATGTACACAGGTGGATCTGCGGCACATGGATGAGCAGGCCGGCAGCAACGTGGTCTCTGTCGGCGTGGACCTCTCCGAGTTCTACATGTCTGTGGAGTGGGACATACTAGAGGTGCCAGCCGTCAGGTATGTTTATATTCCTGCCTCTCTTGTACCGTAAAAATAATGTTACCATTTTAAATTTTAAAATACATTTAATACATTACCATTTTTTTTTTTCTAAATCTTAACCCAGATTTCAATGTTTTACGTTGAAACATCTAATGCTAACACTGCCTTACTCTAAAATCTGCTAAAATTAACAACATGATTCACCGCGGGCGCTGTATAGCACAGCGAAGGCGTAATGGCTGTTATTAGCAGTTCAGAATTTTTCACTGAGGTATTTCGAACATTGATCGTCTATTCAGAGGGCGTTTCATTAATTAGCCATAGTATTGAGGTAACTCATAAATAAAAGGATGAGTTCGCAGATCGTATCCTCTGTCTAACATTCGAGGTAACTTAATGGGCCCGTCGTGGGTCACGGGTGGGTAACGGGAGATTTTGACGTACTTCATCCCCTTAAGTACGTCCATTAGAGTAGTCTCCTTTGCGTGATTCATATATTATTTTATACCTAAACAGAAAATAACACGAAAAAGAAATTCTCTTAAAAATCAGCATTAAACTGGTTGAAAAAAAAGCCATTAAAATTTTCAATATTGTTGCGTGCAAAAGGAATCCTTTTCCAATTGTAAGATGGCAGATAGTGAGGTGTGTCGTTCTAGAATTTAGTCCGTTATAAACGATAAGTACTTACGTAGAGGCCTATCAACCTTAATACAGAGCTGAGTTTTAGAACAACTCTACGCAAAAACGTTTCTGGCTGTATAAATATCGGGTGATTTTTACCCCAGGATCTCCCAGATGCCCCGAATGCCTTTAACAGGCTTACCCAGGACACTTTTATCGGCATGCTGGTATAGATTATTTAATATGAAAACAGGTTTCTTGGGCGGCGTTTCGTTGCATCGTAGGGTCTATGCGCTGAACATAATATAACTACGATATATTTTTCCTCTAAATAAAATGCAGTCGTTATTTCTTTATTTGTAACTAGCTTTTGCTCGCGGCTTCGCCCGCGTGTAGGAGTTTTCTGGGATAAAAGTCCCACTATATATTTTTCCGGGATAGTAGCCTATAACTTTCCCAGGGTCTTATACTATCTCCATACCAAATTTTGCTTTCTTATGCCACGTTTTGTGTCACGTACATAGGATAAAAAGTATCCTATGTCCGTCTCCTAGTTCTAAGCTACCTCTCCACCAATTTTCAGCCAAATCGGTTCATCCGTTCTTGAGTTATAAATAGTGTAATTAACACCACTTTCTTATATATATATAGATTTGTATTGCGTGGGATTGTGCTTGATCACATAAAGCAACCATAAAAATAAAATATGACATATTTTTAAATGTGTATCTATTGAGGAATTTGAAAAAAAAAACACTTTTTAGTTTGATCTTTACAAAACATTATAATAGCAAATGAAATTGAGTGAGTGAGATTGTATTTGCATCCTATATGTAAGTAAATAGGTAGGTATATACTAACACATAAAATGGGAACAATATAAAAAACTTATAGATATTTTATAAATAAGCCAACATTTTATTATTCTGCTGAAACAAAGATATCAAGTCGTAAATCATAAAGTCGCTTTTGTCTAGAGCGCCACAAAGTAACCCAGGAAAATCTACTTACCACAACCTCCGGTCATATCTTTTACATACTAACGTATGCTCAATACAGCACAATAACTGTTACTGCTTTAGTGATAGGGTCCATATTCGAATATGATAAAAACTTGAAAAATCCTATAACATGTCTACGTTGTACTGTTTACTTCAATTGGTAGAAGAGAAATATTGTAATCCCCAACGGACAGTTCGCCATATTTTATAAATGAAAGCCTTTCCTTTAGGTAAAATAAGTGTTTCATTAGGACCGCCTTTTTTACTATAAACTTTATTTTATTTTATGGATGCTAACAGAAATAATACAGCGTCCCTAAACTATTACGACGCTCGTTCCAAAAGCTAATAGAACCCGTGAGAATAACGTTTCGCTGACACTTAACAAGTCTGTAGGTAATCAAATTATCTTTTAAAATGAATGTACACATTTATAAATTACTTTTACATACACGTATAGCATCACGTCTTTTTCCCACTTCAGGTGTAGACAGAGGTGTTCACTATGTTAGATTCCATGAGGGCGGGACTATTGGCATTTTCCGGGCACAGATCCGGACTCCGGGCTAATATTAAGCAGAAAGACCTAATACTACTGCTCGACTTGAGATTCGAACTTGAGACTTTAGCATACTAGACAAACATCGCACGCAATACAATTACAATAGGAAGGCAGTCCAAATTCATTTTAAATTATTTATAATCTATAATGTTTATTTTGTTTGTATTATTACCTATTATGAAAATAATTAAAGTAGACATTGTTGGGTACCTATCTACTATTTAATTATTTTACTATGGTATTGCGTTTATGTTTAAGGTAGCTTAATAATCAACTTATCTACATTTTAAATGTCTATTTAGTATTTAACAAAAAAATATTCGGGTCATCGAGGAATCACACGTGATATACACATTGAGAACAGTCAGCGCATAGATTCTTTTCAATTCGCAGGATAAAAGGTTGGAATGCAAACAATACAATTGCTGCAATTCAGGGTATATCATTAGTGGAAGTATCGTTCATACAAAACAACAGATTTTACCTACGTAACAGGTTATGCCAATGAATAAACAATAAAAAGTGCCAATTAGATTAGATCGTAGCATTTTCGTAGTAAAATCGTGGTGTAGCGAGTTATGCGTAGATTATAAAAAGTAGTTAGGCCAGGCGGATCCTTTAACCGAACGCAGATCAAGGATTTCGCTCAGAGGAGGTATATTTTTCTTAGATTTAATGACGGGAGACAATCTATGTTCAATTAAGAGAGGCCGGAGACAATTTTACGTTTGTCGCAAAATATAGTATAGACTGGGGGCCCTATTCCGTCTAGGAGTTATATCCGTCTTTTTGTAATTACAGGCGTCCTTATCGAAGAACAGCTTTGATAGCCGTAAAGATAACTAGGGGATGTTTTTATTCTTTTGACCATATGATCATCAATCCTGTTATATTAGATCGTCCGTAATTGCAAAAAGACGGATATGCCCCCCTAGACGGAATAACACGCCTGCCTATATCAGTAAGAACAAAATTGACTGTTTTGAATTTTTGCCCTCACCATATGCGTTGAACACTATAAAATGGGTTAATTAAGATTTTTTACCGTCGGACGCTTAGCTTGCGTTATCAATAGGTACGTCAAATTTTGATTGATCTGCAACTATACATGTACTTGTTTTGGCTCAGTACTCTCGAAGTTTCTCATATGCAACAGTCCAACTTAGGACTTACGGTTTTATGATGGTGTACGATTATTATAATCTTGTCTAGCTCACAGCCACGGCCCAATTAAGCATGTCATACATTATAGAGATTCAATAACAGTGAATAAAATAGTAAAATCAAATTGTATAATAAAAGATAACTTATCACCAAACACAAACATCAAATGGATACTCGTAACCCGTAGTTGTTTTGTAACAAGATAATATTCGAGATGAGTAAGGAAGATCCCAAAATAAGCTGAGGTAGAAGTGAATTTTCGAGGAATTTTCCTCATGTTTGTAGTTCTTTTTATACTATTTTTAGTTTTCCTAGGCTTCTAACAATAGAAGAATGGTTATCGATATTTATTATATATAGAAAATTAATTGTTATTTTGAAAATAACAATTAATTTTCTATATATAATAATTTAAATGCAATAATTTAAATGTAGTATTCTGATTTTACGTAAATTTTAAGGTTTCCTTTAAGTAGATATGCTTCAAATATTAAAGCATTAATACCAAAATAATTTGACTACACATTAAATGGATGTAAAAATAAAAATATACTATGATGAACCTAACATTAATTCATTCAGGGTCACTAAGTGGCCATATCCTTGCACACTCACGATGATTTCCCTTGGAACTATAATATATAAAACTCATTTTCTATTTCCCTTCGATATTGCACGCTTACTTCGCTGGACTAGCACGGGCACTCAACTAAATTGCATAAATGTACGACTGTTACAAGACCTTTGGAAATAGGCCTGTTACATATAAAGTACTGTTAATTTAGTTACTACAGCTTATTTTGTTATATAAATCCCTCTTATAGGCGTAACACGCGAATATCCCAAATCCGCTTACCTTTTAGATGTTTATAACCTTTTTACACAAAAATCCGGGAAACATTTTAATATGTAGTCAATTCCAGGAAAATCTCATTCGGCTTTTTTACGCATTTGTTATTCGTAAAATTTTCTGTTATGTTTGACTATTTTGTTATCAATGCCCTTTCAGATATTATAATAACTTAAGCATTATTGCGCGAATAAAAAACCTAATAAAATTATATGTTTAAACATAAATAAGACCTTAAGTTTATTTTTCTTGATTTTAAAATGAGGAAAAATATAATATCCCTATTTACTAACCTATTCTACGTCTTAACTAAATACCCTATCTGTTAAACGACGGAGTAGATACCTAAAGTAAGGAAATTTGAATACTCTAAAAACGTTATCTTGAGTCTATACTTTATTTAGCGATAAAACCACCCATGATTCATTTTTTTATGTTTGTAGGCTAGAGCAGAACTTAACTTGTTTTACTAAACTATTTATCTTCGAAACTCTGTAAACTTTAAAAATATTTTATCGTATACATGGCCGCTTTTGAGTATAATATTTATTTTATGTGCAGGAATGAAAAGTTCTACACGTGTTGTGATGAGCCGTACTTGGACATCACGTTCAACATAACGATGCGGCGGAAGACTCTATTTTATACAGTCAACATCATCATTCCCTGCATGGGAATATCATTTCTTACAGTTCTTACTTTTTATTTACCCTCGGATAGCGGTGAAAAGGTAACGTATATTTATTTTTTACCATACAATATTTTGACATAAGTCTATATTATTCCGGAAAATAATTAAGGCGGAATTTAAAAGCACCAGTGATATGACATCGTGTAGCATAGAAGCGTGCGTTTTGCAAACAATATACGAAGAATGGCGGTTGCGGTGAAAAAGTCGTTCCACTGTTTTACAAAGTGAGCTCCTAATCTAATACTTTTATTCTTAAAGGAAATACTTAGGTCACTTTCTAAAAATCAAAATATAATAGACTCTTAACAATTGCATCGAGTCATATTTACTTTGATTTAAAAATATAAGTAAAAAACATATTAAATTCATATTGTAAAAGAACATGTACTTAAGTAATGAACGTTTCTGTAATTAAATTTCGGGGTCATGCTATTCTCTAAACCATTAATTTAACTTAATCGGATTATATATAAGTCGGAACAAAGGGTCTTTCTAAGAAAATAGGTCAGCGGGTACGCAAAGTAAACATTCATAGCATATAAGATTACCCTAGTCATGTTTTACGAACAATTATTTGAAATTCATGTCATTTTTGTCACAGGCGTAGAGACAATCATTAGTTAGGTATCTTATCATTGAAACTTGCGTGAACTTTATTACATTAAAATTTTAATGTTTTATTTTTATTTCTTGCCCTATATCACTCATCGATATAAAATCTCAAATAACATCAAAGAGTTGGATATAAATAAACTTGTAGAGAAGATAGAAATAGCTCAGGAATATGTATGAATCGTACTAGATCAAATAAAATTATGTCAATGTTGTGTTCGCCACTAAAATGTAAATTGGTTTTGAAAAGAGCAACTTATGAGTTTCCGAACGTAGCGGAAAGTTACGAACATTAGCGTATAAATTTAGCTTTTTATGAATTCAATTGAAGATAATAAATTTCAGAAAAGACAAGATCGTTGGTTATAAATAGTTTTATAACATAAATTAAACATGTTTTCTAGAACTTATTTATCCATTCGACACATAACGAAGCTATGTAATTAATTTGATTTTGATGATTGTCAACAGGTCACGCTATCAATATCAATACTGATTAGCCTCCATGTGTTCTTCCTGTTAGTGGTGGAGATAATCCCCCCCACATCGCTGGTTGTGCCCCTTTTGGGAAAATACCTCATTTTCGCAATGATACTTGTATCTATCAGGTAAGTCAAAATTAAAAACGAAATATATATTAACTATAACATTTCATTCAAAATGTCTATTGTGATTCACGATAAGACTGCAGCTAAGCGTGAAAGGGTCTATGTACCTACTTTATAAGTAAGTAACCATGACATTCTTAATGAAATGTAGTTATTCGCAAGCTTAAACTACTAAACGAATAAATTAACATTCGACCGACTGACTATCTCAACACACTAATACCGATACCCATGCCTTTACAAGTAACGATTCAATGTTGTATTGATTTCAATATTTGTCCGAAATAAATAAGGGATTATTTAACAAACTCGGATTTTCAACATGATTAACCATAACACGTGCTGCGGTTTATACCAATAGTACCCGGCGCAAATATGTATTTGAACAATAATTTATAAATACGAATTGCGGTTATTCAATTTGATACTACTCGGGCATAAAATAATATTTATACAGGCTGTACAGTTATCACTATTCACTATTAGAATTTACGTAGCAATTATATATAGCAAGCTTTAAGGAACGAATTATATTTTTTTGTAAGTATTATGAGAGGATTTACTTTAAATTTGAATATAGATATTACGCAGGAACTGAAACTACGCTAATTTGAAGTTTATTAAATAACAAACTAGGTATTTAAATTGCTCAAGATACATAGCGGGGCTCACTGATCGACATCTCTATGGAAACACTCTGCAACTTGGGAGACGACATCACACGTCCAACAAATATTAGGATCTAGTACATATTTTATAGTACATATCTAGTACATATGGCACGAAGTAAATGACAAATTGGTCCATGCTAAATTCTGGAATTAAGTTTGGCTTCTCTCATACAGATATTGATAGGTAATGGTTTTAGCCTACTAAGCCTGGTCTTGATCGACCGCTAAAGCCTTCCCATATCTTTATAAAGTCTAGCACACAAAATATTAGTTTTATGTTTTATAAAAAAAAATGTCCTATTCACTTTCTCAATAGTTCTGAATTATGCATCCATGTAACAGTTCTTATGAATAAATAACGAAGATAAATTCAAATATAATTTTAACAGATAAATTCCGATTCGCTTGTTTGTATTTAAATGTTACTGGGTTTGTAAACGAACTGGTGTCAACAGAAAGTTGTTATTCACGAGTTGACTAACTCCATTTCACAATTTGCGGAGCGTCGTGTCAAGAGTTAACTAACCAACTTATATTTTTGTATTTATTGATTGTTGTTGTTTTGCATAGCATATGTGTGACGGTGGTGGTACTGAATGTCCACTTCCGGTCGCCGCAGACACACCGGATGGCACCGTGGGTGAAAAGAGTTTTCATACACATCCTGCCCCGACTGTTGTTTATGAAACGACCACAATACAAGTTTGATACAACTAGGTGAGTTTATACGATGATGCAGCTTGGTAATGTTGTAGTTTCCCTGTTACCTAGGTAAATGTTGAATTGAACTTAGATAACCTATCTGTTGTTCCTAAACTAATCTAAATATAAAGAATGTATTTTTACGTAATATTAGATACATCAAAACATTATTGGTTTAGAATACTGTACATGAATCTTATTTACGGTTTTAAAGATAATTTTACTTTTATTATTTAGTACTAAAAGTAGATTTGTTTACGGGGCACTTCTTTTTGAAAGTGAAAATAACATATTTATTAAAGTCATAAAAATTTAAAATAGATTACATTTTAAGTAAACTACGATAGAAAATGCACCTGAGCGCTAAGTAAGCTATGATGGCGTAAGCTGATCCAGTGCTGCCGTATTTCACAATGTCCCGAAGTTAATTGAACACATAGGTTATACGTCTTTCATATAAATATAGGTATATAATTACATAAATTTCAAGTTAACACTTTATGAAAATGCATTATTATTTGTTATTCAAGCTATTACGCCGCCGTTAGGTTACTATAGCTGTTCGTTGTATGAATTGGCTGTCATGTCTTTTAATCTTCATTTACTTCGTCAATTGTACATGGTTCCATATTTGTAAGCTAAAAAGTAATATCTAAATTGTCTTTTGGCTAATAAATTGGAGTGGCAATCTAAAACGGCACTTGTTTAATATAGCCATCAATAAACCGTGCCACGGTCTACGAATAATTCGTGCGGTTAACCAGCCAGTATTGTAATTCACTTAGGGAATGGATGTCTATTACGTAGGCAAGTGGTATAATAGCCCACTATGCCGGCCCGATGCGGTTGCCAACTTACCGTATATTACGTAAATGGATCCCTGGTATAGATTATACTGAGACCAAGTCTGATTCGAGGAGAACAACTCCATTGGACGAAGCAAACGACCAAAATTCCACATCATACAATGTAAATTGTCTCTACAATGTAGAATGTTGTAAGGTGCTAATAGCAACACATGAGTGGATACGTTACTCTTGGCAATTTAATATTGATAGCTATTATAGCGCATAACTAAGCCCCTCATGTTCTAATAAACGGTATTGTTTAGTGTTGTAACTAAATACCATCTATTTTGTCACTTTTTTATCATATCAAATAGTTGAGAATGAATAATATCTGACCTATATTATATATACTATAAGAGTGCTGGAAGAGGGATTTCTCTACGACAATTGAGTCTACTTAGTACCTACACTATGCCAACCTAATGCGGGTGGGCAGAATTCACATATATTTGAAGTTCTTATAGAGTTCTTAGGTAATACATAAATAGCTTTCCTCACGATGTTTTTTTGGATTGTTAAAACGAGTTATAATTAACACACCATATAGTGTTTATTAGTTGCTTGTTTATTAGTAGAGTTTGTTTCATAGATCGCGTTACACAGCGTGCGGTGTAGTGGTGCGTTGCGGAGGGGCCGCGCGGCCGCTGTACCCTTACCGGTTAGCAGCGGCCGACGACGACTGCTGCGCTCCCGGTGCCTGGCCGCCGCCCGCCGCGCCGCCGCCACGTCCGCTCACGCGGACGCCCAGCAAAGAGGATTTGACACACACAACTTACCTTAATTCAGGGTAGGTACTTAATTTATATATTTCTATCCATTATATTTTTTTAAATTATAATGACCTAGATTGAGATTACTCACAATACATATATTTTTTAATAAAATTTTGCGTGTAACAGCATCGACAGTAATCGCTTCGGCGGCAGTTGTCTGGTGCACGGGTCAAGCGAGGGTGGCGGCGCGGGACTCGGGGGTGTGACCAACCCCGCCGAAGAGGAGACCCTCAGCCCGGTGCCTGATCCTCCACCAGGGTTCAGTCACTCGGCCTGTCCGCCAGAAGTACACAAGACTTGTTTCTGCGTGCGCTTTATCGCGGAGCATACTAGAATGTTGGAAGACTCTACTAAGGTACGGAACGCAATTAGGTATTTATTTGCGGATATTTTGATAAGCATACTGTTTCATTACTCCTAATATTGTGCCTATTAATAACATGTTTAAATTTTAAAGTAAGTTTTCCCCACACCGCACTGTACTACACGAACTAAGTTAAGCAAATTTGAAACCAGTGGTATATCATTTATGTAGGCCGTTTTAATTAATTTATTTATTTCCGATGATTATTTCTAGGTCAAAGAAGATTGGAAGTACGTGGCAATGGTGCTTGACAGACTGTTTCTTTGGATTTTCACGTTAGCAGTGTTAGTGGGCACGGCTGGTATTATACTACAGGCGCCAACTTTGTACGACGATAGAGTGCCTATTGACAAACATTTTAACCAGTACGCCACGTCATCACTGGTGCGATGTCCGCCGCCGGTATAAGAGCACAATATTAAAACGAAAACATACTTATATGACATTCCAAATAATTACATATTATGCTTAATTCTCCTTTCTACATATTATTATACTCAGCTAAATATGAAGTATCATTTTATATACTGCATTATATAGTCAATACAAAATTATTGTTAATGATAACATCTGTTTCATTCACTAAATGATATAATCCAGAGATTGTATTATTTGATACTACTATGAAAATCTGTAATCCATGTTACGTCGATAGTACTTGTAAAAGGGATGTCATATATGCGTGTGTGTAATTTTAATATTGTGCCAGTAGTTATCAAGAATAAGTAAAATGCGATGGTATTTAGACTGTAATTTGTTTGTAAATAACATTAAATAACCGCGAGGTTGTTGACATAATCAAAAGTTTATAATTTAAGGAATTACACACAGTCAATAATCAACATATTATAAAAAAAATATTGCGAAGTATTATTTGAATATGTGTTTATTTAATTTTATGAAAGAAAAAAAAATAGCAAATAAATTGTAGTAGATTTATAAAGCATTAAAGAATAACAAATCAGAAATAGTAAAAGACTGAAATAGCTGTGTTCGTAGGTTGTTACTTCAGTATATGCTATTTCAGCTGGCTTAAATGCCTTTGTAAACAAATTACAGTCGTTAAAATATTACCATTGTGTCGTTCACACCCAACGCACACCCGTCCCGCCAGAAACGTGTTCTATTCCACGACACATAACATCTATCTTAACACCTAGACTTAACGTTAGGCAATTTCATATCTTCTCACTCCTATACTCTCCTTCCATTCTAAGCTCTAACTTTTAATTTGTTTGAAAATTGGTCCTAATTGTCATCATTCAATTACGACAATAAACACATATTTACCAATCGTTCACCGTAGGCAGTATTAAGTGTAATATTAATTTATCATTGTCATTAAGGTACTTTCAACGAATATTTAACTGTACAAATATAATTAAACGTAGATATTTAGAAATAGTCGTTACCGAAATAAGGAACAACTCCAGATTGTCATAATCTGTTTTTGTCATTATTAATTAATGATTATTTGATAAAACTACTTAATTCATCATTTTCAGAATCCACGTTATGGGGACTTAACCCCATTTACTCCTACAAGCACCTCGCTTATCCTTTTATGGGTCATGAAACACGCATGGTTTTTTAATGCTTTTATTAATGTAGCGCTTAAGTAGACATCGAAATATAGGTAATCTTACTAAGTAAACGTACTTACATATTTAGCTGTAAGTCTATCTAAAAATATACTGCGACTATCGCTTAAGTAATCACTTTCTTTATTACTTACTTAACTACCTTCTACCTTGTCGTAGAATAGAACATGTAAAAAACTAAAATATTAAAATAATCGATTTTATAATTTATAAGAAGTATAGAGACTTTGAAAATTAACAGGATACCACAGTATTCTGTAACAATGATAGTTGATTTTAAAATAAATCAAACTTAATATTGTGAGAATACAATGAATTTGTATCGGTGTACTTTCATAATGACATTTTACAAGCCCAGTGTGAAAATATCGTTAAGATAATAAGTACAACATAACAATTTAATTTAAGTGACGATTGCTCAATTTTACAAATGGGTATTCAACTTTTCTGCACAACTGGATTCGTTGCACTTCATTTATAAATGTGTTAGTATCTAAGTTATTTTTAAATTTGTTTACACCTGTATTTGTTGTAAAATGACATAATTATGTAAATATTTACTGAGTAATTAATTACATCATAATTTTACATACTTACTTATGTTTTTAGGCACGGAATTGACTATAATCAAACGTGTCACTTTTGGGCAGGAATTGAAGATTGTTTTAATAAAATAAAATAAATATAACAAAAAATAAAAATGTTTGTACAAAACTAAAAAACGAATATACTTAAATTCTGCAAATACATAAACGCTTTTGTGTTGGGAGAAAAAGAAGGTAATGTTAATACACAAGTTAAAATGTAGAATAACCGGTTGTCAATCAGAGAGCGACAGGATTAGAGAATGTATCGGAACGTAGTTTAGTAATCTATAAAGTGAACGAAAAACTTAATGATAAATATATAATTATAACTAAGCACATTGGACTGCTCGCAGTAGAGTAGCGCAGCTCAATTTGTAGAAGTATAAGTTTGTAATTATCTATTTATATTGTTAATAAAATCGTTATACATAGCAAACATCATTTTATTATCTTAAATAAGATACAAAATACTTGTAGTATATTTTAGACATTGGTAGAAAAAAACATACCTATACCTGGATACGTATAGGTATGGATTCCCTCGTGGAATAAAATTTGAATTACCTTAATTGAAATATCATTGCCTTCATGTGATATATTTTACATAAAGGGCATAGTATAAAGATAATAGACATGATTATAAATGTTCGTCAAGAAGCTATCTACCCGGTTCATCAAAGAGAAATATTTATGGAGCAGATGATAAAATCAAAGTGTTGAACATAGTGTCCTACGTAGATGCAGACATCTAATAATTACCTTTAACAGACTAAAAGGTACGGTAGGTGTAACGTAACGTAAACATGGAAAAATATAGACAATATATTATATTACCTGTGATGAGAATTGGATCCTGCACGATAAATCGGAAGCGCTTGTCGCAATGGCTCCTGTATCCCGGAAAACCAGCCAAATCAGGCCCCAAGCGAAAGTTTACCCAAAAAAAATCTTGCAAGTGCTCGGTGGATTAGTGCCGGTGTCGTTTACTACAGCTTCTTAAAACCTGGCTAAATGATAATGGGAAATATATCACAACGAGATTTCAAGATTATAAATATTTTTTCAAGTCAATATCATAATACTTGACTTGAAAAAATATTTATAATCTTACACGTCACGTGCTTTAGACGTCATTATAGTTTATCCTTTTATACATTGAATTTAAATCCCTCATAACCAAATTTCCCAACGGAGACCAGCCTGGTACGTAGGATATATTATAATGCACAATTATGTACGCAATACGCAAGTGTCCTCTCTGTTTCTTCACTCATAGTCCTGTGACACGGCAATCCGAGAAGACCGGAGAGAGATAAGGCACAGGACCAATGGCTTCACGTGCTTTCCGAGGCACAGGGGTATCACACCGCCAACTTCCTGACATCGAACTGCGACTGAGTAATTTTTAAGATGGGAAAAACCCACTCACAAATACTTTAACACTATAGTTATAGTCACAATTGTTTTTGGGCTCACCCGAGAATTCGAACTCAGGATCTCAGCGTGCTAGTCGTATTCGTACAGTGTACGCATTACAAGTCACCACCGAGGCAGTCAAATTAAATTAATTGTTAATAATCCTTTTATAAATAACTAGGAAAATTCACTACTTTAATGAATATGGCAGAAAAGTATTAGAATTTTTATTAGCTGAAAGACACCAGACCAGTGACATTTACAGCCTCATTTTCATTTTTATTTGTGTTACTTTTTTTGTTCTAATTCATATAAATGTTCGTAATCAGTTCATGTTCAAATGATTATTCTTTTTTATGTTATTTTTTAATTGATCAATTATAAATGTTCTTCCCATGTTGTGATTATTTTTATTGTTAATTTCTCGCCCTAACAATGTTCCGTTTAGTCTTGGCGACGGTAGGCTACGGTCGTTTGAGTCAGTTTTGATCAAATTCCTTTGCTTCTTAGTAATTGTTCAAGGTATACGTTTCTTTTGTACTGAGCTTAATAAAAAATGAATGTTTTCATTTGCTAGAGCACAAATTTTATCAAACTAAATATTTATCCAGTTTCAGTACATTATCCATTTTCCCCATGGTCTATATTTTGTTTTTCAATAGGTACAACGTTTGCGATTAATTTGTCAATGCCTTCATGCCCATTAAAAACTCTGCCTTGGAATTCATCAAAATACGACGCTGGTATCTTAAACGTAAATATTAATTCAAAACATAAGGCAACAGGCAGGCAGGCAGGCTTACATGATAATGCGTAATGGTTAACTTACGCAATTATTGTAAAACGTTACGATGCGTTACAGGGGCGGGAGGGGGTATTTCGTACAAAGTGATGTCACAATTTTTTTCTATTTTAAAACAATAACAAAGGTATTTTAGCGACTTTCCGGTATTTTGCGTAAAATAATTTTAAATATTAGAAAAAGAAATTAACTTTAGAATTACATAACTTTTGGGAAGGGGTGGGTGGGTGATAAAAATACTTAAAGAAATGCGTTACGTAATACTTGAACGGCCTCTAAAGCGCTCACCCAAAAGTCCGGTGTGTTTGTACTCTGAGGTTTGTACATGGCGGCCTTTGTCAGGCTAACATACTTGAACAATTTAAGCTGACAAGACACACTACTGATACGCGCGTACAAACACACATTATTACCGCACAGGTATTTTGTATGAATTATCACTAGCTCGATAAGTTACAAAACAAATACAATTCAAAACATGAATTTCAATTCGAATTAGAATTATTCAACACATGTGATAATATTTATGGGACTTAGATATTAAACTGATTTACGTATACATACCATGTAGAATGAAAAATAATAAATATATCCAACATGATATATTTATGCAATGAAAATACTGTTTGTAATGATTAAACCTGATTTATTAGATTATTATCTTAAAATATATCACAAATATTCATCTTAACTTCATAAAACACGTGTAAAGTGCCAAATAATAGAAAAGTACTCATACTAATTTTGGAAAAAATCTTTTAAATTTATAAATTACTATGATATTTTTTGTTAATGTTACCCAATGTAAATATTTTAAAAATATTGTCAGATAATTATTTTCGTCCAACATATAATATGCCGACAATGGCAGTAGATAATTATCTTTATTGCACCATATTGAAATGCATTATTCGTATAAAAAAGCTTATCATAACATAATCTTAAACGTTTTTTACTGCCATTTAACATCCGATTTATTTTTCACAACATTTATATCATTCAACATCTATCTTAGTTCCTATTTGGCACTTTGAGCAACTTTTCCAATTCAACATGTCACTAATAAACCATTATGGTGCGATGATAATTACAAAATATTTACACGCACAATACCACACATTATCTAGCTATTTATTGTACATTTTAGGCAAAAATTGATCCGATCTCGTCATACACAACATTATCCAAAAATAAAATGTAATAAGTCACATTAACGATTCCAAAATAAAATGTAAATAATTCAACAACAAGTAAAATATTATAAATGATAAACACACAGATAAAATAAATATACATTATACATACTTCACATATGAGTGGAATGTAACAAGTGCATCCACTAGGTTTAATTTAATATATCATTTTGAATTACACGGCAGTGAATAATAATTAAATACAATATAAAGTGTAATCATATAAAAGGGTGATAATAAAACATTTCATTTGTTAATACACAAGGAAGGTAATTAGAAAAAATATTTAAAACAAAAAAGTTATTGGAGATCTAATTTTGGTGGGTCCTTTTACAGTGTAGTTCACAAGACACTTTCTCGTAACAAATATTATCAGAATAAAAAATTTGCTAGTTAATTTATAATAATGATGACCTATATTTTTACTCGAAATATAAATTATTGCCTTAATTTTTATTTTGTTTATACCATTACAACTAAAAGTTAAATTACGATACATAGTTCATAATATATCAATCATATCAGTAAATAAGACAAACTTTTTTTTTTTAATACCGCTCTAAGATATGCAAATGTTTCTATATTTAGTAAAAGATATTGCTTTATATATTACATTTTTACAACCATTAATCGCATAACATAAACAACCCGATCGTAAAGTAAAATTTGCTCTTTTAAGATAGATAGTTGCGACCGAATTACAAATAGATAATATCATTTTTTTTTCAGTTTAAAGAAGGGCTATTATAATCGAAGATTTTAAACGACGCTTAAGGTTCATTAAAAAATAAATGTTAATTACAGCATTAAAATCATAGTTTATAATAAAAATATATTAAAATGCCAATACTTACAAAACATTTTAAAAATAAATTACACAAGATTGAGAAATTAGATTGGCGCCTACCACAACAATGACAATAATATCATTTTTATAAAATGTATCAAAATACGATCTAATGATGACTATTAAAAATTCCATAAAAATAAAGAGATTTTTTGCATAGATGCCGAATTTAAAGCTTGGATTTCAAATAATGATTTTACAAAATCATCCAACCCACAGGATGCTCGTGAACACACATTTAAGCTTCACATGTAATATCGATTCAGAATTTCATTTTTGGGCCAACTAATTGATCTACAATTTGTCACGGATACGTGTCACGGTGTTGGAGATTCCTCCTCGTCGTTGGAGTCGTTTTCTCTGCGGGGAGGAGTGGGTACGTTGAGGGGCTGTTCCTCTCTGCTCGGAGGGGCAGGGGCGGTGAGGGGAAGTGAGGGGTAGCCTGCGCTCCCGGTGTCCCTGCTAGGGGGAATAGGGGCCACTGTTAGCTTGGGCAGTGGGGGAATGGGTGGCGTAGGGGTGGGGGTGTCCTCGCGAGACTCTGAAGTCGACTGCGTGTTGGGCGTGGTAAATCCGTTCGCCATCCTGTGATAATGCGGCTTCCACTTGTTAGCGGGCGGTGTGTAGTTCAGATGGTCGTATTCCATTTCTGGGAACAATATGTACTCATGAAGAGCTAGACTATGAATAGGATTACCGGCTATAAGTTGCTGTTACTGTGTAAACCGATGCGTTTATCTATAAAGGTTTACAATTAAAAACCCTACGATCTTACTTCGTAATAAAAATCTTACATAACCTAATGTCACCTGACCTGGACTTCGAACATATGCCGTCGCTAATTCATAGTCCAGGTAAGCTACTACTACATTAATTAAAGCGAATTTATCTTATATATAGAAATAATTATTAAAAGGAATGTTTAGATGAATGTTTGTTACTCAAACACGTCAGAACGGCTGAACAGATCTAGTTGACAATTGGTATAGTGATAGATTATAGTCTGGAATAACACATAAGCTACTTTTTATTCCGGGTATATATAGCGGGGCTTTTGTCCCGGAAAAACTATCACCCGAGCGGGAGCTGTGAGCAAAACTAGTAGTGAATATATAAAATGTAGGTACCATATCCCTCCTTATGTTTGATTTCGTCGTAAACGTGGTCCAATTTGTTATCATCAACATATTGATACAAATTTGGATTATTTGCATCTGCGTCCTTATTCTTCAGCGACGATAGTGGGTCATAAGCTGTGAAAAATAAATAAAATGTGAAGATCCTTAAAATACCAAATCACTTAATAAAATTTAAAAAAATGTAACTATAGTATTATGATATTCACGGGAAAATAAAATCGCAATCCATTGAAAATATCAAGTTGAATGGTTTGTCAACTAACATATAATTTTCTCCTAAATTATATTAAACTAGGGACCGGCACTGACTTCGCATATATATATATTTTTTTTTCTGACGCACAAACATTAATGAATTATGATACACAAACTATCCTCTTGAATCACTCCGTCCATTAGTGAAGACAGCACAACGATCCTTTCTGTAGTATTAGAATTTATCGTGTTCGGAGAGACAGACACAGCGGGAGGACTTTGTTTTATAATATTTAGTACCCGAACAACAAAATGATAGCTGAATTTCACTAACTTCCGACCAGTCAGGGAAGGGTAGAGCTCAAGGAAGTGAAATCACGTCACTTCTGACCAAATTCATAGCGGCATTAAAACACAAAATCCAAATAAAGAAAAACACTTACTATCGCTAGAGCTCGAGGATTGCATTCTCAGTTTCTCCATAGCGGTGTTGCTTAGTTTACTCGGGCCGAGATTGTTAACGAACTGTGTCGCGTTGTTGAGCAGTGTGGCCGAGTCGTCACTACGCGTCGAACTTTGGAACGAGTATACCGGGTTGTCAAAGTGCTGTTGCTCTGTTTAACAAAAAATACATTGTCAATTACAATACTTACACAAGATAACACTTATCGTCGATTTCATTAAGCGATCCCCATCGTTCTTTTCGATCTATGGCGAAAATGGAACAAATAATCAAATTTTTCTGATATGCTTGCAAATAATAAGTCTTTTACGTTTATTAAAACCAGCCGCTAGATGCGATAACTTTACTGTAGATCAAGGTATAAATTTTTTATCAGACTTGATTAAGGTGTAACAGCACAGACCGGGTTGCGAGTTGGGGTCGGCGGTGTAGTGCACGTGCGCGATCTCTCGCTTGAGGTTGCGCACGCGGTTGCGGTAGTAGAGCAGCACGAGCACGGCCGCGGCGGCGCACAGCAGCGCCAGGATTATCATCACTGCCACCAGCCCGCTGTTCGTCGAACCTGCTGGCGGCACATCATGCCATTCATTATTGGAAATTTACGCATAAATAAAATACAAGCTTTTGCTCACGGCTTCGCCCGCGTTTGAAAGTTTTCGGGAATAAAAGTCTTGTTATATATTGTCCCGGGACAGAAAGTAGCCTACGTCCTTCCCGGGATCTCAAACTATCTCTATACTAAAATTCATCGAAATCCGTTGTGTAGTAAGTTTATCGCCTTCAAACAGGTAGACAGATGCATATAATATATTTTTAGAACTTTTTAACACGAATAATTCTGTCACAAATGGTTGTTGCGTAACTTTAACCGTTTACGTACGCAATGAAAACTCTCGAAAGGAATATTTTTTTTCCCATTTTTACAAATTTTTTCATTGAAGTTCTGCTTCGTTTGGTCATAGCGTGATGTTATATAGCCTATAACCCTCCTCGATAAATGTGCTATGCAACACTAAAACATTTTTTCTATTTGCACCAGTAGTCCCTGAGATTAGTTCGTTTAAACAAACAAATTGTTCATCTTTATATAAGTTTCCGATTGCAACGGTCAATAAATGCGACCATCCGTTAATTAGTCTTATTTTTATATTTACTGAATTTTGAAAAGGAGAAGGTTCTCAATTCGAAGCATACAAAGTATTTTTTACATTATACTTGAAGTAAGTAGTGTATACGACTCATACCAGATGCTTTTCCGATGACGATGGCGTCCTTGGCGTGCACGTCGCAGTTATCACCGATGAACCCGCGCTGACAAACGCAGCCCTGTATCGGGTCGCACGCCCAGTTGCCCGTCGACGAACAGTTGCACGCCTCCATACAGTGGTCACCGAAGTAGCCTTCCGGACAGACTGTCACGACAAATTATCATATAAATAAAATTAATACAGATTTTCAGTATTTATTACTTTTATAGAAGTTCGACTATGTTTCTTAAATTTTGTATAGAACAGTTGTGCAGAATATTATCTGACCTGGGAATCAAGTTTAGAAAGACATATAATTCAGCCTTACCACGGCATTAGTGACTATCCGAACAAGGTTTGTATGAGTATATATTATAAATACCTCCTTAGTATTTCTGTTTCATCAATAAATTCCTGAGTATAAAGATCTTCATAATCATACAAAAATTATGTTTCCAGTTGCGTTCTATTGTATTCTTCAGTTGTTCAAAAAAATTGCCGATCAGGCACTTGGGGAAAAACAACACATTCTCATTGTAATGTATGTAAAAGTCTACGAGACGAGTAATGTGAGGGTAGGGTGCAGACTCACACTGCGTGCAGTAGTGTCCGGTGTAGCCGGGCGGGCAGCGGCAGTAGCCGTCGCTGGCGCGGCAGGCGGCGCCGCGCGCGCAGCGGCAGGGCTGCGAGCACGCCGCGCCCCACCAGCCCGCGCCGCACGCCTCCGCGCAGCGCCGCCCGCGCCAGCCCGGCACGCACTGGCACTCGCCTGCGCACGCAACAACAACTCCATAACGACTGACAAATATACCCAATATGTGTGATGCAGGTATGATGGAACTATCACAAGCTTATTAACATGATAATATTTTTCTATACGTTTTCTTTTCCAAATTATATTACCTTTATATCGAAAATCTTCGACCTTTCGATCTATGTCACCCAAAAGTATGTCATTAGATTTCTCAAACTTATTTCTGATATGAAATTTATTCTGTTTTAACATATTTTTTATAGCTGCATTTACTAGCCTTCATCACCTACGTCATTTAATAAAATTTACCCTTGATAATTTATGAATAATAATACAAAATGATACAATTTATATCACACCAACGCGCTGGTACAAGTAGCTGAACCCCTACCCGTAACATGGTGGCAGTCGGCGCCGTTCTTGCAGTCGCATTTCTGTGCGCAGTTCAACCCGTAGCTGCCGAGCGGACACGGGAACTCGCACGTGTCGCCCGTGTACCCGCTGGGACAGGTGTACTTGCCGGTCACCGGGTCACAAGTGCTGTTCGTACCTAATAACAATAACACGCATGTCGCCTAATTATCTCATTACATAAAATATTATTCACTTACAAACAGTTGCTTGTCAATTACTCTAATAGTAACTATAATATCACACATATACGTCTAATGCAAAATTGATAACAAAGTCACATTGTAACTGAATTAAAACGATCAAGGTTATTGATACACGCTAAAAACAAAAGTAGAAGAAACAATGAAAAATCTAGGTAACTCACTAGTTAGTAGTAGTAGAAGTATTAATATTGTTAGTATTTCAATGTTATAGATATACAACCCGTTCGCTTTATTTTGACGACTTACATTGACATATGAGAAAAAATATTTAAATTTAGCAGCGTGTCACACTTATAGATTGCAATATAGTTATTACACCAATACCTTTGCAAACATACAGGCGTGCATGCATATAAGCCATACATAGCATAGATATAAAGCGTGATGGTGGTGTGTGTGTGTGTGCGTGTGTGTGGTGTGAATAGGTGTGTGTAAGTACCGTCTGGCGGCGGCGGGCAGCGCTGCAGACAGGCGGCGCCGTAGTGTCCGGGCGGACAGGGCTGGTCGCAGGCGGCGCCGGTCCAGCCCGCGGCGCACACGCAGCGCCCGGAGAGCGCGTCGCAGGAGGCGTTGTTGCCGCACGGACAGCGCTCCGAGCAGTCCGAGCCGAACCGCCCCGCCGGGCACTGACTCTCGCACCGCACGCCTGCGCACGTCACACAATCACACCACATTCACGGTCACGGCGGATTCAGACTACTCGGAGCGTGTAGACATGTACCGATAGTACGCATACTACGCAACGGTGTACTGTACGCGCCTGGCGAATATATTCTGTCGTTCGCGCGACGCACTCTATTGCAGTCGGTGCGCTCGCATCACGTGTAAATGAAACGTTTGCATTGACGAGGCGGGTAGTGAACGCGTACATCATTATTCCTCGCACGTAGTTCGTGAACTTTTCGCAAACACAGGTATTCGCCAGATTTGTACGCAAGAATCCTCTTAATATTGATATCAGTCATAGAAACTTGTAAAACGGTTTTCTCAAATCTAACACTTATACATAGTCGATAGTGATTAAAAATATGAAATGATTAATTACTATTACAAATAAATATTATTGTCTTTTTAGGAAATATATTCACTAAAATTTCAACGATTGTCAGTAGTTTTTATCAAGTAAGTTTAAAATGGATCCATTTTTGTTAATCTTTTTTATCACATAAAACTTTCTATATAAAATTAACCATAATATTTAATAGCATTCATGAAATTCGAAAGTAAATCGAGAAACCAGTTTTCATTACCAAAAAATATGACTCCACATTATAAAAAGGGAGGATTAATATATCGGTACATCTCTACTTTTTGAAAGTGATTTGTGCCTCATAAATCTTCAATAGTATAGGGGTATCATTGACAAACGCCATATATCATGTGCACAACACACACATACTAGTACATGCTTACGGTCACACACACAGTGATTCATAGTTATAACTATTTTACAAATGCAATGCAGACTAACATAATATGTATATTATATTATTAGACAAGCCTACAATGATAATACAATTCTAAGATACCACGAACCAATCAATCGTGCAAGTTTAGTAAATAGATAATGTAACTACTTTAGCCTTTTTAATACACTATTTACTGTAAGTAGATATTAGGCGGGTTTTAGAGTCCGAGGTCTATCGGCGCTGACAGCTCAGCGTGTAGTTTGTCAGCGCGAGAAGCTCAGTATCGTGCTTTGCGTTGCTTGATACTACTTATCAAGAAGAAAAAAAAAAAATTCTATCCACATAGCGATTTGACATGTCTGTACAATGTACATGCTGACGGCGTGCGCTCGGCTCGATACTAAAGCGCTCACTGAAGGCGGAGGCGCGCGGGCGGCGGTGTGCGCCGCGTCAGCGCTGAGCGACCCGCGTTATTCTAAACGCCTCTATAGCAACCGTACATATTGGTCCGTCAGCACCAATGGTCAGCGTGACACTAAAACCCACCTTAGTGAAAAGTCACCTGCATTAGTGAAACAGTTGTTAAATAGGGTCCAATTATGTATATTTACGTAGATTTTTTGTAGGAAACTGGTGTTTTACATACATAATATTATTATCTATATCTGAATATAATCCCATTTATAAAATCCTCTAACAGTAATTTAGACTTACGTTTCCTAGGCAGACCTGTTTGATAAACATAATAATTAGCTTACTTTGAAGCAAATTGCAATGAACATTATTTGAATAAGTGAAAAGTGACAATGAATCTAAGCGCCAGTATGAGCGTGTTGAATGTGTACCTCTCCAGGGCGGGTCGCAGAGGCACTGTCCGGTGACGTGGTGGCAGCCGGCGGCGTGCGCGCCGCAGTCGCAGCGCGTCGCGCACTGCTGCCCGAACCAGCCCGCCGCGCACCGCCGCTCGCAGCGCGCGCCGCGGTACCCCGCGCCGCACACGCACGCGCCTGCACAAGCCGCACTACACTCCCGGCCCTCACCGCGGGAATACTAATCTCGACTCGTCTTTTTCATTTGCATTTTACAGACTACTCACGACTCATAGTATTAATAGGTTCTGCATAATTTATTTTAAGTTATTTGAATGGCCATTAGTTATCGTCACAAGCAAGCCAATATACTTAAATTGATAAATTTAAGTCAACACAAAAATATTGTAAATTATATTTTACATCGAATGTCTTAAAAAAAAATTATAGCGCATTTGCGCCGACTACCGACATCGATAACATAATATCGATTGAGTCACTATATCAACAGCTACTCAGAGCTCGCGCACGGGCTAAGTTTTCATTGAGTTTTAACATTTAATGCAACAGATGATATAATTAATTATATTTTATATGATTATATAAATAAGTAAAAAATATAAAAAATAATAGCTTTTACATACCAGTGACGGGATTACAAGGTGCATCGTTTTCACATTGACATTGCTGCCTGCAGTATGCGCCGAAGGTCTTGCCGTCGCATGGTCGATCACAGTTTAACCCGAAAAAGCTATTAAAGTTTATTCAATTAATAAAGCATTATTCTGTAGCAAATAATAATTATATAGTACAGTATATTTCATACCCCGGTTTACATTCGCAAATTCCGGTTTCATGCGAGCAGGTGGCGTTGTTGTGGCAGTCGCATTTGTCGGCGCAGTTGTCGCCGTAGTATGGCGCGGGACACGGCTCCTCGCAGCGCAGCCCGCGGTACCCCGGCGCACACAGGCAAGATCCTGCGTCACAAATAAACGCCATTATTAACCTATGTATTAATTCGTTTATTTTAAACTTTTTTAACTCTACACAACTTTTATATTAAAAAATAAATTAAGTAATTTTCTTTATTTCAAAGGGAAGAACTGATGGGGAGGGAATTAATGTTTTCATCATTCGAAATGTACGGAGATATTCGATGACAGTCTGTACAAAACTTAATAATCTTGACTCTCTTTTTAGTTAACTATTTGTGAGAAAGGCTATTAATATTAAAATAGTATTACCGTTAATCGGCGAGCAGTGGCCGTTGTTCTCGCAGCGGCAGGTGTAGCGGCAGCCCTTGCCGTAGGTGAGCATCGGGCACTGCCGCGCGCACGCGTCGCCGCCCCACCCCGCCACGCACGAGCACGCGCCCGACCACGGGTCGCACCTGCGCACGCAATACAATGTCCATAGTGCTGCACAATACACCACCACCAACTATATGATATTTAAATCATTATATATTTGAAGAGCTTTACATTTCAGTAGTTTCCGGGTTGCAGTCGCAGTCGTGTTCGCAGTGCGGCCCCCACTTGCCGTCGGCGCAGGCGCGTCGCTCGCAGCGGTCGCCCGCCCAGCCGGGCCGGCATGCGCAGGAGCCGTCTCGCGGATTACACTCGCCGCCGTGCTCACACAAGCATTTCTTAGAACACTCCACGCCGTACGTACCCACCGGACAGATGTCTAGGCACTGCAAATTTTCATTTACTTTTGCATTATTCAGGGCAACTCTTCAACATAAATTTAAACAAATAATTATAATTGGTAAAATACATCACCTTCTCACCGATAAATCCAGCTTCACATTGACAGCGCCCGGTAACATGATGACAACTGGCACCATTGGCACATTGACAAATGTTTTCACATGAGTCTCCCCATCTGCCCGCAGGACATCTGCAACAAATATATTAAATAAAATATTTGAGTAACACTAAAAAGTGATTAAACAAACAATAATATTGACGTATGTTACTTACTTATTGGCACACACTTCGCCAGTCCATCCAGCAGTGCATTCACATTCGCCAGATAATATATGACAAGTGCCGTTGTTTTGACAGCGACAGTTTTGTGGACACGCTACATGAGGAACTGGACATACTTCTTCGCAGCTGTAAACATTTAAACAAATGTGTCTTATTGTTATTGACAACCTAATTCACTATTTCGATAAATATAGACACCCTAGTAAAACGCCACTCGATTTCCTTTTACAACTTTGATAGCCGACTGGAAATGTCATAGCCATAGTATTTAAAATTAATCACTAAATAAGTTTAGATGCCCGACTTAGACTTAATATTTTATGTACACACACAAACTCCCGCCTTTTATACCCAGAACTGGAGGCAAAGGCGCAACAGGTTACGTCTATTTACTGCCTTGTGTATATTCCTTCCTATGATAGGGAGCGAGCTAACCATCATATCGGGCACAAATTCCAGACTCAGTACCGTACTACAACTACGTCATCGAGGCAGTCTTATATCAGCCAGAACAAAAAAATATGGATCGTACAAACACATATGCCTCGATGCGTGTTTTTTAACCCGCTATCAGACAACTCACATCCGGTTGTGAGCTCGCGGTGTCATTAAAACCCCCGCCGAGTTTATTTTTTGTTACCATGATTTTCGTCAAGTCGGGTGCTATGAAGTCACCATAGTGAGTGTACACTAGTAGAGGAACAGATGATTGCATTACTTTATGGAAGGGAAAATCTTCAGTTAGGCGGATGTTGTACCTGATCGGCCGCGGCCCATGGTAACTGTAGATATTTGGAGCAGGTATATATATGCGGAACACCGCACATTGCTTTGATATGGCGAATCATTGACGATGATCGAAATCTGTTTTATTTTTATTGTACGTGGTGTTCTAGTTATCCATTAAACCTTGTAGTTCACACGGTTGGTAGTAGATGGCATCATATGTAATTTTTTGCTATATCTCAATGCCGCAACATACTCGTCTTCAAAAACCACCGTATAAAAAATCTATGCTGATGGGTGTTAGACTAATAATAAAAAATATGCTTACAGCGGTCCGGTGAACCCTGGCGGACAGGAGCAGGCGCCGCTGGCGTGGTGGCAGGTGGCGTTGTTGCGACAGCGGCAGGTCTCGGCGCACGCGTCGCCGTACCTGGGCGGCGAGCACGGCCGTTCGCACGCATCGCCGCGCCATCCCGCTGCGCACGCGCACTCGCCCGACAGCGGCTCGCACGTGCCCCCGTTCAGGCAGCGACACTCGTTCTGACAGTTACGACCCCACTTGCCATCGGGACACGCTGTCAAATTGTCCTCAAAATGTATTACCTACGTTATGAATTGTCTCTAAAATTAAAAAATGTGCCTCGTAATTCGTTTTTAAGCATCGATAACATAAAACTATCTTCTTAATCCCGGGCTCCACGTGTGGGTTTTCTTTGAATAACCTATTTACCTCTAGTTTGTACCATTTTTAAGAATATTGCGAGCACAGAGGAATGTCAGATTTATGATTTAATAAATAATTACCTTTTAAGGTATTATAGAAAAGGGTTGCAGAACATATTATTAATGTATTGCAGTCGAATTTCGACAAGGCCGCGACCGTTACTTACTGGATGCATTGTCATAATTTACTAGTTTTTCGGCAATATTATAATATTTATCTCAGGGATTTTGAAAAATAATTGTCACAATAAACCCGTTTATTAATTTCATAACGTTATCGCAAATAGATCTTTACGATTTATATTACAGCAGAAATTCTAAACGCGGACATAATATTTAATCAACGTCAAAATGCGAATTGTGTTGAACAAATGAAGCGCTCAATTGGAACGCTCAATGCAATTACACAGAGCGAATTAAGTGATGTTTATGATGATGATAGCAAGGCGTGTTACCGAGCGTGATGGCTAATGAATGTTGATGAATGTTACTAACATATGTCGCAGGCGGGTCCGCCGTAGCCGTGCGCGCAGGAGCACGTGTTGGGCGCGACGCACTTGCCGTGCACGCATGCGTCGGCGCACACCGGCACGCACTGCTCGCCCTGCGCGTCCGGCGCATACCCCGAGCAACACTCCTCCACCGGTCTGTACTTCACCAACGCTTCCGTTTTAAACACTTGTTTAAATTTTATTTTGTACTTTGTACAACGCGGCGGAACATTTAAGCACCACGAATACTCCTTTACTTGATAAGGCTGTTGCTGGGATACCCTTATTGTTGTTGTATATCTGAAAAATAGAAGTGGAATGATTATTTACATGATACAAAATTAAAATATGATACAATATTACTTTGGGTAGTTTGAGATAATTAACTTATTATATCATAATATGACGAATTTTCAAAAGCCAAAAACTAGCAATCTACTTTCATAGTGCTAAATTAATTAACGCAGTCGCTATATATTTGACTGGCATCGTTTTCTTCGCTGATAACTTATGAACTATAGTACAATATTTTTAAAATATTAATCGATTTCTACTGTGGATCCGGGGACTGTTTTCCATAAGGTTTTCTCCATCCACGGATGGACATAAATTTACTAAAAATACTGCATTTTACCACATTCAATAAACAAACCGTACATTCATAAGATGCATCCGATACAACAATTTACAGTTTACACTATGGTCAGAAACAAAACACAAACCGGGATGCGGGTCAGTAAATCTCGATAAAGTTTACTGACCGAATGAGTAACAATCACAGTCACCCCAGTGCGCTTCCACAAGTACCTATATAAACCACTGGACCGTTGTGCTAACAAATGATGATTGAAATAATATGAATAAAGCATTCCTTTTTTAAAAAGCAAAAGCAGAGGGGGCCACATTTTCCTCGTACAAGCCATAAAATTCAGCCCTAATACGCCCTAATATCCCAGGAACTTACTAAACCGATTTTGATTTTTTTTTCATTAATAGTAAGCTATATTACTCCTGAGTGCTATAAGCTTTTCACCAGGGAAAATATAAAGCCAGAAGTTTATTGCAAAAAACTTTTTACGCGGGAGAAAGCTACTTTAATATAAAGTTCATATAGTACACGACAATAAATTACATATTGAGGTAGAATGAGCATCAGGAGACAAGAAAGCTGTGCATATAAACTAACCGATTATCTCTACATTCTAGTACACCCTATCCTATCTACTATCTACTACATTGCCTGCAGAATACTGTACAAATACTCAAACCGCTTACAGAACTAATACCCATGCATTACTTTAGACTGTACTGTAGAAATATGCTAATGTTTATTTACAGCTGCCAAAATGCGAGGAAAACTAATAATAGAACCGTCACGTCATCCCCGAGAAAAGCAAATTATACAGGATCAAGCTTACAAATTGATAGTACTGAGAGTAATATTATGCCGGCGCACGATACAGACAAATATTCGAACAAAAACTTTGAAATACTTTGCCCACACATTTGAACACAGTTTATCCTGGACCTGCCACACATGCTTTGCAAATAAATTCGCTTAAAGTAGGTATTCAAAGAGACAACGAACACGATGGAAAGCGATTTTGTGTGACGAGTGGACGCGATATCCTTGTATATAAAAATAAACTAAAATCTCCGATATGGAGCAAGATAACAATTTACTTGTTATTCTGATCCAGACGACATTGACCAAATTTAATTTTTTATGGCTTTTACTTTTAGGTTTCTATATAATCGCTTCTCTTGCAAGCAACTCCATAAAACTGAATTTTGCGCAAGTGTGGCAGGATATGTGGTGTCGGTATTATACATACACCAAATATTTTTACATCTTACAGAATAAAATAAGACTAAATAATCTTAGATATACTTATTCAAACATAGATTTATATGTAGAAACTCTGCGGAAAATAATATGATCATCTATAAATAAAGATCGAATTGAAAATAAATAAACATTACATTGAATAAAAGAATTCCGTGTCCATGATCCAAAATTTTAAACTGAACATTGAGTTCCTGTTGGACAGATGTAAATATTCTTCAGATACCAAATCTAGCCCATAATCTTCCTTGCATTCCTTACATCAGCGCATAAAATTTGGAAATTTAATGACAAACAGTTCTGTTAAAAGACAGACAAAGGCATTTTCAGATTAATACATGTACTTTACAGTTCATAATATTCAAAAGGAATATGGATAAGGCAATATTAATTAAGTTTCCTGCATTTTATAATAGATGGTTAAACGCTAGAATGTTTTTATTTTTTAATGAAATATAGCGTGATCGTTTTGCAATTACCTACCTCAATTTCAGTTTCGCCTTTAATGCATTAGTATTGATAGACCAAACAAAGGAATATTTTACAACTTTTCCTTCCCTGAGTATATTATGACTCCATAAATATTCTAGGGTATTACTTGCGGTGGTAGTCACATAAGATAAATATGCCACTCGTTTGCCAATGTTAAGCTATATAATCCAACAACTTTATTATTACTAATTTTTACATTTATCATAATATTCTACTTTAGGGTTAGACTCTGAGTTCCAGAATTTTATAAAGTTATAAGAGTTGGAAAAATAATACAAGAGTGATTGTTTTATTCATAAGTGGGTACTAATACGCTACCGGACTCATTTTGGTTCTTTACTAACATCGAATATTTACATAATATAAATTATAACACAGAAGGAATTATTAAAATCCGGTAAAAAATCAACAAGTTATAAGACTTAGAATTTCGGTGGAAGGGGTAATTAACAAGAAATAGAAAAGAGACGAAATATCCACATGTGACGTCATCGGGAATTACGACGCGTGCGAAAGAAAGAGATGAAGCGATATCCCCACATCGCGCCCACTTCTGCACATTACAATTTTTAAATATAAATTACTCGCTCATTTTTTAACCAATATTTATGCAGTTTTCACATGAATGCTTCTTTTTCGTATTATTAACCATTAAATATAGAATAATGTACAAAATCAAGCATAGGCCGGTCCCCTATTGTTTAAAGCAGCGATAGCCAAGTTGGGGGTGAAATGACTGCCGAGACGAATGTCCGCAGGTTCAAAACCCAAGGACACGCACCTCTAACTTTTCTGAAAAGTTATGTCAAACCTAATTTTTGTGAATGTGAATGCTTGCTTTAACGGTGAAGGAAAACGTCGTGAGAAAACCTGCATCCCTGAGCAATTCCCTATAAGAATTTTGAAAGTATATGAAGTCCATTGCAGTAAGCCAGCGTGGTCGACCAAAGCAGCAGGTCAGTACTCAGTATACAATAAAAGGCTGATATTATTATTAAAGTTATTTGCTTATTTTTTTATATGAGGCTAATGTTTATGCTCTACAGCTTATGATGCTAAAAGTAATAAATCCATCAATTGTTATACATTTTATAGTACATCATGCACCAAATTAATAGTCAAGAACGAATGTATTTACATAGTTCTAACTTTATGTGAGTTAAGTATGAATAATATATGATAAACAATATATTGTGGTCACAATTCATAGCTTCTTTTTTATAATTACTCATATTATAACGGAACACAATGAATACTTTTGTAATAGAAATACAACAAGGAAATTGCGATTGAGTTCAGTGTTAATTGTTTCGATTTTTGTGATGTTATACATTTTCCTTATTTATATATTATTGTAAGGCTTCACAAATAGTTTAATATGAAATAATAATTTTATTATTTTATCAAAGTCCAACAGCAATATAGGTATGTTGTCTTTTAAATATTATTGTAACTTTCAAATCCCTTATAACATTAGTAGAGCATAATTACCACTGCACTTAAAAATACGTCTTATTACTAAATAAAATACTTACGGTTCTTGTCTGGTACAAACATTAGGCCCTTCTAAAAGCGCTGTAGCTGCCCCCGCCAGCACCAACACCGTACAGATCTTCATCCACATCTCGAATTATGTTCACGTACTTCAATACTCCATAACAAATTATATTTTGGCGTGTCTGCGTCACAAATGCGAGATGAGTTCCGCAGTGTTTTTAAATGATCGTTGCAGTGACGTGTATAACATTAAACTGAAAAGAAAAAACTTTTTTATAATATAAGTATTTTGTGTACCACAGTACACTTTGCACATAAATATGTTTACTCTTAAAAAAACCCGAAGTATAATAAAATAAATATATATTATAGTGTTTAAATTACACTAACAATTTGGGGAGTGGTTGTTACAAATAGTTCAAAGTTATCAGGTTTTGTTATAACGAAGCAAATAGCGAATTTAAATTGATTTCTTAAACACAATTGAAAGTGTTCAGTTGCGTCGAAACATGTTTGTTGCGTGGGTACGGTTTTCAGTTACTTATGTCAGTTTTTTGCATACATTTTATCTGTTCATAATAAATGCCCCTGTGACAGCATAGTCAAGATGTACAATTTATATTTCCACGGAATAATAATCCTTGTCGCAATGTGATATGGCACTTAAAACACTTGAACAGATGGGCGTTACCTACTTATTACGTGATTATTATTTTTGTACATAATAGAATTAGCTCTAGAAACAAGCAATAACAAAGAAACATCATATTTACTTTACATTACACGGTAAGTATCTAAAGTGTTTTATTATCAAAATGTCCCCTTAGTTAAAGTGACAACTTTGAAAATTTACTTTGTGAGATGCGTTCATCATTTAAGGGCACGGATATCTAAATATTAATTATAGCTAATGACTTGATTACACAGCAAATAAATTAAAAAATAAACTAGAATGGACTTTTATCTCTCGAATAATCTACTACCCGGAACTGTTATCAGCAGAAATATTATACATAAATAAACTTGTGCATCTAAGAGCTGAACTGCACGACTGTACTTGTGTTATATTGTTATAAAAACATACACAACAGGCACAAACAAAAAATGATTACAAATGTAATATAATAGCAGAAGCTACTGTCTGTTTTATCTCTCGATGACTAAACCATACAGGGAATTGACGGTTGCAAGTTACGTCAAACGTTGTGGGACGAGCAATGTTCTTATTAATTAAATAACGTCGACACAATTATATTTCAATATTGGTTTCACGTAAATAAGCGTGGTACACAAAGTAATAACAACATTCAAGCACAGATCGTACTCTGGTATTGCCAGTTGCCACCGTTGACAATGACCACCGGAAAGTAACAAAAAAAATAAACATTGCATGTGACTTGCATTGTTATCGAAGCACCTAATTGAAGTAAGTATATCATCACAAACCCTGCAGATAAATATCTAAACTAAGATCTTAATGTAGTACCTGCAACATAATGCTATGCAGCTATACTTACAATCCACTGTGTACCTGTTAATTATATTGTAACTCGGTTCACTAGCCGCCAGTTTATTATTAAAATATAATATCATGCGGTATACCTCGATCTCACCTAATATTTGTAATGATACGCCGCAACGCAACTAATCTCTAACGGCGTATACATGACCCAATTTGGATTTATAATGGACTTGTGTTATGGATGATTTTAATCCTAAAACAGTAACCTATTAGATACACATAGTGCCGAATCTGGACTAGTGTGCCCTGGGAATCGGAACGTGTTTGAGTATAGGGAACTATGAGGGACTCAGAGCACAATGTTAAATCCTAAATAAATAGGTATGTAAGGTCTATAACAACGTGTTTATCTAGGTAGGGGGAACGAACCTGCGACCTAACATTTTACAGCCGGTAACTCGCCCAATAAAGGCTAGCAAATTTACATATCCTCGATTAGTGGCTGTTATTTTGCAACATTGTATGTTTAAACATAAACATTTCGAGGTATCACTATAACTTTATCCTCAGACTGAACGACCCGCATATTATATGCGGTGGTACGCATAGGTGGAAATATAGAAGTAGTTACTACTTATAACTGCCTCTTAATGCAAGCAACGTAAGGAGGTCAATATAAGATATTTTTTGCTTTCTACGCAAACACGAGCGCCATCGTTTTGCAATTGCGATGAATATTATCAAAACACGAATCAGCTTTGCAGACTTAAACAATTGAAACCGTCAAGTAGTTTAAACGGGTCACACCAACGTGTGGGTATAGTATATTTAGTTATGTGGTACAAAGAGTGAATGTGGAGCGAATAGCGATATTGTACCGTAAGCGATGACGCGCCGCTATGCCATGTTGGCCAGGCAGTGCTTGGAAATAGGAACGAGGCGAGCCTCTCATAATTAAACAACAATTAACACGTAGTCAATTATTTATTAACAAATACATTCATCACAATTTAGCTTGAATGATTGATCTAATGTAGGTAGGTATGTATCAGCGACAATATCGTCGCTGATCTATGTATATAGATTTCAGTAGGACATATGGTTAATAACGGAAAACATATTACATAGGGGTGTTATTTCAAAAAAGAAATACATAAAATAACAATTAATATGTATTTTTCTTAGACTCACTACTTATTAATGAATTATTGTTGTTGAGAACGTTAAAAAATTACAATACATTCTCGTATTGTGGTCGCTATTGACTTACACTCATTCTCAGTGCTTATTTATGAATGAAGTAGGGAGTAATGGACCATAGATGTACCCAGCGATCCACGCTACTGGTATCTGATGCGATTGCTTCTGTCCTGAATACAAATTGCCATGAATTGATAAAGTGATTTTGAGTCACTTACTTTCTTCAATATAACTTAATCGCTAAATTTGTCTAATCCGGTCATTAGGTACTTCACATCTGTGATGTGAAACAACACATTTGGTTCGCATACTTGATTACTACTGTGACTAAATATCTGTTCTATATAAAGATTAACACGACTTGCTGATGTTATAGTTTAAGAACAATACCATTCAACAACTGATGTTATTACAGCATAAACAAAATGTGCACGAATTTATACAACAATTTAACTTGTTTTTTAATATAATAATCAATAAACATAGGTACTATGTATTTGCAAATGTTAATTTTCTGCCTTTTATTAAAGCTGGTAAACTCCGAATTTGCCGGTTCCGAGCGATTTCGATCAATTTACTGCCTTAACTTGCAGAGGGTAAGTATTAGGGGTCGCAATACCGGACCATTTTTCAAAACCGGTATTTTCGGTATTGACCTAAAATAAATTCCGGTATTCCGGTATTTTCGGTATTTCCGGTATTTGAAGAAATATTAGGAAATATACATTTAAGTTAGTAATTAAATGTCAAATTTTAATGACAGCTTAGTGCTTAGTTAAAGGCTAAATGAAAAGAGATTATTTTCGTAAGCCAACGTTCATGCCGTTCTGATTTCTGTGAGCTAGCTCAAACCTTCCTTCTACCTTTTGCCCTCTCTCTGGTTTCATTTTGATTAAAAATAATCGAGTTGACAGGAGAGGGGGCGGAGTCGCTATACATTTACGTAGCGACCTGAAATATAAAACTGTAATATCTTCCTCTGCTTCTTATTCTGCTTATGCGAATTTTCTGTTACTTGAGGTTTGGGTCAAGAGAGTGAAAACCTTACTAAGTGTTATTTACTGTCCCTCATCTCTTGATTACTTCTCTAGTCTGGAAACAGTTCTGGAATCTATAAGATCAGAATATGTTCATCACATCATCATGGGTGATTTAAATACTGATCTCCTTGCCAGCCACTCTTCCCGATCTCGTAAACTCCTTACTGTCCTTGACTCTGCTAAACTGCATGTCCTACCACTGCAAGCCACCCACCATAATATGGATATTCACGACACTTGGCTTGACATTATCCTCACCTCTGCTCCTTCCCCTGTTTTCTCTCCCGGTCAATTTCCCGCTCCTGGCTTCTCTCACCATGATCTCATCTACGTGTCTTACGCCCCAAAACCTCCCAAGGACCCCTCTAAGATATTGCACTTGCGTAGTTTGGTTTAGACGCTGCTAACTTTAACTGGGATCACCTATTGGCAACCAACTCTGTTGATGATAAAGTCGCAATTTTTAACCGCGCTGTCACTTCACTCTTTGATACCCATGCCCCTTTAAAGAAAATTAAATTAAAACGTCATCCTGCACCATGGATTACACATGGGGTTAGGATGGCGATGAGACGAAGGGATCGGGCATTTCGCCAGTACAGAAGGGATCGTTCGGAGGAGAACTGGTGCCTTCTTAAGGCTGCAAGGAATCGGTGTAACCAGATGGTACGTAATGCTAAACGCCGATACATTCTCAATAATATTTCTTCTTCCTCGCCAGCCAGTATCTGGAGATTCCTCGGAAATCTGGGTAATGGCAAAGTTAAAACATAGATCTCCACGGTGCGACTATTGGTTTGGATGACATTAATCAACATTTCACATCTGTTACCATAATTGATCACCAAACTAGGCGTCGTACTATGGATTTCTTGGCGGGTCTATCCAGGCCTAACATTAATACTTTTCATTTTTCTTCTGTGTCGTTGGGTGAAATTAGAAAAGTCATCCTGTCCATTAAATCTAATGCCACTGACTGTGACAACATCAGTCATCGCATGATAATCTCTATCCCGGACCAACTTCTACCAATCATGTCTCATATCATTAACGCCTCCCTCAACACTGGTATCTTTCCGTCTTTGTGGTGCAGAGCTATTGCTATCCCTCTTCCTAAAATCCCTAACCCATCACTTGCTAAGCATTTCCGTCCCATATCTATTCTTCTTTTTCTCTCCAAAGTGCTCGAGGCCTGTGCTCACAAGCAACTGTCAGAGCATGTGCACCGAAACAACCTACTGTGCCCACTCCAGTCTGGCTTCAGGCCTGGCCATAGCACTATTACTGCACTCCTCAAAGTGACTGGCAATATTAGGGCGGGCATGGAGGATTCCAAAGTCACTGTTTTGGCTTTGATTGATTTCTCCAACGTCTTCAATACAGTCAGTCACGACATTCTTCTTGCAAACCTCTCCTACCTTATGATCTCGCCCAAGGCACTGAATTGGTTCTCGTCATATCTTCAGGGACGCCAACAGTTGGTGCGCCTAGACGATTCTTCGTCTAGCTGGCGTGATATAGACTGTGGCGTCCCTCAAGGCGGCATAGTCTCCCCATTATTGTTCTCTATCTTCATAAACCTCTTAACACAAAATCTTCAATGTGTGTACCATCTGTATGCTGATGACTTGCAAGTTTATTTTCAGAAGCAAGTAGATTGTGTGTCCGCAGCTGTAGATAGGGTAAATAAGGACAATTTGGGCCTTTCGGTAAACGCCGTTAAATTGCCATAAAATACCAGGCCATTATTGTAGGCAGCTCAAGGCTTTTAAACAGGTTGTATTTTACATCTATTCTCCTTGTTATGTTTCTCAGCTTTGTTTATCTGACAGCTTGCTGTTTGTTCAGCTTTGTTAATCTGACAGCCAACTAGATTCAAGTTGTATCACAATATTAGCTAATCACAACGACCCCACGTGTAGACGTAGGCATGGCAGCCTTCGCACTGCTCAGGCTGCCATGCCCTCAGCGCTGAGAAACAGACTTGTTATCACAGCAATGCTCCGTCCTTAGATAAATAACATCTATGAATAATGAGGATAGACTTTAAAGAACAAAAAATATTTCTAATAAGTTCTAATAAAAATAACAATTAACAGTTAACACCGCTATGCTTAGAACAAAACAAAAGTAGCAATATAGCTATAAGCCATGTATTCTGCTCGCTCCTTATAGAATATACGCCTATACGAATGAATGAAATTGCAATCAGCTTAAATTTTTGCGATTTAAAACTGGAGAAATTAATAATTATACGCACATTTTGTACTGAATTTTATTTTTATAAAATACCGAAAATACCGAAAATACCGGTTTTTATAAAATCAATACCGGTATTTTGAAGTTCTTAATTTGGCCCGGTATTCCGGTATTTTCGAAATCCGGGATACCGGTTTGCGACCCCTAGTAAGTATTAATTAGTTGCGAACCATATCCTAGATTTGATTCTCTGGTTAAAGAAATTAAAGCTTTTGTAACATGGCATGCGCCAAAAAATTGTGAGTGACGGTGTAGGCTTTCATTTTCATAAATCACCCGATGCTGTAAACAAGAATTAATGAATTCAAGAATTATTATATATCATCGTATTTACCTGACCGGCTGACCGAAAAAATTAAGTCAATTCTTCTAGCTTATAAAAACACCAAGCCTACGCTGTGGGGTTCGGAGGTAGGACGCCCTATCGTACCTATTCGCTCGCGTGTTATCTACCCCCGCAATGTCTATTTCTACCACCAAACAGCAATGTGCATATATATTTATAATTTTGTTGTTACAGCGGGAGAGGGGGAGCGGGGAAGCACATGTGCTCTCGACTTTACCTACAATTCATACTTTTCTCATTCATCATCACAACTTGCCCCCTCCCACCCTCCCTGGGCCATCGGCTAGCAACGATCTTGCCTGTATAGTTTTGCTACTGTTTACAAGCGTTCGTATTGCTTACCATCGTGACAAGCAAGCTCGTCTCGCCATTCAGGTGCAATGAAAAAAACAATATTTACGAAACAAAAATTAAAAAACTATTTAAATTCTGATGAGTCATAAAAATTTGACATTGGAACAAAACAATGACATCATCAGATAAACGCATGCTGTATTAAATCTCACGATTGAATCTGTAATTTAGGAAGGAGTGAGGATCGGCGGCTATTTGCAGGATGCGATAGTGCGGCAGGAAACGACGAAAAGTAATGTATCTACATAGTTGAAATTTCAATGATAATAGTTATTAAATAAATCTGGTAAGCTAAGAGGTTGGTTGGTCCAGCTAAACCTACATTTAATAGGGTTTTAAATTTATGAGCCCCCAAAATGACATTCTTAACTATGTTATTCCTGAAATATCTTTATAACCCAGTCAAGTTAGCTTTTTCATTTGCAGTTTTGTAGTTCCAATGCGGTTTTGATTGGCTAAATGACCTAGATATATTTGATCATTCACAGTTTTTTTAAATCTTATTTCTGGGATTGCAATAGAAAAAGTCACTTCCACAGTTCTGTGGATATTATTAGTCTAACAAAAAAAAACTGTTAAGTTTACTGTATGATAATTCATTTTTTTAATATTTTTTAGCCAAAAATAAGAAATTCCTACAGAATCTTAATGCATAAGAATCTTAATACATACATTAGAGTGTCTATTATTGTGTGAATGATGTAATGACTACATGTAACACATTATGGCAAACAATTTCATGGAAAAGTTCACTGTACCAATTTATGATAACAGAAAAATGTGGTATCCAGATGCTAAACACTGATGACTAAACCATTGCTCACTACTGAGACCTATTTAGATGTCAAAGAATTTATTGAATGAACTTTATCATTTATAATTAGACTACTTCTATCACCTGCTATTAATTTGATAGATTTTGGATCAGCAGTCATCAATCCTTATCAACCTTTCATTCCAATTCATTGACATCAATAGTATTGGCTACATCATTGAACATTGTTTTTGTTTGTTACTTAGCTTAGCTGGCAAATTAAAATAGGCACAGACTCCAAAAAACATTTAATGTGCATATAAATGTGAAAACACGAATTGGAGAAAAGATTATATTGCTTGTGTGTTAAGTTTTCGTTACTTTGGGTTGTAGAGTTTTATGGAGTCCGTATTTCTTTTTATAAGTTTATATATATAATTTTTTTTAATAAAATATATCTTAAATAACTCAATAGTAAAATAATTATTCTAATCCTATTTCATTTTTAGGGATTCTGTCTTGCATCTTCAAAGTTTAAAGGCCTATATTAACGAAATTAGAAGAGGACAATTCCAAACCTATACAAAATCAAAATCAAACTCAAAAAGAATCATTTAAATTGGACGATGAGGCAAAAAATTATTGTTGAACACATAAATAAATTACGACAAATATCTTGATGATAAACCTTCCTCCTTTGGAGTTAATTAAAAAACTACCTATTTTGAAATATGGGTTGAAGAAAGGCCCAGTGCCCAGCCCATATTTCAATAAGGATACTCAAATGTTCAAAAAATTATTTGTCTAAGAACAAGTTTCTTTGTATTAGTTGCATACTCAAAGCTGAGTAGTGAATAATGAAAAGATAATATATTATAGTACATAAGAATGAATACCAGTTTCCATATAATATACTGACATGTTGCTTGTGAAATAATTAGTTTGATTAATTTTTTTATAAATTCTATTAAAATGTAGTAGCAAAAATAAATCATGTATTGACTTAGTCAATAATAGAAAGTAGTTAATAGAAAGCAGTCTATGCGTTAATCCAGGACATGAACACTGTATGCAAAATTGTACTCTTAATATACATACAAACTTTGGAAAGACACATATAACCCTTCTGTTATGAGATGTCAACTCTAGGTAACATTGAAGCTAGTAACTTGCATCTTACACTAGAAACACATCACTGATACTACTACTACTATACATCAAGGATTAAAATTGGATAAATTGAAAGCTGGTGATAGTGTGCAGCTAGACCAACATCTTTTTTATTATCTAAAAGCTTGAATAAGCACTAATTCTATCTAAGGTAGATTAATTATAAAATGACAGAATCTGTGCAAGTAAGATTTTTCTTGCATTCTACTATGGATTTAGTGAAGATTGATGAAATTCTCTTTTTGTATAACATGAATGAAACTAAGGTATGACTTGAGAACGGTTTTACATTGATTACAAACTAAATCACGATTTCCTCCGACCATCCTTGTCGCAAACTTTGTCTAAGCTCTAAAACATGCTTCAGAACACTCCATAGAAATATATAATATTGTCTGCTTACGGGTAAAAAGTAATAAATGTAGTCAATTCAAGTAAATAAGTTTTTAAATTTAAGTTGTAATTTAATCTATTTCAAACTCATTAATTAAAACACTGTTAGAGCAAAAAGTAGGGCTAACTACCCTTATTTTGATATTTACTTATATATAATATGTAATATCAGTAAAAACTGAATAAAATTAATTTTAGATCAAAAGGGGGCCACATTTAATACATTTTACCAGTACCTAACAAATGTGTAATAATTTCTAAATTCAATTATTTCATAAACTTATTTCAGTTTTATATGATGGCTTAATGTATATTACACCAATTCTTTTAACTTTCGTTTATAACTTTTTCTTTAACCATTATACTATTTAAATTATAAAATGTAAAAAGTTTTGGCTATATTTATTATTTGTTAGCTGTATAAACTGGAATGGATTTAAGCTACAAGAATATGTATTATGTTATACTAGTATATTTTTTCCAAAATGTAAGAACTTATAACTTTTATATACTCATTATCTTTGCAGCCATTGGACTTTGCATTTATTCGGTTTTACCATTAGATAGATAATAAAAAAAATACATCTAATTACACTTTTAACACAATTTTGTAAAAAAATGAACTTATCTTGTGTTACCAGTAAGCAGACGATATTTTCGTAAACTTGATGGAAGTCTTTATTCTTTTCACCGTAAGTAAATTGTGATAATTAAAAGTCAAGGCTTTAGAAACATTACAACGATGCTGTATGTCAATATTCCTATTAACCGTAGTCCAATGTTGTCGTAATAATGTAATATTTAGTTTATGAAGATCAAAAAAATAAGGCCAAAACAACTAGTCAAAAACAAAGACCCAATCTGACAGTAACAACAATAAAATTACAGAAGGGAAGTAAAAAATTATTGCATTGCATACTTACTAATACTATGAATCACTCATTTAGACTAAGCTCCTTTTATTTTATTTCACAGCACTGTTTACATAGTATCTCACTAGTTAATTAAAAATAATTATAACACTGGTAGAAATAATCAGAACCACAATTCACAATCCACGGACGATAGACCACAAGACGTGCATTATAATCAAAGAGAAATAAACTAGAATTATTATAATTCTCTTTGCATTCCACAGAAGCAGAGACAATAACTGGCCCACAGATTACTTAGAGTACAACAGGCCAGGGGGTGGACACTTAGAACATTTTGTGTAATGATGTTTGGGTTAGGGTTTTCTAAGAATGATTATGTATCTTAATCACACTATAACATAGAGTTTAGTTTTGGTTAACAAAATTTTAAGTTACATGTAGTACCAACATAATAGACCTAAAAATTTTGAAAGTATGGTTTCTGGTGCCGCCTCTTCTTACATAGAATATTACTTAATCTATAGAACTGGCCACAGAATAATTTAAAGATGAAAAAATGTGAATATAAATAGGATAAAAAATTATTATTTTTTAATCAAAACTAAAACAATAATTTTGATTCGTGATTGCATGATAAGTAGCTGCATATTATTTTCCTTTTGCAGATATTATAATACCCTATTGAGCCAATCGGCATGACTATACAAACCATCTTGGGCGGTTTTCATCTTTTGTCTATAGGTATTTTTTATAGGCTTACTTCACTAGCAGTATTGTCACTTTGTTGAGGTAATGAGCATAAAACTCATTACCTGATTACATTAGCCAACTTTGAATTTTTCTGAGATTTTTATCTAATTTTCGGGGAGTTTTAAAGAATACATTGGCCACTGGGCTAGAGTTGCCAACGAATTGTGAATTGTCATAATGACAACCAGTGTCCAAAGATAAAAGAAACTCAAACTTCAAATAAAAAATAAAATTGAACCTTGTTTACATTATTGTAGAAAATTATTAATACCTATTTAAAATTTATAAGATTTTGTGTAAACTTATAAATTTAGGTCCATAAAATAAGCAGAAACTAATATTTTGATAAATAGTAAGGTGTGGTTCCAATTACTTACACGTTATGGAGTCGTCTTCTATTGTAAGTTTTAGTAATGATTCTACATTTCAAACAACCTTGAAAGGGGAATACAACAATATTAGTGTGCACGAACTGGCGTTACATGCTATGAGAGACCGTTGCTTATTACTGCAACGAAGAATAAATATCCTAGAAAATGATAATATGAGGCTAAGGCTTGATGTTTCAAAAGCATCAGATAGTTCCACCTATATTCCTCTTCAAGAAGATGAAAGGAATGAACTTTTGCAAAAAATTGCAGAGCTTAATAAGCAAAAATCGCAACTTATGCATCATGTTTTTATGGTATCATGTGAAAACAAGAATTTGTGGATAAAAATATCTAATTTAAAAAAGGGTGACAAACCAGTGAAAGAGTATACGAAGCAACCTTTGATGCGTACAAACACTTACATTCACAGTACACCAAAAACCAATGAGAACTATCAAGAGAAATACTCAGAGATGAGTCTCGAAGAAATTTCTTTAAAACTAATTAACAGTTATGTTCAGGAAAAATCACAATTAGTGGAACAATATGAGCAAATGGCACAGTTACAAGAAGCCGATGATGAAGTGTTAAACATAGACTCTGTAGGATTCGCATACATTGAAGACCCTGCCACAGATTCATTAAAAGAAATACTTTCACAAACTGAAAAGTTACAAGAACTCAAGAAAGAATTGGTGCAACAAGAAAGTGATTTGAAATTACTATTATCTAGATTTGAGATCATTCTGAGAGGTGTGTTTAATTTTCCTACTTTTTCTGTTTTAAAAATGTTTAACATCTAGATTTCATTTGCATGCCTGCATGAAAATATTTTTCTGGGACATGGGTACCCCTGTGCAATTTTCTTTGATAAACAGTAAGGGACTAGCAAATGTGTCACAGACTAGCTTCTATGATGTAGATAACATTTTATGTAAATTACCTTTCATATCTTTAAGTCAGCTATACTCTAAGTGTGTTCCGCGGAACCCTAGGGTTCCGTGATACCTCTGTCGGGGTTCCGCAAGAATTTAGAAAAAAAATCAAAACACCTCTCTCAATAATAATTAGTAACTGTTACATTGTACTTTTATTATGCTGATTAATAAAAAATACACTTATAAAAACAATTGTTTTATTGTAGGGTTCCATCAAGTATTTTGCTTCCCAAAAGGGTTCCGTCATTTAAAAAGTTTGAGAACCACTGCTTTAAGTAAAGATAACAAAACCACCTTTTGACAGGTGCAAATCTTTTCTTGATTTTCTAAATACATTCTTTCATAGAAATCTTGTCTTGACCATTCTAGCATAATAAGAGAATTAGTCAAATTGGTCAAGCTAAAATGTGCTAAAATGTTCTGAAGTCTCAAATTCTACAGCAAATTTCACTAAAATTCATGTTATTTATGAGTATACTATGTAAGAACAAATACATATAAATAATTTTTATTTTCAGATGGCTATAAATGTCCAAAATGCCTGGAAAATAATGCAAAAATTACAACCTCAGAACACAAAGAAATAGAAACAAGTGATAGCCTGGCCAATTGGGCTACTCCGGCAGATTCTAGCAATTATAATAACAATTTCAGTGAACTAAACACATCATGCAAGAGGAATGCAGTTGATGAAAAGGAGGTTGTAGAGGAGCATTGTGATAAAATATGTCCAATGTGTGGCCAAACATTCCATTATGATGTAGAATTTACAGATTTCCAGTCACATGTTGAAAATCACTTTATGGGTGAAATTGACCCAGATTCTGTTATTGACAATTTTGAAAACATTCCTAATTCTCTTGATAATGTAATGTAGATAATGTATAAATAATAAAAATCTAATTATTAGAGTTAATAAAAAAAATGTTTTGGGTAGTATCCATTTATAACAGCAAATTAGTGCCTATTTGATTTTTATTTTATATATCTAACCATATTACAACAAATGTACTATATTTTACTTTTCTTTTTTTTACGCTAAGTCTGTAGGTTTTACATCTGTAGATTTAGATGGCTCTTGTGTAGATTTCTGTAGAAGATTTTTGCTGAACCATTGTGGTCTTTCTTTCTTCATCTCGACAATCCTTTTACCCTTCCAGAACTCATTAGGCTACAAAAAAATCACAAGTGAATGCAAATATTATGTATACTAATACAGTTATTTCTTAAATTAGCGATAAATAATATATATACATACAATGTTTGTTACAAAAATGTTATGCTTCTTAAATAAGAGATAGAATAAATTAATGGTTATAAAAAGTATATTATACAGCTTCCAGAGGGAAATTCACTCATTCCATCTAGGACTGCCTACAGCCATACTACCATTACTGTCTTTTTTTGTAATCATTGTTTGTTCCAATGTTTAACTTCAGTGATACAATATGATATGGTAATTGTTTTTTTCTATTAGGTAAAATGATAAAAAAATTGCATAGTAGGTAAAGGCTTAGCTGTGCCCTTGGCATTATGGATGTCCATAGGTGATAGTGACCACATACCAGTCAGTACACTTTCAACTTGTCTACTTTCGTTGGTAAGGAAAAATAATACATACTTGATCTGGGATACTTTCGCCTTCATAAAGAACGATAACATCTTGTTCAATACGGCTATTGCCTATTTTTTCTTGAATTTTGTTTTTTATTTTTCTTGTTTCCTCTTGCACTCTCTTGTAACATTTTTCTAAAAATACAAGGAATATAAATTCAACATATTATTTTGCAATACACAAATTCCAAGGCACAGGGAAAAATGGTGAATGGTGGAAAAGTCATGGGTCAGAAGGTCAAGCTTTAAAAAATACTGTGTTTCTACACAGTTTAAAAGAAAAAAATGTTTTCTCTTTAATAAATAAGAGCTTTTGACTAATTGATATTAAACAATGCATTCAGATTACATAAGGGTATAAAGATTTTCCATACCTTAAGCACACACAATCATACCTTAATACCTAAAGGGGGAGGCAGAGGTGCAAATAATGCACTCACTTTTTGCTACCCCTTAAGTCATAATAATTTAAAAACAATGACTGTTACACACCACTATAGAATGTCAATTGTAGGACTTAATTAGGGGACTTCAGTAAACCAGTTTATTCAGTTAATCTAATTATATATGTTTATGTATGCCCCATTATACAAAAAAAAAAACATACATTTATAATATGAGTCTCGTTTATTAGAGTGGTAAGTAAGAAATGAAGAACAGATAGGTTAATGAACAAAATATGTTGTTTTCATCCTTAACCTATCTGTATCCAATATCTATAATAGTTTTATAGGCGTTTTTCATGTTAACATGTGTTTGTGTGCAATAAGCCTATAAATTATGATGGAAGTCCTAATTTTAGTCTGTTGATGCAATCCTACAGCTATGCACTTTTTTCAGGACATATATCTGATACTGGTTACTTTCATTTTAAGTTTCAAACCACCACAAGATTAACTTAAAAGCCTTAAAATTGAGAACTAGTTGTTAGGCCATTGTTGGATTACTCTATGTTCTGATTATCGAATACCAATTTGATGAATCTCAACTCTACTATTAAAGGTTATAAGGACTTACCACAAAGTCTTCCTTGTTCATGATAATGTCCACATTCATGGCACACTTTTACGTTGGTCTTTGGTATTAGCATTTTCCACACATACTCAGGTGAACCATACTTTCGTTTCAATCTTTTTTCAATAGTTCTTCTGAATTTCGGAACAGCCAGAAGGAACCCATCTCCAACAATATCTTTGATACTAAATTTCTTTGATGGTATGTCAGTATCCCTTTGATGAACATAAGCTAATGCTAGTTCTGAAAAGAATTATATCCAAATTTTTAACAGTTTATCTCATAACAATTATTGAAAGTATTGTCTTGGAGAGTGTACATTTTCTAACCTTTTGGTGGATTATGGAATATGCTGTTTATTAAATTTCTTTCCACATTTCTTAGAACTTGTATTAAGTAAGTAAAGCGAGGAAACATATCGCTTATGTTTTGATTCTGGCTTTAAAATAGAATTTAAGTAGTTAACAAAAGTAAATCAATCGACGAGTGAATTTCAGAGACAAATATACTACGGAAACGCAAAGCTTAAACGGCACTCACAGTGGGACCAGTGTTGCCAACAAAAACTTTTCGATCGTCAGTAAGAAATACAATAAATAAAATCCGTCAAACAATAAAAAAACACAGCTAAATCATCTAAATACTACAAATTTATCACAGTGTTTTTATAGTTCACAATGTTTTCGTGGTATATAAGTTAATTCGGAGTACAATTGGATGAAATTAATGTTATTATATTATTTTAAAAGTACATACAATATTTATTTATTTATTAGCACTGCCACATTGTACATATAATAACAGTTACACTAGTTTTAAACAATAATTAAAGTCACTGATATGTACAACAAGTACGGCGTACATAACAATATATACTTTTCACAACATAATTGTATATTTATATGAATTATAACATGAATCAAAGAGAATTATAATATATATGGAAAATATAAATCCATCAAAAATCCGTCCGCTGTTAGCTTTTCCTTTCCATATATATTTTAATTTTCTTTGGGTTAGACCATAATAATATATTTGTCAGCAAAGGTGAAAGGGACCTCTTTGGGAACTTCAGTCTTTGATTCTAGGCTGCCAACGCCAATTCGTCAATTTCCTCAATAATGCAAGTCAAATTGTTCCAATTTTAGTAATAAACAGCACCTAATGAGATCAAATATCATTGGGAATTGGATATGCGGACTCATACTCACTGATGAAACGGTACACCTTAAAGAAAAAAAATAAGATAAAGTGGTGAAAAATCATTTCATGTATAAAATTCCTCCAAGTTTAGCTCAATCCACATTATATGAATTGGCAACATTTTGTAAAATGGCGCATGAATATTTTTTTCTCAAAGTTGGCAACACATTTAAAAAATGGTGCTTGACAATCAGCTGTCTCGAATAAAAGGTGGGGAGGAAAAGGCGAACGATTGTGTGCTGTATGCGTTATGTAGTTCATGTCCTCAAGCGTTTCGCTGCAGTTGTTGCTATGGCGTGTTTAAGTTCAAGTAGGCTCTGTGCTCGTGTTCAAGATAAGTTGTTGTGTCAGTTCGGACATAAAGTTCGAAAGCAGACTGTATTTGTGAAACTAAAACCACCCGGACCATCTCCTCTTCGGATATTTGGGAAGACAAATCAGGTCAGAGACTTGGGTCAAAAATATATTTGCGGCTTGTACTACTTTTTACTTTTTATCGAGACTGTAAACAATATTGATAACATTCCCTAAGGGCAATAGGTTACATATTTTTTTATCTTCATCTTCTTTACATAACAGCGTGACACAAACTAACCTCATAATGTCAGCTGATCCATCAAATCATATATTTTATGAATAGAATTTGAGAATTTATTTACATTAGAAAAGCTGCATTTTGATAAAGTAATAAGTAGGTTTATTCATTGGAAATTTTAAAAGTGAAATCTTGTGTCGGTGAACAGTGGGTCGCATCGCGAGTGGCGCGCGTTTGTTGAGTTTGTGTAATGATTTTCACCGTAAGTAATGGTATTACCAACTTTTACTTTTGGCAAACAAACCATACTTTCATTCAAAATTTAGAGATTATAATTAAACTCATGGAATTAATGTTAATATCAAATTGTCATTAGTAAGAAACTTAATTAAAAGCAGTAAATAAGCAGTGCAGATCCGTATAATAAAAAACAATTTTAACTTTATGATTAGGTACTTTGCTCCTTTGGTTAGCAGAATAGTGCCCATTTTCACATCCCGTATTGACGTCCTCGATCTCAGATGTAAGCTTCTACTTTGAGTCAATTGTAAGTAGGGTTGTCGACTTAGAATTATTAAAACTTAAACACATATACGCAGTGGAATACACAAACCTACATTTAAATACCATCAATTGGGTTGTGGATATCACTTGACATTAGGTAAGCCACTTGCTGGTGTGCCTGACTGTGCTTTATAGAATTTAAATTCTTTGTATGAACATTGAACTCGAATATCATTAAGTATTTCCTGAACATGATATTTCACGAAGCCACTATTAAGCTCGATATGCAGCTGCATTTGGCTTTAGGGAGTAGCTACTATGCTAGAACATCCTAAACGAGTACTATGCTAAAACTCATGTAGTGTTGTTTTATCACCAGAATTGGGAAGATGTAAGCAATAAATATTTCTCTTATAATATCATAATGATGCAATCGCCATTTAAAACTAGTATACTCCAAGTATAAATAATTATAAAGGTAAACAAGAGTTTACGCATTCTGCAACATATGACAACCCTAATTGGTTCGCGCGCTAGTCGTCGTGCTTTCTCGCGCAGCCGGCAGCGTGCGAGCATGCAATGTCCAATCTCGACGGCTGGTACAAAACTTTCTAAGCAACAATTATTTTTCGCATTAATATTTCATTTACTCCTTCAATTGAAATAGCATGAGTGCAATATTTTCTCGGTAACAGTTATGGGTAAATTACCGAAACACATATTTACCGAAAAAGTACTTATAGCTGAGTGTTTATAGTATCCAAATATATATTTGTATGGTCTTGTCAATTTCGTTATTTTAGCGTAATTTCTATGATGTCAGTCCGTTGAGATTGCATGCGCGAGCTCACTGTTAGTGAAAGTTGTGTGACGATTCGTTGAATTTTTAATAACGCGAAAACTGGGTAAGTAACCTGTTGAAGGAGCGCCATGGCCTTTCTTATTTTATTCTAGTCAGATTGTCGAACGTTGACCCGCTTTGCATCAAAGCGGTGTTTCATGTTGTTTTATCGACGAAGCCTAGTTACACACTCTAATTTTATTTAATAATTCCAATTACGTAGTTTCCATAGAATTGTTTCATGTTTTAGTTGGCACTTGCTAGTAACGACCGATTGATTCATGCCCCACGCTACGTCCTGCGTAAATGAAGCTCAGTAGAAATGCGGAACGCACAACTATTTGTTCAGTCGACATCATTGTATAAGAGTTTGCGACAACACACTCTATGTAGCATATGTTATTTTCAACTTACAACATTTTGTTGAATCCTAAATTACGTGACAACAATACAGAAGGGCGTAAAAAACTGGAAAGTTGTATTTTAGATGCCATGGGTGCGAATTGGCGTCATCTATTGTAGCAAGTTAAATCCTAAAGCCGCCATACATTTAAGGTCCTCCCCCGGCAAACGGCCTTGAGCATTCGGTCCATACAATTACAGCGCACGAGTTAGGGCGGGAATATAAACAGATTTATGAAAAATATAAAAAATATGAAAGTCTATTTAATAATTTTAAACCATCAATATTTTCCTTATTAAATCTATTTTTTTATCTAATAGTGCTGGTTGCGAGTTGTTATGATCTGTACTACTTTAAAAGGCGATGCACGGAATCATCAATTTTAGTGGCATTTTCATCATGAAATTAATGAAACAATAACCATATTATAGAAATATTTAAAAAATAAAACCAAAAATACCAACCATATTGAGGAATATGATGTTTAATTTTTTTTCCATACGTATTATACATTTCTAAGGCTTAGCTTCTAAAAATATGGTTTGTGCGCGGTTTTTCTGGTGGCACCGCCTTAATGATCACAAATGAATGTCTGAGAAATAAATTTCAATATTTTTTCGCAATAAGTAATCACATTATTCACGGCAGCCATTTTTTACTATAATTTTGTTGATTGCGTAAAACTTAACAGAGTTCAGCGGGTGTGGAACCAATATTGAGCCATCCGAAGACAGAGGCCTTGGACGAATAGCTTTGAATTCTACTTATTATGACGGATATAATTTGGCTATATTACAGATGTTTCTAAAGAATTATATATCTAATTAAAAGCCACAGCGTTTTCTTACCTAAAAGGACGGGGGTGTTTTATTTATTTTCCAAAAAGAAATGAGAAGAAAAATATTGAAAATATCCCCAAACTTTTTAGGGAACTCATTTTTAATTGCCACAGTTTTTATCGCTTTTCCATTTCTGGGATATTGATCTTGTTTTGAGTAAGTACTTTGAGTGAAAAAATAATTTGTGAAGAGTAGTAAATTATTAATCAAACAAAATGGTATACAATAACTCTATACCCACTAAGTAATCTAATAGTAGTAAAAAAAACTACAACGGAAATATTGTTATTATTGATTCGATTAAGTCAGATAATAAAGGTTATATGATGTTCAAAAACTATGTTAGGAGTAATAATGTTCGATGTTTTTTTTTTCATTTCTTTATGCGATTCATTTTCAGTTATCATAAAATATTTTAAAGTGTACTTTGCGACGTTACTTCTTACTAATCTTTATGAGGATGGCGTGGTTAAAAAAAGTGTAAATTAATGTATTTAAATTATTACGCGATTACCGATTTAGAGCCTTTCTTGTAACTAGCGTTATAAACTTAATTGTAGGTTGTAGTCAACATAGTGGGATGTCCTTGATTGCAAGGCCTAGCTATTGAGCTTCACGGCGTTAGTAGTATTGAGCAAGCGCGTTTCGGTCGGCACTTGCAAACAATGAACTCATCAACGTCTGCGGAGGCAATATTAATTGCTGTGGTTTGAGTACGTGACATTGTTTTTTGATTAGATTTTTGTAATTATTTGACCGACCTCTTTATGGTCTACGAAGAATCATAAATTTAGCATTTTTTGCTGTCCCCAGGCAGACAGAAAGAGATACTGCTGATGAATATTTAATTCCATCAAACAAATTTATTGCTTGTGATTATTGTATTTAAAACTATGTGTTGTTCACGGCTTCGCCCGCTTGTAAAACTTTCTCGTTACAAAAGTCTCCACAACAACGTACAACGCCACATCTTAAAAAATATATATTAAAAGATTCTATTATTTTCCATAGGAGCAAGTCACGGGGATAAAAGAAGTCTCTGTGTTAATCCGAGATAAAGTTTACCCGTGCATCAAATTTCATCCATATTCGTTCAGTTATTTTTACATTTATTGTAAGTTGTAAAAAACATCTAAACATTTTCATAATCTTTCGCATTTATAATATTAGCGATAGTAAGCAGTAAGAGAAGAGATTGTAGTTTTATGTCTTTTTAACACATTTAAAACACGACGTAATTTAAAAGTTTAAAGCGTAATTTTAATTACATTATAATCAGAGCTGTTTTTTCCAATGACGTACTAAGTATATATTTCCTGTGAAAGGAGTTGTTTACGTAGTAGTAAAAATATACAATATACTCGTACATACTACCAGAGAATGATTACGAAACAATATATTTTGTTATATTCAGTCGATAATTGTGTTTTAAACCTTATCGTCGAATCTATCATGTCTGATTACTTATTAAAACAATATGATAATATGAATTATGTACTGTGACTATTCCTTTTATTAGTAAACTAGCTTTTGCTCGCGGCTTCGTCCGCGTGAAGCAGTTTTCCGGGATAAAAGTCCACTGTAAGATAAAAGTCTTACTACACATTTTCCCGGTACTGATAGGTTCAAACTAATTTTATCCCCATGGCGGTTGAATTTATCAAAATCCTATTTAAGTGAACGTCTTCATCATAGTGGCTCCAATCTTTAATTTCAGTTCTCAGTCGAAAATCTAAGAAGATTTATACAAACTTTCATCCCCTATTTTATCACCTTGGGGTGGAATTTATCAAAATCCTTTCTTAGGGGATGCCTCAATCATAGTAGCCTTATGCATGCCAAATTTCAGCCCGGTCCGTCCAGTGGTTTGGGCTGTGCGTTGATAGATCACTATGTCAGTCAGTCAATCACCTTTGAGTTATATATTATTTGTAAATTTCCACTTATGTATATATGGCCGTATTTCGCATTATTAAATTAAAATTGTTTTATACCTAAGTCCTTGCTGAGGCCTTTGATTACGTTCTATAAGCGCAATTGTGATTAAAAGTGTGTAATCACTTTACGTGCACTTCAACCATTCTTCGGAGTGACGAAGGCCGTACACAGAGATCATTGTACCAATGCAAATGAAAAATTGTTGTAACTTGTTGAGTGAAAAAATCCGCTCACAATTATAGTGTTACGTACTCGCAGCAGTTTTTGAAAACTATCGTTAAACGTCCGCATTATGGCGTTCGTTAATACCTCAAGTGTTGTATTACTTTTCGTTAGTTTAGTCATAGAGGTCATAATTTTATTATGAGTAGGAAACTTGACGAAAGTATGCCTTTAAGTAATATAATATCAGTTTAGTGTATACTTTTCCCTACATGTATATATTACGTTAGAAGCTTAACGTAAATAATTTCAAAGCTAAAAATCTAATAAACTGCAAAACCAACATAAGCTTTTTCTACAAAGTAATTATTTGGGCAGGTTAGTAGCTTAAAAAAACCTCACAAACACCGAGTAATACTGTTTAAAAATCATTTTGACCGTATCGTCCTTGATTCTTAACCTAGAGAGGTGGGGCCCGTCTTCGACCCACATACCTCACGCCATGGACTAGAGACTGTAATTGCATCCACAATCATTATAACCCCCTCTACGTCAGATATACTCAACTTTTGGTATAAATCTTCTCCTGGTGTCTTACATTTAGTACCATATATTTGTATGGTGTGATACTTGTGACACAGTTTGTTTTGTTAAATTAATAATGAACAATTGACTTTTGGGTGGGGTAGAGATCGTATTATATACCCACGGTTTGTAGAGATTATTTCTGTTCTACTGAATAAATAATTTTCTTATTTTTATTGTTTTATGTTGTAATACTTTTTTGTTTAATTATATACGGTAAATTTTATCTATAATAAAATTAAAATATGTTTTTTTTTTTTTTTGTAAAATCTGCATTAGATTCATGTATATGAAATAGCGACCCAAGACAGAACCTGAACTTTATTTTGTTTCGGTTTTTACCTCTAAATAGTTTATCTTAAATATATAAAGATTAGTCATTAGAAGTATTAAAATTATCACGTGGAAATAAAACGTGGTGCGCGCTCTCCCTAGAGTCTGAAAATGTTGCGTGTCTCTGTTTTTGTACGGTGAACGGTATATCTGTGTAGCTGTGTAATACCGCGCTGCATTTAAATACTTATTTGTGGTTGTCTGTCTGGTAGGCAACATATATAAGTTTTAAGAGACGTCAGTTTGTTTCAAACGTGAAGTTAAAACAACTAAAAACTTATAACACACATGTTGTACTTATGATCTTAGAGGTCATGTTAATTGCTTTTTTTTTTCTTTTACTTTCACCTCATTCTTTTAACAAATTTTGATTTAGGAAGTAATTCGGGACAAGATACTTTTGCATATTATCTTAACTATTTAGTTTAGTATTCTAGACTTATTTTTATACGAATTTATATTTTATAATTTGTTTTTTCCTTGTATTGTCATTTGGTACTTCTTTTTAGACAACCATTGAACTAAATAGACGTCGCTTGTGCAAATATCCGAATTTTGATTACAATTTAAAGTCTATTACAAAAAGTTTATGGGCGGAAGTTCGTAAAAGCTTCTCTGAGTGAATGTTAAATTTCAATTTCAACTTTTATATGACCTACCTACTTCCTAATTCTAAATTTGTACTTATACTTCGTTGATTTAAGATATTCTGATTTTTATCAATGACTTAGTAGGTTTTCTCAGACGAGATATTGTAATCGTGCAGACGGGCCAGGTCGTGCGACACCATTGCATGTCGCCGAGCAATTTTGTTTCACATCCTAACATAATAACTGACTCGGCGCAACATTGACCCTTATTCACATTCTGTCTATAAACATTACTTAACGGTTATAGATTTCGTATACATGAACAATCAATGAAGTTAAAAAATAATTAATTGCTATATCGTATTTCGCCAATAGCTATATTAATGCTAACCTAGTTTTGGTGTAACCTTACTATTTCATTCCAAAGTCAAGTTGTCCAATGAAAATTAAATTTTGAATTTAATTAATAGTTTTTATTGTGTAAGTTAGAAAAAACTATGTGTTGTGTAATATTTCGGAGCTTTTTAAATAATTTTTGAGAAAATCTTATTACTTGCTACCAATATTTAACCTCATCTATAACTTTTTTGCATGGCCATTCAACTGACTGTCAGAGACGACTAACTACAATAATAAAATAAAAGTGGCAGTAACATCCATTCCATCTATCTATACAGTATCAGCGAATTTCAACTAAATGATGACCTTTATCGCATATTATATGCATTCGCATATAATCTACATTCAGTGATCGCGTTGAAATCTTTTCTTCTGGTTGCAGTCTAAAATTTTCATTACTTTTAATTTACTGTTGCCTCAAATACAACACACAGTGGAACGAGTATCAATGTTATAATAACTTTTATTCGTTAAACTGATATTTTTGTTTTTACACTGGGTAATTTTATATTTAACAAAATTATTCTATTCTTTTTTTTATTAATCGGCAACTAAATAAAATTCAAATATAATTGTACTATAATACACATTTATATTATATTTATTGTAGTACACAGGTGGAATTATGGTGTAATACAGTGATAATTATAGTAGAGCCATGATCGGCCATAATCTTATAGGATATTATAGATGTCTACAAGGTTCTTTTGTGAAGGTACAAACTAATATTACAATGGTTTTTAAACAAAAACTATAAGTGGTGTTCGGTATAAATATATAAAAATGTTGTCCGTTGGTATCACTAAAATGACAAATGATAGAATTAAGGTTTTATCACGTTAAGATGTTCGGCATTATTGAAGAATAACCCGATATTTAAAAAGTAATAATTAATTGTAAGAACTTGCAAAAGTTATTATAAATATTTTAGACGTTATGCAACAGCTGAATAGAGTTTACCAATAAATGCTTTTAATCAGTGTTTTGCCGGTATATTGTTTTGTCCTTTTGTCTCTTTACGAAATAAACGTGAAAGTCAAGACACAAAACAATGTTTAAAAATGTACTAGTGAGGCCGTTTATTAAAAACTAAGTTATCCAATTTAAAACCACCACGTTGGCCGAACATCAAATGAAATAAACGTTAGTGTCCAGACACAAAACAATGTTTAAAAATGTACTTATGAGACCTTTTATTACAAACTAAGTTATCTAATTTAAAACCACCACGTTGGCCGAACATCAAATGAAATAAACGTTAGTGTCCAGACACAAAACTGTGTTTAAAATGTACTAGTGAGGCCGTTTATTACAAACTAAGTTATCTAATTTAAAACCACCACGTTGGCCGAACATCAAATGAAATAAACGTTAGTGTCCAGACACAAAACAATGTTTAAAAATGTACTAGTGAGGCCGTTTATTACAAACTAAGTTATCCAATTTAAAACCTCCACGTCGGCCGAACATCAAGTTAAAGTACGTGTCAATTGCGGCTCATTTCTATATAAAGAAGTAAGAAGTCAGGTTGATACGCAAGAGTGTTCACTCACTTTCTATTGTAGTTTAATAATTATTATGTACACTTGCCGCCTACCGACACATGCAATTTTACGTGCGCCAATGTTGTTCATCATTTACATCGATCACGAATTTGTTTTTGTATTATTATTTTAAACACATATATTGGGGTGCGTACAGTACTACGTGACTGTTGTTTCAAGTTTTTTTTTATTTGTAAGAAGGGATGTTGCTTAAATCCATACTTATAATATAGACGCGAAAGTAACTCTATTGGTCTCTTAGGCTATCATGGCTGAATCATTAAACCGTTTCTGATGAAATTTGCTATGCGGGTAGAGACTTCCCGCCCTCATACTCGTCACTGCAACTCCTGTAAGCCTCCTGGCTTGATGATCCTTCATCAGTGGCACGCTTTTTATGCCGAACGGTGAAGCTCGGCGAGTGTCGAAGAACTCTAATTTGTCTTGATCCCGCAATGAAGTTGGTCAAATATAAAGATGGGGAGGAGATATGCACTGTGGTTTGCAGATAGTTTGAGATCCCGGAAAGAATAAAAGCTACTGTATATTCTTGGAAAATATATAAGTATTGGGACTTTCCCGGGAAAACGATTTCACCGTGCAGAGCCACAGCTAAAAGCTATTCAGCCCATAAATATCACTGGAGGATGGTTTCATAATGTCAATTAAGTAGTCACGTTTGCCATGCTTTACACGTATCAACAAAATATATAACTCATGCTATGTAAGGATTTCCCCTTTCTTTTTTGTCGTGTCTTTATTATGTGGAATTCAGTGTTACAATAAAGTTTTAAACATAATATTTCCACTATTTTTTATTATTCCACTCCACAAAAGTGGAGGTACAACTACGCTTGACTTAAACGATGATGTTATTTTTATTTAATCAGCCCTTTTATAATACAAATTTAAGGTCAAAAGAGCATTGTCTGGCCGAGGCCGAGTATGAAATGAGTAAACCGCTAGTGGAATTCTTATTTATTGAGGAAAGACATTTCGATCGCCCTTCCTGTCAACTTAAAGGTCAAGATAGGTGATTTTAAAATATGAATAAAGCTACTTTAATAATACAAACATCAAGTCAGGGTTGTGAAAGTAAATGCCTGTAGGTATCCGGTATTTTTATAATGAATATGAAAAGCATTCTATTTTTAGTAATATGTGAATTCTGGGTGCATTGATTTCACTTCCGCCAACTCCTTCGGTTACAGGAACAATATTTTTAAGTAATAAAACAAGAACAATCATCAATTATGGCAACTTAGAGAATTCAGGATGTGCTTGCTGACGCGTACGCTGCACCGTATCAATTCGTAGTAATACTATTAATCAACAAGTTATTTTATACGTAACCTTTCACGAGTTCGTGAGCAGAGGTAAAAGCATTCACATGGTTATACTTTGAAAACTAAACTACTAAAATAAACGATTTGTAATATCGAAAAGTGATTGCGATGTACCCTTTGTCCTACTTTTCCTAGTCGCCGTTCAAAAGTTGTTGCTTTTCTATATGTATGGTTCAAATTATTGAAATGTCGACAACGGTGTAAACCCAGCCATAGTGGCCCACGTACGTGTGTTGCATTCCGGGATCAGCTTGTGTACGTATATATCCGATTTTAAACAGGCTGGCATAATTGTGTCAGCTGGGGTGGGGTATTCATCTCTCGTCAGTCCATACTATCTGGACTCTACTTACTATCAGTTGCAGTGGGTTTGTGTTCTCTTGCCCCTAAAGAAAAAAAATCTACTTGCTTTTTACCCTTTTACCGAAAGGGAACCCGACACAACTTATAGGTACTAAAAATGTACATAAATCTACATATACATATTATAAAACAAAGTTCCCTATTCTGTCTGTCTGTATATCATCGATTTTCTCAAAATCTGAAAGGTTTTATGTAGTGGGACTTTTATCCCGGAAAACTTCTTCACGCGGGTGGAGCAAAGCGAGTAAAAGCTAGTATTTACATAAATCACGGAAGGGAAGCCGGCAGGAATCGGGCTATATGGAACCTGCCCCACTGGTACACCAGCTGATTCTGGAACGCAAGTATCCAAACGAGCCAGTGTTGTTTTACCCTCTAAACGATTGAATAGCGTTCAATAGAGCATACTCACAAACATCGATATCGGTTTCCTAGTTCGTGTAATGTTTTGTATTATATACTTCGCGAAAGACAAACAATATTAAACTCGGAATCTACTGCTTGAAATTTGTTTTATCAGTGTAGCTCGTTATCTCGATGATTTAAAAAATCTTGCAAAACCGTAATCTATTACCAAATTACGCGAATATGCAAAAAATAAATTATTTAAAAATCTTCATAATTGATAAATTATCACCACGATAACATTTCCGATATTTTGACTCTACCAACTTAAGGTATAGGTATTGTATTGGAATTACCGTTATGAGTCTTCGTGTGACTTGAGTTTCGTCAGCAAGATCTCTACACCAAATTTCTAATTAATCGAATCCGTGATAGTATGAAATGAGCAGATCGTCTTTAAACGCCTAATAATTTTTAAGCTAAAAACCAATTTGTTAACAGCGGTTTCCAATTTAAAAAATCCGCATCAAAACCGATTCATTCGTACGGGAGCTACGAAGGCATAGACGTTCATACAGACACCCAGGTACACACCCTCAACTTAGCGTAAATTTATGTTTTTGGTTAATAGTTCGGTAAATAATCAAATTGTTAAGTGCTAAATATAAACTTTTTCACTTTGTGTATTGTGTAGGTAATGTGTTCAAGCAAGTCACAGTTAGGAAGTTTTATATTTAAAAAAGTAAATGATCCTAATGTGCCACGAAAATAATAATTATTAACTCTATTTTAAAAAACACATAGAAAAGTAGCTAAGTTAGGATTTGATAAAAATCCATCTTTAAAGGGCGTTAATAATTCAAGCCTATATATGTCGAGACGGAAGTAAAAGCTCGTGCGTTCTAAATTGGTAAATAAAGTTTTGATAGTAGATGTCTCTTGACTTGCAAATGACAATATTCATTCAGAATACCAAACGTGTTTTTTATATTTTTTAAAACCTATAAAAATCAATTATTCACCAAAACCGGATTGAGTAATGTCCTCGACTTATTAGCCTGATGACGGACCATTCTAAACTTGGTTTCAATGAATTAGCGAAACAAAGTACGCAATTCGTCACGGTCAGTAGCATCGTTTCGGTTTTCATGTTTGTTACCAATGAAAGCAGCACTGGTAAGAGCAATTTTAGCCGTTCATCCTTGATTTAAACGAATATTGTAAATTGCATGATGAATTAGTGTGATGTCTGATAGGAGTAAATCATTATTTACAGAACACCATTGTGTTCTCGCATATTATATTGAGCAAATAGAGAATTATATTTGATCTTTTAATACTGAGCGATATGGTTCAATTGGATCGGAGAAGATATATATAAATAAATACTCTTTATTGTAACCATTGTCAAATAGAGAGACAAACAAGATTAATAAATTTTCTTAAATCTATGGTGTACAATGGGCGGCCTTATCGCTACAAGCTATACAGACGCGGATGTCTGATTCGACGTGCCATACGTTAGCTTGGATAATACAAAACCGAATAAGATACACAGCCATTCCTATGGACCTTCTTACCCAATAGAATGGAAGAAACCATATGACGTGCATTTGAAAGGTTACTCGCAGCGTGTGGCTGGTATAATATCAATTTTAAATAAATAAAATTGATTCGATTTCAATTAATGATGGTGCAGCAGGTGAACACACATGCACTGCTCACGCTCGGTACGTGTCGTGGTTTTGCAACTGGCCAGTCGAAGCCCATCGGGCGAGTCAGAGACTGCACTCGCTTGCAGTTGCATAAACGTAATTACGAAACAGCGTATCGCGGTCACTGCCGCCGCTGTAGTCGATACATAGTTAAGGGCACACGCCGCACCCTTCCCTGCACTGTAACCATTATTGATATAAGTGCGCATTTTGTAACAATATCGCCAACGAAAATATTTTTTGTATCTGACATATATCATTAGAAATCTTTAGGTGTAGAACTTTTAAAAATATTAATAACAGGTGATTTACGCTTTCTTTTAAAAATTGTGAGAAATTTTAACTTTCAGGCTTGTGATTACGAGGACTACTCGAAGAAGTAGCAATATAACAATGTACGCTCTTTGTTTCAGAGAGCAACAACATGCGAGCCGGTATGCGGCTCCGCGAGCGCTGCTTCTGGCGCCGGTATGGTGCGACGACTCGCCTCCAGTCTTCAGAGCACAAGCACCGGCTCGCTGCCGGACTATGGAACACAAATCGTAGACCCTTATCGCCTGTTGGAAGATGACCTTAACGGAATATATGAGGACATAAGATCGGTAAGCCTCCTTTGTCACTTTCATACTTTATGACCTACTTAAATCCCAGTAGATACGATATCAGTATATCAGGCAGCGTCGTGACGAGCAAATCGACTGTTTAATATTTAGTTGGTATTGTAGTTCTGCTTGCAATCGCAGAGAATTGTTCAACATTCACTTGGAGCCAGCAATATGTATTTTGTTACTCAAGTTGTTGCACCAACTTTTATTTATAAATGTGCACTTTACATGATAACTTGACACGATCAAAATTTCCTCGGACCAAGTGCATTTGATGTCTGCGAGTCTATTTTGATTATGCAATAGTGATCAAAGCGCACTAAATTGTCGGAGCTTACTGCTTTATCAAGGTTGATTACGATCAAGCTCCATTTTACACAGCTCATTGGAGTTTAAAGTAACTCTATTAATAAATATTAAACACTTGAAAGGCGACGAGTAGTAAAATCATTACAAATATAAAAATAATTTATCTGCCTAAAATAACATTTGTTAATAAGTAACGAAGGGAAGTAAAAGGCGATAAATAATATTTAATAATTATGAAATTGAGCCTTAGTTACAATAACCAATAAGTTCAAGTCGATTTAGATTGTGCAAACGCGGCTTAGGCCCAGTGCCGGTATATTATTTAGTATAACACGGCCTAAGTTAGAAAAAATTACATTTTATTTTAAAATTACCATCACTAAACATAAATCGCAAAAGAAAATCATGCCAATGAAATCTTTCAAAAAACACGTAAATGGATGAAGAGATCACCACTCTTTAAAGTTGGATAGTAACTACTTTCAATATAATATAAAATTAATACAAATCACAATACCTATGGATATTTTTAAAATATTTTTTCGTAAAAGTGTTACTCAACGCAAACGAATAATAACCTACTATACAATTATCTTCATTGTATTGGTTGATATTGACAGCTCCAAAAGAAGCCGTTATTTTAAAAGAAAGTTTATGTTCAAATTTACTATTTTTTCCCCTGAACATATTATGCTCCGATGGATTTTAACTTATTTTCAATTATTATCAATATTGCCATATTGATCAACACTAAATACGCAACCAGTTATTATTAAAAGAGTTGACTTGTGTGGCGTTTCTGTGTCCTTGAAAATAAGTAAATACATTCTAATAACGCGTCGATTGCGTTCAAGAAATACAATCAAGCCGAAAACATATAATTGTAATAAATGTTATGGTAAAAAAGTAATATAGAGAACTGTACGCCAGCGACGTGCTCATTGATGAACAATTGTGTCAAAGTCGTAACGTGTTTGAACGTTGGCCGCAGTAGATTGTGAAATTCGCACATCGCGATACCATTTTACCCATTAACTGCAGGGTCAACTTTATATTACACTCTATTAGCCGGCGCAACATACGTCGAACGCATCGGCGCTGAATTATGATGAGATTATTAAAAATGATGATGGCAACCTCTGGTGGCTTTTAATACAGGACGGTCAAATATTTATTAGTTCTGAGCTTACTAGAGGACTTTAAAATATTGTTCGTATTAAAAAAAAATGTTGTAGGAGGCTGTCTCAAATCCTTGGTGTGGGTCCACGTAATTTTGGAGTGGGTATAGGGCACCCGGCACCCTTTCTATATACATCTATGTCAAAATAATTAGCGACTTGTTTTAGTAATCCTATTATGGATATTACTACTACTTTGTATGTAATTTTTATAATTATATGCATAAATAATTGAATATCCTTCTAAACATTTGTCCCTACAAGTTATGATGTTTTATGAAATGGAATGAATTTAAGCCAAGTTCTTTAACGATTCCGAACTAAGGATTGACACATTCTTATTTGTGTACTCGTGTGTATGTCAAGACAATTACAAATGATTACATGAACTCTTAGTGAGATTATAGAATTGAAAATAACAAATGCCGATATTTCGATTTAGTAAATATACCTATCTAATTCATGGCTATCTAGGTAACCTGGCACTAGGCAACAAATAAATCACGTCATTTTAAATGTTATAAAAATAGTTTTCAATGATAAACGTGTTATTATTATTTTATCTCTAGCATAATAAATCCGTGGCAGACATGTAGTCACTAGTCTGCTTTCTGTTTGGAAAACTTGTTTAAACTAGGCCCCTACACGAGTGCTACAGAAGCTGGTTGCATATTTCTACACACTCACTTCCTTGTGACACATGCCTTCTAGTATTTTTGCAACATCAGCTGTATTCAGACGGATGTTGCAAATCTCGCGAATGTTTTCACTCTTATAGGTGTGGTCGGTAAAATAAAAGTATTTCGCTTATGATAAGCGTGCTAGTGGCGTAATGCATTTTGCGATTTTACTTATCGTCTAATGATAATTCTAGAAACTGTACATTTTAAAATGGTGTCGGACGATTTCAAATATTGTGTTGACTAGGGATTTGGATCCACTATGTCTTACGGGTTGGATGCTTTAGAGTTTAGACAATATAGTAGTGTTTTTCCTCGCTTTTCGTTAAAGCGACTTAATAGGACGCCGGGGTCAGCCGTAGAATCTCTTTCTCCGAGACCGATAGTATATCGGTTGTAAAAAAAAATATTCCAAAGAAAAAGGTGTCATGATATTTCTTTTATTAATACCCACGAGATCACAAAACCATTGGGAAATACAGAAAACAATGAAAAATTAAAATTATAACAGATAAAATACAGTTTCTACATAAACTGTTTGGAACAAATTGTAAAGTAAATTAACGATTTTTTATTGCGTACATTGTCATAAGTTGTTACCATTCGTAAATGATGTCAAATAATTCATTTATCTACAAATACAAATTGGTAGCACATGTTGCTATTTTTATATGTAATGTGTACATAATATATTGTCGCTGAAGTTTCGTAATGGTCACGACATTGAGGAATTGTTTCACAGTTCAATTAGCAGTATCTAAGTTAAAGACTATTGCTGTGTACAATGTTCCAGTAATGACACAGGGCAGTTTCCTACGAGCGATTTAAGTGTTAATTAAGGTTTATTAACGGCTAATATTATAGGCATAAATTGGTCATTACTAAGCACATACTAAGACTACTACTACTACTAAGTATGTATTACTTGCCAAGAATTTTAATAATAAATTGAGTTTTAGTATTAAAATTCTTGGCAAGTAATACATGTATATAATGAGCTATAAATATTATTCTTTTCGTCAACTGTCCACTGAGGATAGATGGTTCGTAAGATTTAAATTTACAGCTAAACATACAATATTAACTTAGTGATAGTTTTGTTCTCTAGAAAATTTAGGACTTTGGTTTTGTTTTCCGTTTTAATGAGCACTTTGATTCGTGTTTTCAAATATTAATCTGGTATAATGAGTTCTATTAATAGTTATGGAGTTTTTGTTCGTATTTTTATATCGAGCAGCAAAAATACAAGATGACGTATATGAAGACTAAATATAATATTGTATAAACATTTAAATGGTGAATTCCCAGGAACGGATGATGTTATTATGTCCGTTGGCTGAACAATAAAATTGATGTATAACAATGACAATAGCTTTAGTGAATTTGCAATGCCGAAATTCGCATTGTCCGCTATCGAGAGGACACTTGCGTCAATCTTGCGCCAAGGTGCAGATAATGGTGGTTACAAAACAACCTGGTTGAAAATTCACTTCGAGTCCTTCAACTCGGACAAAACCGCTGTTAAAGTAAACATCAGAGGCCCGATTACCTATTGCTTGATTATTTATTTAACATAAATGTACTTATTGTGTTACACAAAAGCGTAGGTGTTAATTGTCTCTTTGATGGAAACGTTTTTAAAGGGCAATTCTGTCAATCACGATAATATATATCGCTGGCTCACTATTACAAAGTTCTATATTATATTTGATGTGCAAATTGAATTATATATATCACATAATTCTAAGTAATTTTTTTTGTGAATATTTCCTATAATCTCGAAATAAAGCGGGAACCATGTATTGAAATTTTTACTAAAATGAAATTTTTACCTTATTTTTGCAACATAAATAAGAATTATCATAGGACCTTGTAATAATGATCCAGCAATTTGTTGCTCACGAAGGCTAAAGAACACTATACAGATAATTATATTAAATGTGTCATCTTAGATTTAATGTAACATAAATGATAGTACCAGCAATTTCTAGCAGAACTAACTAGATATAATTCATCTTAAACTGCACTTGTTGCATTTTAAACTGTATTTATAATAGTGAACGGCCTTAAGTCAAGGTAAAGTGTGAAATATGTAAGCTTGCAACAGTCCTAATAAATTTGTGTTAATGCACGTAAATGTCATCATACACAACCGTTGTTAATGCTGGGAAATAAATCAATGGATTTTTTATAGATTGATTATTTAACTTAGTCACTACTAAAAGTTTGTAACATCGTACTCTATAAAATTTGTTTCGTAGCAACTAACAATGTCTACAACGTCGTAGCATTCGAACAATGGGTGATGAAAACAATCTACTAGTGCTACGATGGTACAATATTATAAATATAAAATGACTATATTAGTATTTTATTATAGAAATAATTTGGAAAGTTGGTGAAAAGTGAAAAGTCACGTTTTACCGTGTCGTTGTAAGTAATAGGTATGATATTACGTGAAATGCTATAGCGGTGTATAGAGAGATCCCGCTGAAGTGTTTCGTAATATGATGCACGAATAAAAAGTTAATAATGATAATTTTGGCATGATCAAGTTGCTTTTTAATATTATGAATTAATTTTAATATCTTATAACTAAAAGAATTTATAAAATGTTAAACAAACCTTGATGTTTTTTTTTTTATAATAGGTATATGAAAAGTCTATTGAGTACATGTAAAAAATTATAATATCCACATGCTCGTCCAGTAGCGTGACCTTTAATTTAGACGTGGTAAATGGTGGTGGTCATTTAGCATCTAAACCAATGTTTGTACGGCCTACAATTTCTTACCTTGATGTTGTGAGACACTTTGTATTGTGGTATTAGATCGCAGTATTTAGTTATTAGGGTTCTTTGTAATATCGTAATGGAAAAACGAAATTCGAAAACTATGATTGATTGACCATGAAATGTGTAGGTAATATCTTGTTGAACTATATTCTTGATTTTTTTTATAAGTTTCTTTAGCATGCTTTAGGACGTTTCGCATTTATTCATAAGTAAATTCGTGTGAAATTATTAAGCCTTGATATTTAGAGGCATACCAATATATAAATAACTAATTTAAGACAATATAAATACAAACTAATCTCCTTAAGTTTTAATCCTGCGGGTATAAGAAAGCTACTTTATATTATACTATTAAGAGAAACATGCTGTAAACTAATGTTTACAGCATGTTTTTGAGTTAATACTCAAATACCATATCTTATTATCCTATTTAAATGAAGTATTAAGTAATTATATTGTGTCTCCTTAGGATATCATCTAAAATATAAGCGGACATTTAAGACTTACGCTTGGCTATTTCATAAACTTGGCAACATTTTTAGATAATAAGAAACTTTAACAGTTAAAAGATTAGATTCCAATTCGACTGTAGCACCTCTTGCCTTCAGGAGTTGGAGCGGAACACGAACCAAGCTGAACTCAACACAATAGCCACATACTACTTCGATGGACAAGGCAAGGCGCTCAGGCCGATGGTCGCGATACTCATGGCGAGGGCTGTCAACTACCACGTTTACGGGGAAAACAGGTGAGACAAACATCATTACGTTAGCCTTGTGCAAACCTGTCACTCTTTTAGATGATGTCAAATAATTTTCTCATAAATAATGTATGTTGCTTTATGCTTACATTAGTATACATTAACGTTCCATTTGACTTGATACGAGTCTACACTTTTATGCTATTTTATTATCTTGATATTTATATTCTATTATAATTTATTTGGATATTTATAAGTACAGATTAACATATTAATATATAATAATAATAATAAAATCAGCCCTGTATTATATACACTCCCACTCCTGGGCACGGGCCTCATCTACTACTGAGAGGAATTAGGCCCTAGTCCACCACGTTGGCCTAGTGCGGATTGGTAGACTTCACATACCTTCGAAATTCCTATAGAGAACTTCTCAGATGTGCAGGATTCCTCACGATGTTTTCCTTCACCCTTAAAGCGAACGATAATTCACAAAGAATACAGAAATGATTTTCGAAAAGTCAGAGGTGTGTGCCCTTGGGATTTGAACCTGCGGACATTCGTCTTGGCAGTCCGTTCCACACTCAATTAGACTATTGCCGCTTTTTTTTAATATATTGACTCGACTTTTTTCGAGATTGAAAACATTGATGCTCCTTACAATAAAACAATATGTTGTTATACTGCGAAACTAACTTAAGACAAGTTCTCAACAAGAGTACTAGGACCTAACAAGACAGTTAACAGATTGAAAATATGTAGCTTCTTTGCTATAATACCAGTACTCATACAAAAATGCTGGTATTTAGACAATGAACTATTTGTTTGATTTAAATTTCCGTACCTCTAAAAAAATGTATATTTCGTTTTGATATTTAAAATGTCTGTGGAAATATCGCTTCCGATTACTATGTTTACCAATAAGTGCCACCTTTCGCCGGCAGTAATGCATTGAACTCGTTGCTTAAATGTCCATTTACCAATAGTTTCAGATTGCGTTCGTTCATCAGACCGCGCACTCTATAGTTCAATGTCTCGCCTGAGGCCTTGAACGAATGGTTGTTTTATTATATTAAAACTGAATGGCGACCATTGTGTTCGTAGCCTGGTAGTTAGAGAGACACGAAATGGACGGAATGTTACTTTTCTTTTTTACAAATCTTTTTTGTTTTGTAAAATAATGGAATAATCATTTTGTGTGAAGATGGTGTGTGTCTTAAAATAAGTTAAAATCAAATTGTTGGGATTTTTATTTATTAATTTAACTCTACTGGTAAAGTATTTAATTAAAGTGGCAAATTAAATTGTATTTTTTTTTGTTGTCTTCGATAATACATAATATTATAATCTAATCTACCATATATAAAAATTAAGATAATATGGACAGCAATATTCGTACGTTTTTTAGGTGTGGTGCTAACTATGTAATCGGTAATCGATTAAATATAATGGTGTTAAAAATGCCAACAAAACATAGGCTAAATATTTTAATCGCGTAGAATAATCGTAAATAATTGAGAATGCACACGGTTACAATAAAAATATAGCGCCGCTTTCAATAAACGATGTAAATGATGATAAAAGGACGTGCTTGCAATGGTTATGTAAAGGAAAATCCGATTTAAAAAGATTCTACCGCGATAATGAAAATAATTTTCATATATGAATAACAAATAATGCACTTTTGCACGAATTGCACGTATGATACGTAGCAGGGAATCTCTACGTGCCTGGAATATTTTGTTTATGGGAATAATAACTATTTATTTTTAAAGCTATTTTAACTTTTCACCGAGTACGGCGTATTTTACTTAATAGCAATCGAAACATACTGTAGGTTGCTTTAGCAACATGCTTTTAAAATATTTTTGGCCACGACGCTAGCCAAACACTAGAACAGAGCTATGACTATCTTATTCATCATAATATTGTTGCGCATGCGCCACTCCAAGGCTATTTTACTCTATCTGAATTGTTGACGAAATCGCGTTCGTTGTCGATTTTAATCGTTGTTTCCTCTCCTTTTCATTTTTATCTTGGTTTTTGTATGTGTTAATATTTAACTTTGTGTATTAAGGGCCAAAACCATTGACCATTAAATGATTAATCTAACTATTGTTTTGTGTCTTTCTCTCAACTGATTTGATTCATGTTGACAGTTGATAAATGGTTTACTGTAAATACATGTTGCCCATATAATATAATCCAAATTATATTTTTATTACTTGTAAAACATTTGATGTTTCTTGACAAAAATCGCCGACCCAGTGAATTTATATTCAATTGTTCAATCATAAAAGTGACGAATGTTACATAAAATCTTGTTTTGATATGTATAAGTATATTTTTTTTTATGTGGTTGGTGTAATCGTAAAATAAGAATCTGTTGTCCTGTCATGTAACGGACTTGTAAAGTTGGTTTTGTGCGTGCGTAATTAGCTTGTTTAAATTGAACTGAGGGTTAAATTGCGCAACTCCTACGATCCCGTTTGTAGTAAACGCAATATATCGTGCTGTTTGCTTTAAAGTTGTGTTAATTTATGTTTTTTTTGCATACATTTATTATTAACTACTTCAGAATATGATACATAGATATAATTTTAAAATACATGAAATGTGTTTAAATACGTAACGTAATTTTATCATTTACTTAATAACGTTTATTCGATATGGCTGCATGTTTATTTTTAACGCGTTTTTTTGTTTAAATTATATTTATGAAATCGTTTGCAAAATTGATGTGCTGTTGCTGAACTTAGTCTCTGAAGTTAGAGACGATATTTTTGTATTTCTAACCAATATTTATACGAGACTGATGTTCTCGCCGCACCTATTTATGTGATTATGTTACGATATAGGCCTTGATAAAACATTTATTCTATTCTATAAATGTTACGTATCATTAATGACAACAGTTAAAAATTTACACCTACATTTTATATTTACCTCTATATCTAGGTATTTACTACATAATTTCATCCAAAATATTTAATCTTATTATTTTATGTATGTTTATTATTTAAAATGTATATATTATATAATAATATTTCTCTCGACAGTGCACTACTGCCCTCACAGAGGCAAGTCGCAATGATAAGCGAGATGATACACTCAGCGTCGCTCATCCACGATGACGTTATCGACCAAAGCGACTTCCGCCGCGGGAAACCCTCAGTCAACGTGCTCTGGAATCACAAAAAGGTAACAATCATAATGTTACAACACTAATTATACAGCATGATGTTATTAAGCTTCACGTCCAATAATTAAATCCAAAGTATTTTGTGTTTTACTTGAATAGTCTTAACAGTGGTTTTTGTTTATTTCGTTATATTGAAAGATTTAGGCTGTAAAATACAGTTTACAGTACGAATTAGATATAATTAACTATCGCTTCTCTGGCGTGATACTTTTGTTTCACAGAAAAGCGACATCAAATGACAGCTTTGGTGCTGTATTTCGCATCATAATTGGCATTTTCAGTGGTCCAGAAAGCGTGTGCTCTCTTTACTCTCTTTACGATAGCAATGCATTCATGATTCATTTTAAATTAACGGTGTTGCTGTTAATGTCGGCGGAGATCGCTTGATATTACGTGATATACATCGTTTAATAACTTCAATTATATAAATATGTTTTTTCCACAAGGACTTGAATGCATGAGACGAAAAGTAATATTTAAGTACATACTTGAAAAATACTTCAACCTATTTTTTTTTCGTTGTGCTGTTTGGCTGTGAGCGCTTGCCGTGACGCAACTGAACAACATTCATTATAAATATTTGTATTGTTTGTATTAATTAACGTAAAAATGTACTTGATATTGTAGTCTTGTAGACTTTTGCGGTTTTCCATTCTAGGAAATGCTTGATCACGGTAAACATGTATGTACTGTATGATGTACCTACTCGCTATAACGTCTAGAAGGGCAATTTGCTTTACGTGGAACAAAATTTATTTAAATATTGTAAGACGCATGGGACAAATATACAATATTTTTACAACGTATATGTCAGTCTAAGGTGGCTGATTTCTGATCTCATTCAAATAAGAAGTTCTATTTGCGAATCTTTTTATTTATATTTAAAAAAAAGTAGATTAATAAAAATATATGCATGAATCGGATGGCAGATCTTGTAGTTCTATAATTTCTTAAAGAATTTGTGATTAAATTTGAGATGTTTTAGTTAAATATCGGATAACCTTTCTAAGTGGCGAATTGTGAAATTATTGTAAGCCTCGAAGTACTTATTCCCTATAGGTTTCGTTGGTTGATTGAATTGACGTATCAATCTCGGCCCTTTAAATTTGTATATAACTATAAAATTATACAGTAGTTTTCCGTATTAATTTTACTTTGACGTCTTATAAGAGATGTTTTGTTAGTTTGAAATGTTATTAGAAAATTATATAATAAACCTGTATTAAAAATAAGCCATTAAATCATTCGCGACTTATTTCAAAAAAGCATATCCTTTTGATATTTAAATCAGTGAGGGATAAACCCAACATTTAAGTCATCGTAAAATTATTTATCTTTATGAAAATAAACATACTTAACAGATTGTTCCTAGAGACAATTATTTATTCCTCTATCGCCCCACAGTAGGAGGCAGACGATGTGACATCGTGTCTGCGAATAATATATAGTTTTCAAGGTCGTCACTTTGTATTTAATGCAGATTACTATAATATCGTCTTCATCAGGAAATTCCAGTCGTGATTAGAATACGTAGCAGAACTATGCCCAATAAAATGTTAACATTAGTTTCATTGTAATACATCACTCATTAACAATTCGGTGAATATAATTTAAATCATCATCTAATACACGACATGACGTGCTATATTAATTCAATAAGCTATCCGTGTAAAATTCCATTGCGTTTTTGTGAGTGTTATTGATGTCGTTTTGGTGTAATTTAAAACAAGTTTTTTATTGTAAATATAAATATTAATTATTGTGAATTGTAAGGTCTAGTATTAGTTTCCACGTCACTCAACTCACGGGCCCACCTGCGGCTATAGAATCACATAAGTTAGCTGGCAAAGTGAGTCACTATCGATTAGGAATTGTGTTGAATACTTGTTACACCCCAGTCTAAACCTCTGTCTGTTGTCAGTCTGTATGTCAGCTCATAAAATTTTAAAATTTTAACAATTATACGGTTTACCAAATCGGCATGGTGCTACATTTGGATAAACCCGATTAACCAATTGGTATGTGCCCGATGTCGTCCTAACAATGAGCCGATCGGATAGTCCAAATGGGCTTTTTAAATAAATAGCCGTTGGTGTTGTCTGTGTTGTATATACGACGTTGTTGCTAAGCAGATATTTTACATAGCATTCCTGTGAGCTGGCAGGCCGTCAATATTATTCTATGGAGCTTTTTTATACCAATTAAGAATGTGGGTTACTTTGAATCAATGTATTTGAAATGCAAAAAACACAATGATATTATTGTGTCTTTAGGCATACAAAGAAATTAATTCCAATTGTTTGAAAACTATGAACGTGTTTTATGTTATTAGATGCCGTCGCGGCGCTTTGCTTCGCCCTGACGATATTTCTGATGTGTTATACCTTATAGATACAGATTTGACCATTTGGTCCTATTTAAAATCCAAGTTGAATAGTAAGCAATACTCGTGTGTTCTTTGGATGTATTTGACGTCAAGTATGTAGGTAAAGATCACGTTTGACGCCGTTTTATGCATAGTTCATTCAAGTCATTGAACGTTTGCTCTCTCATCCGACGTATAGTTTTCACGCAACGTGCTAGCGGTATCATGAAGTCGGCTTTCTTTATTCCTATTAATTTGTTACATGACGTTACACTTAATTTAATTTTACCTTAGTGTTTATTTCATTAAGAAATTCATCAAAAACCGGGAACCGACAAAAACTACTACGCCGCTTTATTGTTGTCTTTAGCAATATTAGTTTAGGCCTTAAGCGAGTGCCCATTATTTAACCATTTGTCGTGTAAATATTGATATATATTTGTAAAGTTAAATTTGTGTGTTTGCCATATTCAATTTCAATTTCATAGACCATAAAAGGTTTGTGTGACCTCAATTTACTTTATAAATGTGTCACGGTCATGATACCTGTATTATAATTTATATAAACAAATTAGAAAAACTTTAGTGTCTTGCATGCTTCTAAGATAATATTATATGTACACATGTAGCTATAGGTTGTTGCCCTAAACATGAAAATAAATACAATCTGTGGGAAATAGTCCGAGACGTAACCGCTTGGCTGCCTGACGGGGCTACCACGTATCGTACCACGTAACGATCATTGGCGCTAATAATTTTGTTGTTTCTTTCTTTCGTTTTCGGAGTGAGCGAGAGGTATAACAGAAACTATTCAACAAAGTGTCCGTGATAGTATCGGAGAGTGTTGTCGCCCGCTGCAGACGCGGCTCACACGCTTGTGGTGGACCGAAAGCTGAACAGCGCGACCCCCGGTGAAAGTGCCCCGCGGCCTTCGTCACTTTAATAACATCAATATGGTCTAGATTTTGTTTTCGTGCCACCAATGTTAATGTTTTGAGTCTTTTTAGGTGGCAAACGAGCAAGTGAATCACCTGATGGTATATAATCACCTTCATTCAGCATTACCACGATTCACAATAACACCGAAAAGTTACTAAATGAATGTTGATCCCGAAGTAGGACGGCTATTTTGTGTCATGTAGGTGTTTTTGCCTCGTTGCGGAGTTTGAATCTGCGGGCTCTCATTACACAGACGGCTATTTGCTCGCTGCGATACGGAGGCTGCCGTTACACTCAATATTAGATGAGTTGTGAAAGCTTTGACGACCTTTGAGGAATTTAATAGCTGGTTCGAATTATAGTCCTCCGGCGTCCTTACTAATCGCATGAGATTCAAAGGTACCGATTGAATGTATTGGCTTGCTCGTGCTACGGACAGTCAGTACTCGATGCGGTCTTTAATAATTTTTCACTTACTCGTAACATCAACAATTCTATTATCAACTTTTTACATTAGTATGTAATGGAAAGATGCTAATATGTAATGGAAAATTTATTTCCATTACATTTTTCTTTCTTACACCTTAAATTAAGAATGTAAAATTATCAAATATCTAATAGAAAAAATGTAAATATGATACACAGCACGTTTTCTGACGTGATGTTCGAAACACGATCGTTGTGTAATGTTCCCCTCTTTAAATGAATATATTTGTTAAACTTATTATAGCTATTAGATTGGTCAAGGTAATTTTCGTAAGCATTGTCACAACATTAAGTATGACCAACGCTAAAACACACATTCCATTGGGTCCTGTATTATCTTTTTAAATAACATCTTTAAATAGTTTAGAAGTTCTAATTAATATTTCTAGTTCTTTTTACATATAGGTTATTTGATATTCTTAATAATGTTTAGCATAAATGTAGGATATTTTGAAACTAGCATCTATAAAAAGAGCTAGTATCTAGAAAGAGCTATGCTCCTAAATCAAAAAGTTATAAATCTTTAACCGGCAAATGAGGTAATTCAAATGATAGAAAAGAGATGTAACATCTCTATTTTGACGTCACTTGGCAATACGGTGCGCCCTAAGAAAGAGATAGCGACATAACATAACTACGTGGCCACTCTTGCTCATAGCAATATTTGAAATATGAGCAAAGTAACTGTATAATTAATTCCTTTTTTTTTTAATGTAGACCTGTATCACCGTTAGATTTCCTTGCCTTTCAATTACTCTACAATTTATTTGAATTTGATAAATTCATACATCCTATACCCGCTCATAAAAAGGAACTAGGTGCGACGAATTGATTGAATCCTGAAGAAATATGGGATTTTAAGAGTTGGCTACGAAACGAGAACTTTACTTAATTGGGCTTATATTTTGCGGATAGGCATGTGGCATACAATTGAACAACGTAAAAAAATAGGACTTATAATTGTGTGTTTAAACAATGAATCGGTGTGGCTTTGAAATAAATTAATTTGGAACAAAGAATCCGACTTATACATATTTATGTAGTTATTGATGTTTAGTTCATCAGCATTTTGACGGTTTTACTTATTAACTCTACTTGTAGGCAGATTGCGTTTATGTTTGCCCTTCAAATAAAACGCCCCTGTCCTGCGATTATGTCTTCCGGTGATGTGATCTTTAGTATGTAACGCTACTTGAATGGACAATATTGTACATTATCGTCTGAAGTCCTTGTCGTATTTTATTACGTGCAAAGTTTATATAAAAATATTTTTAATTTATATAAAGATAAAAACAATATTATATTGCATTTACATAAATGTATAATTTAAAAATACTTATATGGTGTTATATGCAATCTTATTGTGAGTTAAAATGCTCCTGTTATGAAAGCTGTAAATACATGCATATTTTGAACGGTCATTTTGTTTATTTATAAATAAAAATTTGAATCGTTTTGGCTCGAAATGCGTGAAAGTATTAACGATTTAATAGCCTTCGTGGTGCAAAAAACGTGGAAGTGGTTGTAAAGGGCTACGATTGCGATTTCCGCATCGCAGCTAAAAATTGTTATCCCCAGGTCTTTCCAGTGGAAACGAAAGGCCCTCAAGGTTCTCTTGTTGTCTTTGAAATAATACAAGTGTATAAAATGGCATTAAGATTATACGTGTGATATTTGGATATATTATTTATTTACTTGCCTTATTGGTTTAATGTATGCTTGAAGATATAGAAAAGAATATACACACAAAAGCAAACACGTATAACACTGACATTTATTACAACTTCTAAATGGGCTAGGGATCTCTTAACCCGTATTATGTAATTCAAATAGTCAAATGTTGATTTTGCTAGTACCAGTTGTGACTGCTATATACGTTCGTACGTGTACATACTCTTTGTGTAAACATGGTACCACGGCAACAGGGTGTGCCTGTTTGCAATCTATGTCGTTTATTGCCGGCCACGGATGTGGATTATTTACCTTTGTTGTTACGTGGTCAAAATTAAAGATAAATTGCACATTTTTAGCGTGTTCCTTTGCAAACACGTCAGCATACATAGACATTACGTAATATAAATATTTGTATTATTAGATCAATAGAGCGATACCAGGTTGTTGACCCTCGTAAAGACGTTTGCTTTAAATAATTAAAATATTCCTGCTCTATAAAAGTGCGATGCATGCCAACGGTTTGAGCGAAGTTACGCAGACGTCAGCGGTCGAATTGCCGATTCTTATCATATCTGAGACCATTGTTCAGAATATGTCGCGTACCTTATTGTTCACTCTGTCTGCATGGAATTGCGAGTTTAAATGAGGAGCGTACGTAATTCGAATTATAAAATAAATTTGCAAATATACCTGGTAAAGTTATACTCCGTTTTGCGGTATTGTTTCATCAGTGAATATTACACTGTTACAGTATTTTTATTAGACAGTTAAAATTTAAGGTTAACGCACACATTCTTTTGACGCTTTTTATTGTGCTCGGTCGCTCTTATAACCTATTTAAAATAATAGCCACTACGTTTATTCGTTCGATAAAATTAGCTCAATGTGGTCACTTGTTATTTGTAATGAGATTATAGGTCTCCTAACATTATAGACGTTTATATATTTTCCTCAAATTGAAATACGAAAAAAATTCTGAATATTCTTCTACATGATATCATGCGAAACTGAATCATATTATTTAAAAAGTCTATTCATACGTACGACGTTCTTAATCGTCTTATAAAAACTGTCTATTCGAGATTGTGCTCATTACATGTACCTATTATAATGATTTTAAATTAAAACATCTTAACTAGATCGAATGTACGTACTTTGATGAAAATTATGCAATACATTGGTGTACCTGACCTTTTATATAAAATGAATGCGGTAAATCTCCTGTTCACCTATTAAAATCCAAGTATATAGATTCTTACGTAAACAAAATTATTGGTCTTTTTATTAATACAAGTTTATACGAAGAACTTATGTGTGGCACATTCAGTTGACTAAAAATAAAGTAGATTGATAACTATATTTTTAAATGTGCAAATATCCTGACTCATAAACATATTAATTTGAAAGTAAAAAATTCATTAAACCTTGTATATTGTTCTTGTTTTTTGTGTAGTATAATTGATATTTATTATTAACCACAACCGTTGTTCGATTACGATCTCAGCGGTTGGGTCTCGATCGGAAGGACGCGTGAGAGGTCGATGGTAGCTTTCACTCGGGCGGGCATCATCTATCAACGGCGAATGCCGACACACGCTCTCGGGCGCTCTGTCCACAGTGACCGGTCATGGTAAAGCTCACCTTATATAATTACATTAAATACTCAACAAAAAAATTTCCTCCTTCCTTATTGTCCGTTTAAGTGTCTTTGTTGTGTTCGAATATCTTTGTCTATATACTTATAGAGATTATAAGGGTTTAATGCGTTTCTTTTTTTGTTATATGTATGTATGTTTCGAAGGAGATGTGCATTAATTAAAATAGTATATTATTAGGTGATGTTCTTGTGATTTATGCTATAAAAATATATCGTAATTACTACTAGGCGCAAACCCATCAACAACCCTTTTGGAAGACACGGTGTTTGGTCCCTAATATATAAAAACTTAAAGGAAAGATCACCATTAAAATTAAATACGTTCAACTTTCTCCGCACAACAAAAATTCTTCGGTTCTTTGGGCCTTGACCGCATTCGCCTCGAATTGAACTTTTTTTACGCAATTCCTATAATGAAATCTTCGAAATGACACGAGATTCTACTATTTGTTTGCACGAGATATTTTTAAGATCACATTTAAATCATATTTACGGTGTGAAGATCATTTTGTATAGTTTTATCTAATACATTAATCTTTGAATCAATTTTTTCATGTCGTTAAAGTTTGTTATAAATGTGCTATTAGCCGCTGTAATGACCAATTATATATATTCGCGGAATGTTTTTATCCTTGATTCAAAATTATGAACGATAAAGTGTATATAGGTCCCATAATACAGGACATAAACTTAAATAACCTATGCATTATCGTGAATCACATGATTAATGTGTCTTATCCATACATTGTCTAGAAATTTGCCAGAATTATTCACAAATAAGTAAAAGGCGAAAAATTAAAGATTTCCTTTTTTTATAATTGTTTACCAGGAAAGTGTCGGCGATTGTATAACTGTATATTATTTCACGATTTACGAATTATTATTTCGTTTTGGTCAACATCTTTGACATGCCGTCAAATCATGCTTTTTCTTGTACAAATTACATAATTACCGATGTCCTTTTTGTGTCCACTTAGAAAAGATTTCGTAAGTTGAGTAATTTGCCAATCGCAATTAACAAAACATAGTTATGATGATTTGTAATTTGCTTCGTCGTGAATGCGTTGGAGTGGACATTTAATAAATAGGTAAATTAATCCGCGGATTAATTCCTGCGGGTAAGCCAAACTATCACAACTCAAAAGCAGAGTTAATTGACTCATCTGATACAAGTACAAACCCCCACTACGTTCGTAATTTGTTCGTAATTTTTATGTACTGCGAAAGAGCACCTTATTGTAATCATACAATGGCGCGACGTTCATGATAAATTGGGCGAGTGATCGACTGAGATATAAACATTTTTGAATCTTCCTTTTAAACATCTGATAACAAATAACTTGTTTTTTTTTTTACCCACTAATGAATGACATTTTGCACAGTGTCGAATTATGCGTATCTCTTTTTTTTTATCTAAAATCTCGTTTAGTTTTTTATTTAATTTTATTTGTAGCCACTGTTCATAATGATAATATATATTTTTTAAATATATTTTAAATGTATTATCTCGTATTCAGGATAGTCGAAATATAAAAATATAGATGTCTTGATTAGATTTTGTTTTGTACACTGATATTTTATTTAAATCTCGTTGAAATCTTTCCTACGCGCATACAAAGCCACTTGTTGTGTTCTATTCATGCAATTTGGCCGACAGGTGCATATACGTTTAGTGGTTAAGCGTATATATTGCGGCGAATGAATGAATGAATGGATTTGTGAACTATTACTTTCTATATGGTCGTATTGAGGTGACTGAATGCTCCGTCGAAAGCAAAATTCGTCCAACACTTTCGTCGAGTGACCCACCGTGGCAAGTGTTAAATAAAGAACTGGTCTTGGTAACAGTATTTTGCGGGGAGCCGGAAGATGATTGCGGGGGGATGTGGGTCGGTGTCTCACTGCTCACACACATTTGTGCTCCATGCCACTTGCATCCAACCGATTAGACGCTCAACCTTTTCGGTTTGTTTATATATACTTATTTATGTCACATTTACATAAAGGTATATATAACACCACAACAGTTACTTACAGTACTAAAGACATCATTTTTATGCATTGATATGGGGAGATAATAACCATATTTTTTATATAAGCCTATGTAATATTCCATATCTTAGTCATATTACTAGAAAATTAGTGATCCTCCAAATTTTGGTTTTAATGATGATGAGTCTCGCGAAAAATATTATATCATTGTCATTAAGTTAATACCTCTAGGTGCGGTATTTTGATTTTTAAAAATAATTAAATATTTATAAATATTTGTATTTATAAAAATAAATATATTGAACAAAGTAATCGTTGTAAGTAGGACCAGAATTTATCGTTAATGTCAAGTGTTTGGTTTAACTTGTTATCTAACACCTAAATAAATTGGTATCACGATGCGATTATTGATTGATACAATATCTGTACTACTACTACGCTGCTGATAAACGTGTGTGTATTATATTCCTGCGGATTAAATCAACAGTAAATTATCACGAATATTATAAACAGTTTTTTACGCGTCGACCTCGTATTTGCACGTAAAGGTCGATTCGATTATCTATTTAGTATATTTGAGAGACGGTAGAGCTAAGGATGTTAAATATATACCGGCACGCGGCAACCGGTGTATTAATCGGTAATAGGCACGGATATTGCGAAGAAACGTGGGAGACTACATCTCATGTTTGTAATGAAGTTATTAATACGTGTTTGCTAAATCAATAGACATAAAACATATTTTAAGCTGCTAAGTGATTAATCAGGAATGCTACTGTTAACGGCACTAAAACATTAGAAATTTTCAATTGTATCCCACATTTTGTGTGATAAAAGCCTCATTAGGGTTAGAGATTACAAATCCTAGTGTTATTACAAAAACCGGATTTTTACCGGCACACGTGCCAACACTATGCGGCGAGGTGTGTTGTAACGATGGCTCACGTCGGCCACTAATCGCCACTAGATACCATACGTTTCGCAACAACACCGGTCCCTCCACTCACTCGATACGAAATACCTTTGAACACCTGTAATTCGAACGTCTATCGATCTCTTTAGGTAAAATGTTATGATTGAAATATAATTAATCTTACAGAATATTCGTATTAATGAACAAAAACGCAACATTTTTATTTAAATTTTACGATCGCGTTGTCTATAAATAATATTTTATCATAATTTATATTCGAATTGAGTAAGATTAACTGTGACAAAATGTTGCGATGGTGAGATTGGCCACATAAATTTGTGTCGTGCTCGATTCGAAGTGTGGTCTGAAATGGCCCGCTGGCAAGAAGGATGAGGGGGGAGTCAAGGCCGACCGCTTGACATACATCCCGCCACATTCACCTTCCGTCCACCGCCGTCGCCACCTGTCCTCACCATCACTGTCAAGGCTGCTTTGCGAAACACCACTACAACCTCCACCTAAGTCTGTAACAACCACTTGGACAATTTCGCAACCAATATGATACTCTTTGGTAATGGCATTCGACACCAGAATAGCTTTGATGTGTCTGCGGCTATGGTATTATTTTAACATCTTCGCTATACAAGTGTCACGCGTGACTTAATAAACTAACATTATTTATACCCCAAAAGTTAATTTTAATTTAAACTATTTTATTTTAAGCGAAGACGGAAGTACCTGTGTTTGTATGCAATCTGTATTGTGTTTCGAATAAGGAAAATTGTTCACTACCGAGGTGATTGACTCGGCGCTGCCTTGAAAAGGGGAAATATCATTACATAGGCTAAAACTTTCGCGCCTTTGAGTAATACAGTCGTAATGTTTGAAGACTTTACAGCATTGTAACACGTATTTACTATGCCTGAATTTTCATTAATAATTCACACGATGTGCGAACTTACGTTATAATGTACTAGTGTTAATGAATTAAAGAATAGAAACCACAACGCATTCGGAATTAAGGCGACGTGAAATCGTAGAGATTTTTCTGGTAAATTATTCATGTGGCTCACGTTGGGCAGACTTTCGACGCGTTCTTGTAAAAGCCTTTCACTCTTATCATGGGAGTTACCTACATATTATGTTGTCCATATGTGATTATTCATATAACTAATACATTTTGGGTTAATACTGCTTCAGGTTTATTACAATTTGACCGTAACGTATACGTTTGACGTCAGGCTTCTCATGCCTAGAAATTTTTGAAACTTTCATATTGCTACGTTCCGTGAATTCGATTAATTATATGTGGTTAATAATCTTTTCTTAGCACCAAAATTATCATTTCCGACTTTTATTTATAAGTACGTGTTTAATTAACATAAAAATTACCTTTATTTTTAGTTGCACAGTAGAAAGAAACAAGTTTTCTATTCTACTGTTGTGATTGAGTCACTCATCTCAAGTCTAGCAGACTGGCGGGCTCGTTCGTAACGGATGCGTTTTTAGCCTGGTCAGCCGATGGCCGTGGCAGAAAGTGTGTTAATATGTACACTGATTTGCGCAACGAAGCGCGTACGATACGCGCTGTCCACTCCCGTACACAGTCCCGTTTTGTAGCAATTAATATAAACTATTATTACGCGATGTATTCACGTTACTTACTCGTGCAATACTTGGTCATGACATAAATAAACATTCAGACATCCGTGACTGCAAGAAACGCTACCAAATTTCGAAGAAAAAAATAGTATTTGTTGGTTTCTAGCAGCCGAACTAAAACTACCCTTGATAAGTTGACTTCTAACAGGAGTAGAAACAATACGTATGAAAACTCAATTAACATGATGGTGTGTGTGTCACCAAGTCAAACCGGATTCGTGACCGGATGCCTTCAACCTTACTATGTTATGGAATTACGTACCGCGTCATCGTCTGACCACTTTCACATTTTTTAATTTGATTAACTAAGCTCATATGCGTGAGTACTTACTTACGTTATTTAATATGTTATAAATTTACAATTGAGTATAAATCTGCGAATTGGCAATTGTATTTAATTTAATTATCCGTTATTATATTTTTTTGTGTTGGAACTTGAAATCGCAAGTGAAGCATTAACAGAATTTGAAACATAGAAAATGAGAAAAAAGCTGACATAGGAATCCGCTATACACAAAAAAAGACAAAGTTTGAAGTTAATGCTGGTCCCCATACTAGACAAGCCTGTATCGTAAAGTCCCGTGTAATTACTCGGGAGTGATTTTTTATCACTTGTAAACAATAGTTTTTAGGAATATATTGAGATTTTACTCTACTATAATATCTTTAAAAACAACAAGTGTCTAGAGTACAACAGAACACTAACAAGTTAATTTTAAGAAATATTAAAATTTATAAAATTAACTTGAGTATTTAGAGAGTTATTTTTTAATAATTTGGAATAACGTTCTGTAATAATAATAAATTTAAAGTTTTCTCATATCCAATTTGTTTTTCTGTAAAAAGAAATTAATATCAATTAAGCACGATTTTATTGAATTGTAAATAACTCAAATCATTGTTGTCGATTAAATTTAGGTCGATTATTCCAGTATTCTATTTTATTTGTAAAAACAAATAGTCAATTGTACTAGTTCTTTACATACATCATGTTAAACACAGTATATGTTTATGTAAAGTGAAGTTATAAATAAAAATAAATAATAAAATGTATCGTTATGCAGTTGGAAATAGTGGCCCTTTAATCGAATGTAAATTAAGGTAGGCGGTCGATAGCACAAATAAAGCCACTCGATGTAGGCTAACGAGTGTCCACTACTATCGAAAGGCGCCGCGTCCCAATTGCACACGTACACAAAATAAAAACGAAACAGAATGTTAGCTTGCTATTAATAAACATACTTAACTGGTTGTTATAATTCAAGTTAAAAATTATCTCAGACCGAAACATATAATGCTCCCTTTTCATACGATCTACAATGAACAGATATGTGTATAATAAATAAATGTAAAATTACATCATTTTGAAATTTTAGTCTAGTTTTTGAGTAGACACAAATTATACTTCAACGTATCCAACATGTGTAGACAATCATAGAAAAACTTTACTTTATTTAATGTAGCCTGCTGTTTGTACTAGTATGTTGTGTCGGATCGCATCGGCACCTCCCCAGTAGGAAGCGAGGGCCGGTGCGACTCTACGCACGCGGCATTAGTATGCAGCTACATTACAACTTTCTCGACATTCTTGCCAAGCGGAGAAATGCCACCATGGATACATATGTATTTACATTAAACGTTGATTTTGAGGTGATAGCAACAATAGCAATTGACGATTTATTATGTCCAGTGTGACAGATGCTCGTAAAGCGTAGTGATAAGGCCGTCGTCGTAATGGGCACAAATATAATAGTAAGCTGTTTTCAACGGTCCATCTCGTGGTCAAACGTGGACCGTGGTCCGGGCAGTCATAATTACGCCAACCGATGCGTTAAGAAACGAGAGACCTTTATATTGCAAAAACAATTTCCTAACTCGAAATTTAACCAATCGGAAATAGTCTACTATTATGGTAGGTGATAGGAGGTTGCTAGACTTCTTTAATGACCTTACCTACTATTCCATATGATATTGGGTTTACCCATTTACGTCACGTATGCTTAAAATCAACTTGTATTTTCTTCCATTCTTCGCACAAATGATAAATCTGTTTACCTACATGATATAATTTTATGGGTACATACTTACCTACCTTACCTTATAAAGACTGCCTCGGTGGCGTAGTTGTATTGCATGTCCGATACAATACCGCTCTGAGGTCCTGGGTTCGAATCCCGGGTCGGGCAAAGTGATATTTGGGTTTTTCTGCTCAGTATCAGCTCGGAGTCTGGAATTTGTGCCCGATATGGCGATAGGCTCGCCCCCTATCACATCATGGGACGGAACATACTTGGCGAAAAGTGGGTGCCCTAGTTGCGCCTCTGCATACCCCTTCGGGGATAAAATGCGTGATGTTATGTTATGTTATGTACATACTTACCAGACTCTCATCGATAAAAAAATTTACTTACTATGTAACCATTATTGATTCTATTCATTAACGTTTATATATCTATGAACAATGGTTTACTTTTGTAATTTTTATTGGTAAAACAGATGTGTAAAATAGATAGGAAAAAGACGAAACGCTTTGTTTTTCAAATGTACCAAAATGGAAACGATGTGTGTATCTAAAAAGCTATTATAGTACTTATTTGTTTTTTTTTCCATGTTTCCAGGTGGCGATGGCCGGCGACTTCATCCTCGCCGTGGCGTCGATGATGATAGCTCGCCTGCGCAGCGACGACGTCACACTTGTGCTCAGCCAGGTAATATCTTACCCTCATTAAATGCGGACCCCACTCTGCTCCCATCAGCTGCAGTGGGATCACCAGCCGCATATAAAGAAATGAATTCACCATACCTACATAATATATACTTACAAAGAAGCTAAGCTAGTAATCCACATTTATTTTAAACATCCATATTTTTTTCTGCCTTACGTTATACCGTTTAATTGCGAGGGTCATTCTTTCTGCTCTTATAGCTTCCACTTCGTCCGGTCTTGCGCATCGTTCTTAGGAAGACCATAGACTCCAATGTTCATAATTTATCGTACGTACTAGAAATGTAGAAACTCAAAATATGCGACAAGAACAAAAACGACTATTTTTATCATGAGTGGTATCTAAGAATAAACGTTAATAGCATTGTCGAACTAAAATAAAATGTTATACGGAAAACACGCGGAGAAACCCGTCCGCTTCAGGAATAATAATTAACGTATGTGTTCGATACATCGGTAATTTCCGCGACGAGACGTTGACATCTTTTAAAGTGATAAAAGCTTTTGACCAAATGTTTATACTTTAGCTGTACGATTTATAATTTCAGCTTTGTGTCGAATCGTAGTTTTTTTCAGTCGCTAGTAGTTTAAATTTTACAATCAAAAAGTATATTAAAGAAGCGTGTTTTAAAAATACATTTACGAACAATTTAATTTTACGATCCCCTTCTGCTTTAAAATATTGTTGCGAGATTTGTGGCACGCCGCTTAACCGCGAGATCTCACAGCATCAACTTTTAGTGACAAGTGACCGCCATTCGTTTACTGCCAGTCCTGCCACTGCAGTTTTAGTAATATGAACCGATAATCATTTATGTGAATCATTATTTCGCGAAATCGAATCTACTGTTCTGTTAATAATTGTTTTATACGACGTTAGATATTGGCAAATAGAACGTAAAAAATCCATATCTAATAATTATTATTAATTCTGTTATAAATAATTATTATTGACTACCTCGGTGGCGTAGTTGTATTACAGTACTTCTGCAGTGCTGAGATCACGGGTTTGATCTCCGGGTCGGGTAAAGTGATGTTCGGTTTTTCTACTCCGTATCAGTGCGGAGTTTATAATTTGTCTAATTAAGCGATAGCCTCGCCCCTTATGACATCATGGGATGGAATACGCACGGCGGAAAGTGAGTGGACCAGTTTCGCCACTGCTGATCCCTTCGGGTTTAACAACTTGTTATTTGCAATACATATTAGATGCGTCATCACTATTAAAAGATAAACAATAATGAATCCCTCCCTTTAGATTGAGCGCGATACACTTTGACCCTAACATTTATCGTGAGTAGAAAGTTGTGCCCTACCATGGGACGTTCATAAACGATTTACAGTTGAAGGTGTCTACGATTGGCAAAACGTTATTTTATTAAAGTTTATTACAACTTACAAACAGGGCTCCTATATTATATACTCGTATATTTTAATATCTTTCGTAGCATTATTGTTAATTTACTCCAAATGATAGGTTTTAGAAAAATAGTACGATAAATAAATTAAAATCTATTACCAAAGCAAGTAACTGCCTAAAAATATGATTGCATAGTAACTGGTTAGACTCCTTATACATTTTTAGAGCCCTTGACGTCACGCCGAATTTGCATCGGCTGCTGGCAAGAGTGTATTGTAATCGTGTCTAAAGTGTATTCAATAGCATTCATTCAATACCATGTTACATAGCGATTACGTTTTATGAATGCCATTTCTATACGATCTATCGGTGACATCATCTTATCATCATCGCGTTAGACATAAAGGGACGTGCGATTAATCAACATACAATGATAACCGATCAATCGGATGCAGTGCTACATTATTTACTTGATATATATTCTAAGAGATAAACTCAATAAGATATAGACTATGTTAACAATACAAAGTAGATATTAGTAACGTTATTGCGAGGTCCAACAGCTTCTAGTATTGAGTTCTTAGCCTCATCGGTTATATTGAAAGAAACGTTTCTTAACCATTCATAAATTATAGAAATATAATATAACAATAGGATTTATTCATAAAAAAGTTGATGGGTAAGGATAACATTACAATGTTCTTTAAGACGCTACGCTGAGTAAATAACTGTGACTATTATACATGGCGCATAAGTTACGAACGGGAAAATGTAGTCATTTTGGAATAAATGATTTAAATAAAAAAATTGTTGGTCTTTTATAAAATTTTAAATTACTAAAATGTTCCTTATTACATTACATTGTTTATCTAATTGTGTTGCAAATTAATATATTATGTACTTTAGAAAGAGATTTACGGAATCAACTATTTTAGTGGCAGTGTCATTATAAAATGAATAAAATAATATCCTCATTATAAAAAAAAAATGAAACAACCTAAGTAAATACAACATATTTGGAAAATATGATGTAATTTATTTTGTATATTCTATAAATATGATGTAATTTATTTTGTATATTTAAGGATTCTCCCCGCCGTTGGTCCCGTGTGGGTATAATGATTTTTCCACGTGGAAATAAAAATAGTATTTTGTACCGGATGGGTTTTTGTTTTTAGTCAACATTTAGTGGCAGTATAAGGCCAGTATCAATCTCAATCGGTTATTCGGTAATCTCTATCGGTTTAAAAAATCTTAGAACTGATAACAACTAGGTTTGACGGTTACACGATCTTAGTCCTCAAAGGCTCGATTATTATTTGTTGCTATTTAACTCTGATTAATCCTTGGCGGATTTAAACCCAAGCCAGTTAAGTACAGGCGTTGTAATATCAATTATCTATAATGAATAATCGCATTGAACTCGTATGCGTAATTATTTTCCACCTCTGTGCGTATGTGCATAACAACTAACGGGGTCGGACAAATTTGCCTGAAAATAAGTACATTAAAATACCATCCTGTCAGAATCATTATGTATAAGTAATACTTAGGATTAATTACCTCTGCATATTTAAGTAATTATATATTATTTCGTTGTAATTAAATTTCTTATTAATTAGCGTAATTACACAAAATATTCTAGATTCATGCGTACTTTTCTTGGATTTTTGTTAAAGTACGTATTTACTTTGTAATACAGAGCGCATCATTTCAATACGATTTTAAAGATTTAAAATTTTTCTATTCGTTCGTTGTTTGAAAAATTCGTGCCTATTTTGAAACTCAACAAATGTGAAAATACCGTATTCATCTCTATTGTTGCATAATAACCGCAAATTACGTTTATTAACAATTAGTAGAAACAAGGTTATATTTAAATACGAAATATAAAAATAGAACAACTTTTTACTATTTACTTAATAAATGGGACTTTTTCGCGGTCTTTGTAACCACTAAGAAGTAACCAAGAATATAGTTTTTCAATACGCATTTTAAATATTTTAAAATTTACAGTACGAATTGCATTCTTCGCGCTTCGTGTAACTCAATAAAATGCCCTTCGTTATGACCTCAAAATATTTTTCCTTGTTATGTCTAATGCTACGATACACAATAATGTTTTAAAATTATCTATTCCATTACTGAAATTGACAAATATTTTATAGTTCACATATTTTTTTTCGTATATAAAAAAGACAAGCTTTTTCGCGCTCCTAAAGATAATGTTTATATTTGAATTAATAAATATGTTTGTTTATTATTGCAGGTGGTCACAGACTTAGTGCAAGGCGAGTTCATGCAACTCGGTAGCAAAGAGACAGAAAACGAGCGATTCGCTCATTACCTCACCAAAACATACAGAAAAACAGCATCCCTTATCGCAAATTCTGTTAAAGCGGTAAGTAAACACTGTTCTTAAAATGCAAAATATGTATATTTGTATAAAAAAAGATTTCTGTTGTAACACACTATTTTTACTAAAATGAGTCAATTAAGGTAAAATGGAAATACAAGGTATTGTTTCCTTGTTTTTAAGACCTGAAAGTCCAAAGCAAAACAATTTTAATCGTGTAAATCAGTTTTATATCACAAGTTGACAGGCAGTTAGAGATCACTGAAGTTCCCATTCTTATTAAAGACATAGTAACTATTGTATTCTTGACACGTTGCAACAAGTCATCTCAGTGCCTGAATGATGAAGGAAACACGTAACATTAGTCGAACGGTCCCTTTGTTTATAAAGTAATTAATGCAAATCGTAATCAGTCACGTAACGTATTAGAACACTGAGATTTGTTCAATAACATTTTTAACAATTCACAGTTGCATTATATTATGTAATGTGTGTTAAGGTGGGAATTGTGTTTTTTTGCAGTTGATTGTTATGTGGGGAATTATAACAAGTGCATAATGTAGTGTTGAACATCATAGACTTCGTGTTCGGAATCCAAAAATTCAGAATTAGCGAGAAGGGGAACAATTAAAGAAAAGATTGACAAAAACTTAACAAAATATACGCGGGTGCTGACATAGCCAAACAATATTATTGTTTAGGAAATTTTGTCAATCATATTTATTTTATTATCCTTGCTTAAGTTCCAGGGTTATTGTATTTAAATATTTCAGTTATCATTTATTAATTGTGATTGTTTGGGTCTCGCAGGTAGCGTTACTAAGCGGAGCCGACGAGAGCACATGCGAGTTGGCATTCCAGTACGGACGGAACTTGGGCCTGGCGTTCCAGCTGGTGGACGACTTGCTGGACTTCGTGTCATCAGCGCAGGCCATGGGCAAGCCCACAGCCGCCGACCTAAAGCTAGGTCTGGCCACGGCGCCTGTATTGTTCGCCTGTGAAAAGGTAAAATAATATTGATCAAACATCAAATTTCAGAGTTCTTATTAGATAATAGATTTTTGCAACCAGTCATGTTTTGTGATCCCTACGTAACGAGTTGTTATATACAATATTAAGTTAGTTACGCTCGGGTAAAGTCACATTTAGAGATTATTATTTTATAATTCTTTTTTAAATAAGTGTTAGTAAAAAGACGAGCATGTCGCTCGCTCGATGATTAGAGACATGATCGCCCATAAAACGACAGCAACTAGGAAACGATAAGTTTCTGCATACTATGATAAGTATACTATCTACACAGTTGTTGTTTAAGAGTAGAAGGAGGGCAACTATATTAATGTTTTGAACGTTGATCAATTTCATGTTTAACCTTGGAACGCATTCAATATTTACAAATGTTTACAACTTGCACAACATAAAGTTTTGTTTCAACAAGTTTCACAAATTTATATGCATATTGATCGAATTCAAAAGAAAAGTTGAAATCGATCGGTCCTCAAGCGTTCTCTGTGGAACGTTCGAGGTCAGGAGGTGAGTGTGGCGCGTAACGTGCGGCGGTGTTGCAGTACCCGGAGCTGAACCCGATGATCATGAGGCGGTTCGCGGAGCCGGGCGACGTGGAGAAGGCGTTCGAGCTGGTGCACAAGTCGCGCGGGCTGGAGCAGACGCGCTTCCTGGCGCGCCAGCACGGCGCCGAGGCCGCGCGCCGCGCCGCCGACCTCGCCGACTCGCCCTACCAGAAGGGGCTGCTCGTCACCGCCGACCTCGTGCTCAACCGGATCAAGTAGTGCCACGACACTACACGAGCCGCTCCATTATAATTTATATTCAATATTCAATAAATATATCAAATGTAGAGTTATATTTGTGTAATCAGTCCGACTGATTGTCGAATGATCGTATGTGACGTGCGATATATGTATGGTTATTTATATATTTGTACTTATCTTTATGCGTCCTTCACTTGTGTGACCTGATTTATTTTAAGATAGTTTTCTGTGAAAATATTCTTAATGCTGTGGTCCGTCTGCGGCCCGTGACGTCGCAATGCTATATTTGCTGAGAGTGAGCGTGTACGTGACTACTCGTTACCAAATACCGCTGTACATATGACTGTACGATAATGTGCTCAACCGTCTAACGAAATACGATATATCGACTAATACCTGTACATACTACATAAAGAGATTGTATGCGGCTAATACTAATGGCACCAATTTAAACGCTTTGATACTCTTATAGCAACATTTTAGGTTCCCAATATAAACCAATTAATGTTTGACGATATCATCGTTCGTTATTTAAGTTAGTGCCTAGAATTAGCCTTCATTGTCTATATAATATTGTCTATTTGTTATTTTGTATCGTGCAATGTTTAAGTAGGTAAGCGTAGAGTTAGAGAGTACCTGTGTGTATTTCACGCGTTACGTCTCCAAGTTCATATAAAAATTCAGAATATTCGATTGTTTCTTATTATATATATTTTGATGTGTAAATACTGAGAGTCACTGGATAAGTTACCCGTGTTTATCTTCAAAACCAATTACCTCAATTTCTTTAGAGTACTTGTCGCGCCGCGTCGCGTCCAAGTGGCGTGCGAGTGTACGACGCGTGTTCTGTCGTAGTGTTACAAGTTAGTTGTATCGAACCGCACAACACGTCCAGCCAGGTTTGTTTAACTCGTATAGAAGCGTTTTATAAAAATGATATTAGCTAATTTAGTGATTAGAGTTGTAAATAACTTTTATTATGGTTCTGTGAAATGTTTCACAATAATGAGGTATGATTTAAATACTGGGTTGAAGTACACCAAGAGCACAGTATTTTAAAAACATTTTTTAAATATTCTTTTTATTTAACAAAATTTTAGTCACTAATAAGTCAAAATAGAGTTAAGCCGACATAAAAACCAAAACAAAGACGTGAAGGAATCTTCATTGTCAGTAGCTGCCGCTTATAATTATCGTCGAGACGATGCATGTGTTTTTATTCGATTAAACAGATTACTACTGTGTAATTTTTATGTGGCTATATGTGGTAAAGGTGTATCCACAATATAAAGTGATGGAAGTAAATTCTCCAAATTCCGAGAAACGTCAATTTTGTGCTTGCAAAATTGACCTTTCACGGCGTTTAACGCAATTTCGAAACAACACCCAAATGGCAGAAAATACTTTTGCAACAATAAAATGATATTTTCGTTGTTAAAGTCAACTCGTTTTGGTCCTTGTGTCGGCCAATATTATAAATGAAGGGAGAGGTGGTTTGTACATTAAACGACAATGGGAGTCAATGAATTTTATTTATATCATGTATGTACACATGTACGTAGCTTATACGTTTGTAAATATGATTACTCTGTAAAATGCTAAATCATGAATAATATAAACATTAGTTACAAAATATAGTTTTATTTTTAATTCCATGTCTCCAATCGTTTTTAAAGCCTAAAACAATAATGTTAAGCATGAGCAAATAGAAATATATATGAATACAGCCAACGTCTAGAAGAAATAGTCTTCCATGACTCTCTAATTACAAATATCGTAAATGACAATAGTTGCTATGTCTCTCTCGTAAATAACTTTTGTGATTTAACTTTTATTCTATTACCTATACAAATGATTAAAAAATTGGGTTAAATTTTTTTTTATTGTTTTAGTTTAGAACTGTTATATTTTTGTCTAAAAGATTTACTGATTTATTTCTGGTGATTATTTCGGAATCGAACATTTTCAAAAATGATGTCAATTTTTATGTTTTTAAATACAATTTTTTTTTATTTACTGGTTGAGATTTTTAGCAACCACATTCAATAAATATTTATAGTGATAGTTAATCCTTATACAATTATCCGCCTAAAATATAAGAAATTCCTTCAAAACAAAATATATGAATAGAATTTTTTAAAGATATTACAGTAGGTACAACATTGGTAAAAAACATTAATCTAATTTCCATATATAGTATATTTTTATAACTCTAAAGTGATCTTACATTTCCCACCACCTTGTTATCTGTTTGATGCGATCGCGTCGGTATTTCTATTGTTACAATTTACAAACGTGTCCTAGATTTTGCGGGCCTTTGTCTCTAAAAACCAGGGCGATTCGAATATTTAAATAACTTTAAGTAATTAAATAATAATCACTTGAGATACTTCTTAATATTTGTTCATCTCAAATGCTACAATATTATTAAAGCTGATTGTAAAGTGTAGTAAATGACATGCAACGTGAAATGTGCAAAGCGCGTGTTTGCGGCGATCGATGAGTCGCGGCCGGCACCGCCAGGCGCGCTCGGCTGCTTAAATATTTCCCCTTTATGTTATTCTAACCATTCTTCATGTTTGTAAGCCTTAGTATTTTTCGTAAAAGTAATTTATTCACTCCCGGCTCACGTAAAAGGCTATTTCCGCGATAAAATGTTGCCTAGATTTATCTGTGAAAGAACCTTATCTGCTAGTAAAGCTTTAAGCGCAAAAGGGCAAATTTGCTATTTATTATATGTCACTAACAGAAATCGTTAACATTTAATACCCTATCCATCTAAAGAGAAAAGAGAATAAACAACTAAAAAAAAATTTTCAGTTATTTGATCTTTTAATACAGAAGTAAAACGTGATGAAATTGTTAACATTGCATTTGCAGATCATACGCATACTTGTATTGTTATTATGAGTGAAAATATACTAGAAAATTAATCACGTTTTTCTCTGTTTTACTGGCAAAAAAGATAAGACAAGTCTGCTTTTATTATAATTTATGTAGGTAAGTTTTTTGGAAGATAATAAAATTTTATCTATCATAATTAATCAATAAAAATTTGAACGTGCAATATTAAAAGTTAAAAAAATAAGAAATAATTACATAATAATAAGTTTCATAATTCTCTTTTTTTTTAAGTTACAATTAGTATTCCCTAGCGAATGTTGCGAATGTGAAAGATGGCAAAAGTAGCAAGAGAGAGATTGTCAGTTTGTAAATCCACTGAACAATTATTTTCCTTAAAAAATATATTTGGAAGCATCATACGTTTAATAGACTGGCATTCAAAGTAAGATTTTTGTGACACAATGATACTTCTATGATCGAACTGAGCTGTTCAAGTATAATTCTAATAAATAAATATATTTAGAATTCCACATACCATAGTTTTTATATGCTCATTGTATATGGCAATCTCACCCGATTAAATATAGACATCTCTCATTATTCAGGGTAGATAGCAATATATATCTTTGTAAAAAGTATGAATAACGTTACATTCAAAAACTGTGCACGTAACTCAAAAAAACACATTGTCATGTCTTATCATCAAAGTTTTTAACACATCATAAAAACTTTAAGCTCTTTAGGAATGTAAATATGTACATTTTCCTTAGTTTTTTTTTTTTTTATAGACTGAGTTGAAACGAAATGTGTAATAAAAACTAAACAAAGTGAGTGGAAATGTGAATATTAAAATGAATATTTTCGTAATAAGATTTAAAACATGTTTTCAAAAATATTTATTACTGTTTTTAAATCATCTCCATGTTATCTTTTATAAGCAGGTACAGCCGCCGGCAAATGGTTGTTATTTTAACAAAGAAAACTAACTTGGATAGGTTTCGGTAATGGGAAAATGTTCACTAAATAAACTGTTTTTTGAAAATCTAGGTAGTTACTGCTTTTTAATTTTGAGCAGTAACATTTTTAAGTGTGAGTTAAGTATTTTACATATTATTATTTTTAAACATATAATACTTATACCTCGAGCAAGCAATTTCACTGTATCAAAAGAAGGTAGGTAAATTTTATTTATTATTCTCTATAAAAAAATTAAATACATTAATTTATTTCTGTTAAGTTAAAAAATACCGTGAAAGAAACATTATACGCACACTTTCGTAGCTCTTTGCTTAGTAAGGCTCACAAATGAATTACTATTGATGAATTGCAAATTCGTATCGCACCTTATAATGTTCATATACTATTGTACGATATCAAAGAACGAACGTGCGAGTGATCCATAAAAAGTTTATTTACCAAGTAAGTAAAAATTTATAGATTATATGATATTGAGCTTTTGTGTGTCTGTATTTAGTATTGATAATAGTGTACGTGTAATGGCGCTGTTGGAGATTTAAGTACTTAACTAATTTATAAATTAATCATTGCCTCTATTATTAATATTTATTATGTAAGTATGTATATATTTTTAAATCCGTCCAAAAATTTTCAAAAATATTATCTGTTTTTAAACTCTATATAGAGCTGTACTCGGTTCTTGTAAATATTGTTCATTATGTTAGTAAGTACTTGTTCGACTTTATTGAATATTATAAAATCGATATAAGTAAAAAATGATATAAATAGAATTAATTACATTAGGACTACGAATTTAGTATTTTTTCCAAAGGCATGATCCATTTAGTGCATTCGGCACACTTTTACCTGTATTTTATTTATAATGGACGTTACGCATACGTTCTAGTATTATTATTATAGTATAATTAACTGACGCTTAAAAAGTTTATCTAATTTCATATTCAGATCATTAGATATTAGAAAAGGAAATTCCCGGCAATTAATTTATATTAAAGTTTATAGTAGTTGTATTGTTGTCTTAAAAAATATTGAAATTTTATTTTTGATGTCGTACCGTAAATGTATATGGAAACGCTCGCCAATGCGTGCAAACAAATTCAGTCTGAACACTCGCGACTTCGCAAGTCATTTGAAAAATCGCCAGTAGTAAGAGTTAACCGCGCGGGAACAATCATTGAAAATGTTTGCTTTCAGTTTTGGTCCTGCTATTCATTCGTTGTTAATTAGTATATATTTTTTAATTTGCGCTTATGTAATATGAAATTCTTTGTTGGGACAAGTGAAACCGTAGTTTAAATGTTTGCTTTGCACTCAGCACGATTGCGTAGGTAAGATATCGTGTTCCCGCAGTAAAGACTGAGCTTTTAAAGTGATCATCGTTGTTTACTTTATAAATAGCACTTTGTCGAATATTTATTTATCAAAATATTTGCTACCGTAAATATTTTAATATTCTAATTACATTTACGGGGCTACACATTCAAGAGCTATTTTGACAGATTTGATTATATTGATTGGTATGAGGTTGTTTTTATTGTGATATTCCTCGTTGTGACGTAAAGTACACTAAAGACATCAGTCGTCAGCAGATAGATATATAGACTTTCAAAATATTTTATATCGTGGACCTGATAACTCAATTAATTACATGGCAAAGAATTTTTATACATAACTCCGTGATGCTTTATTTTTACATCTCATAAAGTCCATAATATAGTCAGAGGTCTGCAAATTACTCTAGCTCCAGTTCCACTGAAAGGTTAACAATGCACGTACGACGTTTTTATGTGTTCTTATAGGTAATTACTTATCACAAGATGACCCGATGTATCTGTTTTTTTAAACAATATTTGTTGAATATTTTTAGGAGACTAACTGCTCCTTCATCGGGATCGTTGCGACGCAGAGTGCGCGAGCGGCGACAAGCGGAAAAAACTCGCGCGGAAGGAGAACGACTCGCGAGAGAACTCCGTGAGCAGAGAGCTATAGATAAACTTGAGAGTCAGAGAAAGGTAAGAGCTTAACGATGTTGAGAGACAAGATAATTCCAATGAGTTTAATTGCATTTGTGCCGTTGGTATATTTAATTGTTGCCACATATTGAATTTTGACTACGGATTATATGGAATTCAAATTGAATTTACATTGCAATGTACTTCGGTATCTGTCGACATGATATGAATGGAGTCTGCAGCTAAAGTTATAGGATTGTATGCTTTTGAAGTTATATACCTAGTTAAATGACTATGTATGATCTGTTTGACAAGATTTTAGGTAGGCAATACAACGGTTCTAATTATATATTTTAAAATTCTCACATGTGTCAACTTACGTATTTTATTAAATATTAGTATTTAGTCGGTCAATTCCAGTCGGTTTTCGGCAAATAAGGAGGTATATATCCTAATAATAAGAAATTTTTACTTTATCCATTTTTGAATTGTCGTCCACTTAATTTTTACCAATGAACCCTGTACCTCCAATTAAATATTTTGTAGCTATATAATGATCGAATTGTTATATCAGTAGACTTTGAAAATCAGACTACTCACATGTATCATAAATTGAGAGAAAAATTCGGCGCCTGAGATTTTAGCAAGCAAATTACAAAGGTGTTTAATGGTAGATAAACATAATTTCCTTTACTGATTATTCCAGATAAGCAAAATTTATGTGTTTAACTAAAATCATTTGAGCATTAAGTTATAGGCATTTAAATTCAATGGTCCGGTCATTAGATTTTAATAACGACGACAAATAGTTTGTTGTGCTTATGATTTTTATTAACATCACCTGCATAATTTAATTGGTTATATTTTATATACATATTTTCTTTAAAAATAACTTTTGTTTCACTAAATAGATGTTGGCAACATATAATCACTTAATACTTGGTATAAAACAAATTTAAGTTCTTTGGTATTTGACGACCGAAAATATAAGTATTTAGATTCTTCTATCTCCGCCAGGTTACATTTATATAGCTTTTAGGCATATAAATTTTAGCAATAAATCGTCACTTAGACAGTAAAACGTAATGCATACCAGTGATATATTTAGGTATCAAGTTACAGGAATTGTGTGTTAGATGTATGACATTAATCTAAAATAGCTTCCGCAAAATTGTTTTTGGTCAGTAATAAAGTTTCGCAAATAAGTAAACGGCATAACAAAAACCTTTAAACTTGTCTGCAGTGTTTTATGTGAGGGCCGGTAACTCCTAGTTTTCGGTCACGTAATAATGAAAAGTTATATTAAGTAGTAATATGTTTTTTAGTATATTGTGTAATCTCAGTTTTGTGTAATCGTTTTTTAAGTAGAATTATACCTTATTGAAGATAACTTAAATTAAAATCTAGTGGCCAAAAGCGGGCTAAATCACTTTTTTTTATAATTTTTACATGACATTTTTACATAAAATAGAATGGGAACAGGCCGAAGTTTGTACATTATACTTAGTTATTTAAAAAAAATAAAATGGGGGCGGAGGTTGTCTTTATTAGAGTAATAGAAGTCAAAACAACAGTAACTATTTATAATGTCGTTTCTCTGTCGGCCAGTATGTTTTTACACGCATCACGCAAAAATTGTTGCATTTTCAACGATGCATATTTAGATGTCTAACTTAAAATATAGACTCCATTCTTTTTCGGTAAAATATAAAGCAAAACTTTTATCCCGCAAAAAGTATTTCACGTGGGCGAAACCGCGAGTAACAGCTGGTGTACAAAACATGGGTTGTAATTATTAAAACTAAATTATATTACGCATCGGAAAATAGGTACTCCACTGATCTTTGTCAAAGCTTTCTTAGAAATTGTTTTTCAAAATAGCACATACGCTTAAACCGCAGAAAACAAATTTCGCATGCTTTTCTTATGATCTGTATACCCTATCAAGATTACAACAGACTATATCTTTTTGTTATTTATTATTTTTCATAGTTATGTTGTCAAATAAGTTTATAGCCATCAGGGATTGCTAATATCACTATCGGTAAAACACAAAAACTTTCGCATTTATGACACTACTAAAGAAGAATGGAAGCCGCGATATGACAGTGGCATGACATTTAGAAAGCCGTAATCCGCGACATAGTGACCCACTTTGTGCTGCAGGCGCGCGAGGAGCTGGCGACGTACGAGCCATGGGGACGGGCGGGCGGCGGCGCACCCAACCCGCAGGGCGTGCGCTTCTCAAACATACGAGCCACCGGAATATTTCCCGAGGACGAACTTAGAGTAAGAATCAAAGTTTTAAGAAAAAACGTAATATCGTCAATGTTTATGATATACTTGTAAATGACATTTTTATTTTGAAATATTGTAGTAAAATGTAATAATAGCTAATTAGTTTAGTCAGCTGATTTAGTCTATGAAATTACTAACGTCGTAAGTTCAAATACGTAGGTATTGGTGGTTGGACTGCACCAGTTCCATCCACCTCGGTAAACCAGTGACATGCTTGTCTCTAGGTATATAAATAGCTATAGCCTGACTTTCATGAAATTTCGTGACCTTTAAACATTCCATGAAAACATAATTGCTGAATACAAATTGCTTATAAGTAACAAAGTGAAGTTAACGAGTTTTACCATCATGTAGGCAGTCAATCAAGGCTTAGTCATATGCCTTTTAGATTCGTTGAAATGCACTAAGCTAGTTGCAATTAAAATTTTAACTATTATCGTGTCATTGTTTAAGGGTGTTTCGATATACGAGGCGTGTAGAAACTGGGCATTAACACAACAACGTCGTAAGCGACAAACTCCAATAAAACTACGAGAAGATCCACAGTTGTGTTATGCGGAGAATCTGCGTAAAAGTGTGGACAATGACATCCGATACAAGCAGTCTCCGAATCAACAAATGCTTTATAAGCAAGATCTGGGCAAGATTCCTTATTTTAGATTTTACCTTGCTTTTAGTGATATCTTGAATCAATCAAATGATATCGTTAATTTATTTGTTTTAGATGAAATTATAGAACAGAGACGAAAGACTACAAAGGAGGAAATAAAGCGAGAATTAGAACAGGAGCAAAAATTGGTAAATTTTAACTGAATAACATAAATGCGTCAATATATTATATATATTATCAATGTTACCAATTAATTTATTTATCAATGTACTGATTTAGCTTAACATGGATGGACCATGGGGCAAGCCCGGACCAGGCGGAACAATTTGGCGGCACCCTCGCAACATTGGCTTAAATTTCTCGAAGTCTATGGTAAGATTTTACGTTATGACTGTTTTATTAAGTTGTTATAACATAAGTATATCTTTTTAAATTCAGGGTTGGACCGACAACGAAATTTTTAGTAAATTAAAAGGGGATCAAAGGGGCGTAAAACTTTCTTCGCTTACTTTACCTAAAGTAAAGAGAGACGATGATACATATGGGGAAACACCGGACAAAGAAAATATTAAACCATCTCTAATTGACAAGCTACCACACATTAGTTATAACGATAGTCCAACTGGAAGTGGCCGAGACAGAAGAAGAGAAATGGATGAAAAAGTCAAAGCTATTTATGGCACTAACCGTAAATACAAACGTAGTCCTAAGAAGAAAAAGTTTATCAAAAGATTATCTAACGGCGACAAAGTAAGCAGAGTGTGTCTTGATGAGTACGATAATTATATTGAAGGCGATGTTGTAACTCAAAAGAAACTCACGCCCGAAGCAAATATTTTGAGGGTTACAGGAGGTATAGAGCTGGTGCCGTTACTCGCGAGGAGAAGGCGCGTCGGCGCGAGAACTCTGCCTTCCAGCGATGTTACGAGACCTCCGGACCAACCGTGTCAGTACGTATTAAAACCAATTGTGAACCGTAGGTCAATGAACAACTAAAGATAACCATTGTTACTGACACATTGTGTTTGATATTGCCGCCTCAGTAACGAATTCTATAAAAAGGTATTGTGTACCTATCGAGCATAGATTATTTAAGAGCATTTGAACAATTTTGTCACTATACATAAATTACTGTAGGAGAATGGGCTTTTAATTCTTCGGCATTGACTTATGAACTTTTATAAAAAATAGAAATCCAATAACATTTGGCATAAGCAGTACGCGTAAAAAAAATAATAAAAAATAATATTGCCTGAGGCTTATTTATTACTACCATGATAATTAAATAATTTTCTAAACTTATGCTTATAAAGAGTACTTAATGCATATTTTTTTAAAATAATGAAATATGTCACTTATATAACTTGTCCTGCTTTTGTTATATCTCACCAAACACCTGAAATAATTTATATTTATTAAGTTCTAATCTTTGATTCAATAAAAAAAAAAAATAATTACTTAATATATCTACTTATCGTAAAGTTTAATATAGTAGTACTTTACACAAAAGTATTTTGGTTGTTTACAAAAGCTTAGTAATAAATATCGATGAGGTAAAGCATTTTTACTCAATATTCTGTCATCCATCATCGATTGCAACGTGGCTGCGTGGTTGCGTCACGGCTTTCTATCTGTAAGAACACGCACCGCGTGACATCACATGGGTGAAGATTTATAGTTTTCATTAGCTCCATACCACACGCTTGCCACCGCCACTTATTGATAATGATCAACATGTTACCAGATCGACAAAAATGCATTTGAATAAAATGAATACGCGTAATTGTTAATAAATAAGTATTACGCTTGTGATTTTAACACGTGTGGCATGTCTTCTTATTTTAGAAACAAGTGATGTTCATTGCTTTACAGATGGCGTGAACTTCAAGTTGATTATTTGAGAGAGCTCAAACGTCAAATGCGTGTTAAATGCGAGCAGAAAGAGGTAAATCGATAATTTATTTTGTAATCATAATCGTTACAAATATTCTCCTTGCTCGACTTTAAACAGAATTTAATTTATACTCAGTTCAACATTTACTGAGGTATTTAAACTGAATTATTTAAGATGCCTACATCATAATATTTTAATGTAGATAAAATTTCTAATTATTACCGTATAATGTTATAGTGTTATATATGCCTACATCACCACATAAAATATGTTAATTACCTTCTTAATGATGTTTTCTATATTTTATGTATATAGGAGAGTCGTCGAAATTCCGCGGAGAGTGTCAAACAACACCACGCCACATGGGCTTCGTTGTGGGGGCGCCCAGGACATGGAGCCCCACAGCAACGCGGACGATATGCTCGAAGTAATCTGGCGCAGTTGCTGTACGTCCAACCTTTGTCCAATACACAATAACTATCACCAATAATTGGAGCAAGTTGATGAAGACTTCGTACCTCAGTTCATTATTGTTAAAGTAGTTATATACTGACCTGTTATTGGTCAAATGAGAAGGCCAATAGATGGTATCTCGTAGCATAATCTTTCTAAACATATCTCAAACTTGGAGCTTCTTAGAAGCTATAAAGAGATAATGTAATGCGTAAATGAAACTTTCCCAAGAATGTAAAACTCATTAAACGCATACATATTACATACGTATCGAGTGCAGCACATAATATCAAAAAGTAAGTTATGTTTCATGCAATTCCTTAGAAGTTAATTCACTTACTTAGTTTATATTTCAAAGAAATTAGTATGATAATATAGATTATATATAGTGCCAAGTGGAAATATATTAATTTATAGGGATGTCACTGCGTGTATAGTATATAAAAAGTATGTTAAAAAAGATATTATGTAACTTAATGCGTTCTTGTAACGATGGGTTATGGTAGTGCATATCGTAAGAGTATTGTGTCAATATTATGAGGCATCTTAACACAGGTAGAACGCACAAGGTAGCGTTAACTCTCCACAAATTACTTAGAAGCGTGTGTTAATAGCGAAGATTAATTGATATGGACATTTCGCCTTAGATATGTATGTAATTTTGCCTGCTGGGTAGAAATAAAAATAGCGGTTAATATGCGAATATAGCTTGCATTGTGTAATGTTTATATTATGTAATTGAATTCATAATATTATGAGTTAAATGTGTTACAGTATCTATCTACAGGATTTGTTTTTCAGATTTTAGCCTTACCCGTTACTCATGTCTATATTTTAATAATAATAAATGAACTGAACTATTTATAGTGTACAGTTATCAATAACAGTTTACATTTTGTTTTTATTTCCTTTCAACATGAAGATATGTATGTAAATCTTAGATAAGAAAACTTGTAAATTTAGGAAATATAGTGTGATGCTTCAATGAGTTTCAAATACATTACTGTGGTCTCTTTTATTACATCAGTTTTTATTGTTTCCAGTTTATTTACGAAGTTTATCAGAATCACTTTAATAGATCTACAGCGGGGATGTTACACAATACATTCCAATGACCTCGATGGGTGGTCTTGCGTAATGGTTGCATCCATGCGCTCGACTTGATTTTGACCTACGGTATTGAATCAATGCATAGAATTATATCTCTCAGATTCCCGTCACTGTCAAGGTAATCAGTTATCTAATTGAGATTCTTGTAATGTCAAAATATCAGGGATGCCGGTAAGATTATCTCTTTATGTTTTAATTTAGCCTCGTCGCTGATAGTCTCATAAGTTCATATCAAACAATTTATCTTTTGAGGCTTTTGTTTTTGGCTTTAATTTACTGTTTTGATAAAACTTACGTAATAGAACTTCGTCATGTAGTTTTAATAATTCGGATAAAATATTTTTATTTAATTATTTATATTTTCGAAATTAATTTCGAATTTTACATAATTAAGAAGAAATAAGAACGGTAGATAATTAAATTCCGGATGATTTCGATTCTGGACCTGAACACTTAAATTACCACTAGGATTAATAATTTTTTCGTCTTGTTGACTTGTGATCAAAAAGAATTATAATATATATATGGAAACTTGTGATGATTGATATGTTATTGATATTTATGTTATTGTTTTTTATTTTTTTTTAGTTTTCCTTAGTAATAAGTATCTATTGTTATGGCTGATGTTAGAACTTTTCATCGTTTAATGTTGATTTTCCATTACCTTTGTTATACTATTCTCAAGAACATTTTTCTGATCTGATAGAATCCTCTATTTTTTTATTTATATACCGTTGGGGACTTTTATTTAGATAACTTATTGAATCGTCATTACTCAATTAATAAATTGCGTAAACATTTTATTTTTGGCTGGAAAGACTAAGCCTGAATTAAAGTATCTATATTTTTTAGTCAGCACAAATAGTCATATCATATTTTTCGGCAGGAATTGTGCATTTTGTAAATAAAGATAATGTGTCCGATGCCATGTAGAAGCTTTGCACGCCATGCCAAAATTCACTTCAGTAAACAGCTGTACTATATATTATAACTCATTATATAAAGTACCTGCTTATTTGCAGTTGATGTTTTTAAATTATTTTATGGTGGTTAAGTCCGTTAACACGTTTTACAGTGTAAAAATTCACATTTCGTTACCATGTACTTTATTATAATAGGTCTATCGTGACTCATAACTAATATTTAATATTCGTGATAGTAAAAAAAAAAGATGCATTTCATAAATATTGCGTGAACGCTACCATGCGTGTTTTACTAGACAATTATAAATCATTACCCATCCAATCGTTTTTATATTGGACTGTTTAAAAGGCAATTACAAATTATCATGAAATTAAGTCTGAAATTAATTTGTTCTTTATTATTAAACAAAATTTTTTGGCGGTTTTAACAAAAATTTTACTCGATATTTCTCCACAAACATACATGTATCATCAATAACACACGTTTTAATCCATGAGGATTGATTTATTCTTGGTCTTGACCTACTTAAACTTCACTATAACTAGGTAATTCATGAAGTCGCACATACAGCCATGATATCAAGCTACAAACTTAGGTGTTTTTTTACTCATTGTTTATTTCCTAAATCTATTGAGTTACGGAAATTCAAATATAAATATTGTTTATTTATATATAGTACGTCCTCATGTATGGTAAAAAATTACATTATAACTGTTCAATGTAAACAGATTTATGACTTAAGTAAACATAATGTCATCCACGGATCAATAACATCGATCAGACAGCGCGTCGCGTAGGCTCTGGTGGCTCATGGTGAAATCTGTAATACAAACAGAAATATGCGTATGTAAATGACAAGTCAGGAGAAAGCCTCACCTTATGACGAAATGACGATAAAACAGTAAAAAGTCTGACGGTTCAGGAAGGTGTGGCTGCAGGTTTGTCTTGCCGAAGCTATTCCGAAAAGCACTTGATTCGTATCACAATTCGCTCGGATGCACTTGCAACGATCTAAATAGTTTAGGACGTCAAGATTTGCTGTCGAAATATAAATGCTTGGAAAGAACTGGCAGAAATGTGTGCAAATATGAAATTTGCATATTATAATGTATCATCGCTTTCTTTTTGCGGCAGAGATTAAACAGGAAGCTAGATTCTTTTCCTTAATTTTTTATTCAGGGAAATTATGATAAATCAAAAGTGGCGTTTCCTAATGTTCTTATTTTTAAACAATAGTATTTTCTATAACTAAGGGCTAATTTACAAGTTAACAATGACGAGAAAATTAGATAATTGTGTATTTTCTAAAGTAAAAAATATATTCGCTGGCGGAGTTCTATTGCATGGGCAGTATGACACGGCTCTGAGGTCCTGGGTTAGAATCTCGGTTCCGGCATAGTTATATTTCGGTTCTGCTTAGTATTAGCCCTGAGTATGAAATTAATGCCTAATATGGCGATATGTTCGCCACCTATCACATCATGGGACGGAACACACGGCGAAAAGTGGGTAGCCCGGTTGCACATCTGCTTACCCCTGTGGGGTTAAAGGCGTAATGCATGCTTAAATATATTGACAATTCTTATTACAGTAGTCGGTAGCTGAATATTAATAAGTTTACGACTAATGAGCCCTCTAGCGTTAAATGAGGCATTTTCATGTCATTGACTCGCCGTATTCTCTCGACTCGTAAGCGTGTCAGGTACCTCAAATAACTTACAAGAATGTCACTTACATTCTTCATTATAAACATTGGAACTAGTTGTGTCTGCCTCTCCGTTTGCGTGAGAGTCTAATAACTAAACAATCCAATGGAAACAAGAAAAACCAGTAAGGACCATGTCGGGTCGTAGCGTAGTGTTGTGCAGTTATTACTATAAACAAAAATATCGCAGTCCGACACTTACCGTGCAAAATTCTGCGGGTTTTATGTATCAATTGTAATCAATTAATTCCTCAAAAAGCTTACAAAGTGGCATACCTTACTTGTACTAACATACGAGCGACATGATAAAACTGAAAGGTTTTTTTGTTGTACTACTGAACTCTTAAAGGTTCAAAACGGTCTTCACTACGGCATCATAAGTCCGTGGTTATTTTTTCGAAAAACACGCATCGCATTGGTTTCCTAGTATTGCGTAGCAGTCAGAGGTACTTTCATGTCTTTGTTATGGTGGTTTTAAAAGTAAATGAAAGTGTCATGTTATAATTTTAGTAAAAGACAACGTTTCTTAAATGGTCGTTTATCCTTAATCTTATTACTTCTAACAAAAATATCGATAACCGGTGGGGCTTAAATATTTTTATTAAACTGTCGTAACTCATTGAAACAGAACACCTAACTATTATTACTTATGGCAAAGAATATATTATCAAAACACTACGCTATAACCACTTTAATGCGTAGATTAAAAAAAATGACTGCACCTACAATTACTTTATCACACTTTTACAGTAATATTTACAAATTGTAGAACAAAATGTGTACTCGTATCTTAAAACAATATTTTTTATACGAAGAGCATTATGTTATAGCATTTCTTCGTCAAATACATTTCTTTAAATGACTAGTAAGTACATATATGGTACATGCATGAACTTTCATTATAAGCAAACTACAATAGTCATTGCGGAATCTTATGTGTGCATAGAAAAGAAAGACTGTCGACAACATAAAGAAAGTTAATAGATATTGTAAGGCGAAGAACGAAGTAACTTTGCAGTAGCCGTGTGGCGCGGCGGTGAGGGCAGAGAGGACCGGATGGCGACGCGCATGCTCTTTGACCTCGCATTGGGACTACTACTGTTTTGCCCAGATAGGTACTATAATTATTTGAATCTTATATTTTTATATTACATCATGAATTATTTGGGTCCAAAAAAACATGCGTAATCCAAAGGGTTTGGATGTATATATTAATATGATTACCTTCAATTTATTGCTAGCTCTACTTCAGAATATTTGTTTTCGGCAAGGGGTTTTCGGTATGTTCTCAGTTATTATTAAGGTCACCTTAACTTATAGTAAAAATTATTCCAACATGAACACAATCCATTTATAACAGTCTTGTAATCGTCAAACATTTGTCACACCCATTTATGCATTATTGTTCACGCTTTGTAGACGCGATATGTCTTTTGTTGCGTTTAGTTAGCCCACGCGAGAAAACACGGACGTTACGTAGCCCCCTCTGTTGTTCACGGTATTACGTGCGCTTTTACGCACAAAATACTAAAGAGATCTAAGTTCGCAACATTACACTCACAGCGTGCGTTCCGTGACTCATTGGAAATAATTTAATTAAGAATTATCGGCAATGTGAATAACACAAATAAGGTGTGTTGTAACTGATACATCTAATCTGTTGTACAGAATATAGTGAATATTGTTTTGAATTTTAGGCGATATAATAGATATTGCTTGATACTTAGCCCAACTGAACTTTCCCGAAAAAAGACCGACGCCATATTATGTAATTATTGCAAATAAAGGAGCATTTATGTGAACACACAATTTGGTTTATCTCATAGCTGTGTGCCAAATTTCATGTAATTTATGTGTTTATGTACTTTTAAATTAAACTATTTTACGAATTTTATCGCGGTTTTAATATTTTACTTTTCTCCCGACGTTTCGAAGACTTTGCAGCCTTTATGGTCACGGGGGTACTGTCCCCCCCGTGACCATGAAGGCTGCAAAGTCTGGCTGTAAAGTATTAAAACCGCGATAAAATTCGTAAAATAGTCTAATTTAAATGTCTAACATTCGCGTAAACTTAAGAAATCATTATGTTTATGTACTTCCAACAATAACCCAAGAATCTTGATGGAGAAGAACTTAGAAAAATGTAGATTTGATTTTGAGTCTTGTTAACGATTAAACGTGTTTCAGTTTTACTTATCAATTATCACGTTCCATAGTTCAAGTCGTGGGGTTGGTATAGATTCTAAACTAGCTTTCGCCAACTGAAGCTGTGAGAACGGAGCACGACGTTCTTTAGCTTATCAACCACTTGTTACAGATATGTATTTTTTTTAATAAAACGTTAAGAATAAAAATCTGCTATTAAAAGGTAATGTCGTAATGGTTTATAATTTATTTTTAGTTTCCTCAATAAATTTTAAGAACAGGCAGAATTATTTTTTGATTAAAAATACACATTTTTTATGGATGTTCAAAATGCAAGAAATCAAACTAGATTTACCGTTGATTTGCATATTACGTATATGCACACATCTCAATCTAAACGGTAACCGTTGTAGAGTAAGTTAACAACGCTAATTACTTCAACACTAAAACTAAGTGTGTTATGATATCGCCCCGTACTACGAGTAGGTATAATTGTTGTGACAGTCATATCCTCGTAGGATGTGACAGTTTACACAATTGGCAGTTGTTTTAACGTGTTTTGGTCGTGGTTGTGATCTCGAGTGTGTGGCGGCTTTTCATGCATCCGCAGTTCACGGTAAAACTGCTCCGCGGCCACACGCGCACGCGCATTCACGTTCGAAATCTGCGGTAAAGAATACGTGCCGGAAAATTATCCCGGATTGCCGACACGATGCTTTCCGTGAGTAATGTTTTCTTTATTATTGTTATTGTTACAGTGTGGGGTAGGGGATATTACCAATACACTATTAAAACTTAATATTATAATGTAAATACGGCTGAGAATTTGTTTTAAAAATAATATGTAATAAACATAATTTTCTAAAATTATATTTCATTAAGTTTAATAATATTTTATAAGTCTTAAATAAATGTATTAGTTGAGACTATTATGTTATATCCTAATAGAATTTTATATTTTTCGTGTAAAGCTAAAATATGAGCTTTCGTGTAAGTAATTGCCTTCCATTATGATGAATGTATAAACATAAATATTAGAATTCTTGTTTTTTTTTTCTTGACTTTCTTGTCGATTTATTTACATCGTATCATAATAATATTATTATCTAGACATGCTGAAAGTTGCCAACGAGCTTTCTATTTGCAGCAAGTTCACTACTCGTCCTCTAAGAAGGTTGAATAGGTTACCTATGCATTATCTACTATCCATTGTCGCAATGTGAGCAGTAAGTTTACTGATTTCATTCAGTATTCCATTACCGGCCTTCACCTTGCATCTATCTATAGTATTGACTTTTACGGTATTCCTAGAATGATTGTAGAATGAAGCTGGTAATAATTGTAACAACACCATAGTTATATACGCTAAATAAGCATTTGATTACAGTTTTGTTATTTTATAAGATTTGTGTGTTAAACTATTGATAAAAAAGTATTTATTCGTGGCATTTCGTAGCAATGATCAAGATAGATGTTTTTTTCCATTTCACAACACTTAAACTTAAAAAATTAAATGCACATATATAAAATGTATTTTTAAGATATCTTCAACGATAAATTATTATCAATGCGCTTTCCCCGGATTACGTAACCGATGCGTGATGATGCGATGCGCTCGTTTACATCAATCGTCGGAAGAGAATGACTGCTATTAAGGATTCCTCATATGTAGCCGCCGAACACGTGTCGCGACTGTTGATAACTTCTCAGCTTACGTTTACCGGAGAAATTGAATCATACGATGTCCAGTTTCTAGTCTGGGCTGTAGTCTCGGTAACTGCCAGCCAAACCGCTTTAAAGTCGTTTCTTAATGTAACATGTCTATCTTGCATGCAGGTTTTTCATATACTTTGAAATTATTTTTGTTATTCGAATGTGCTTAAACTGATAAGGTGCAAAGACTAGCTGCTTGAAAGAGTTCCGAACATAGTTTCCACATTGTATTTATTTTATTAACTTTTTGTTGGACTCCTGTATTCTACACTTAGTAAGAAATTAGCCGCAAATATACGTATAATTTCATTATACCACAAAAAAAAAACAATGAATTTTTCTTTAACTGTACCAAAAGACCACCTTTTGTGTATAATTTTATTATTGCAAGTATTTGTAAGTATTACAAATACAATAAGAAAGGTTGTAATAAATTGCAAGTTCAATGACTTGCAAACTTTTGTCCGTTTTGATTAATTCTTAGTTGAACTTTTAACCTTAAACCCTTTTAGCTTATCACTTATAGAAATAAGCAAAATTAACAATAGCCATTTCTCACAGAAAATTCCTAGAGACACTGACAAAAATAGATGCGGACAACAATGAATACAAATAAAACCATACATTAACAATAATGCCTACTACACTTAAAAACTGGTGCACAAAAAACAAAAGCTGATGAATATAGAAAACTTGTTAATTTTTTAATTCTTATCCGTGATTGTGTGAATATTACGAAACAAATCTTAGAATACAGCGTATTTATAATCATAGCGCCGCATCTAACCGATTATATAACGTAACGTAAAAGTGTGATCTCTTCATATTCCGAACGAGTAACGTATGCTCACAGATATCGCACTTCCCAGTCTATCACACAATACGCGTCTATAACGTTATTGCATATTTTTCAACTCAGTAGTGATTGACTCTATACGTAACGCGGTTTATTCCAATAAAGGTAATCGGCAATGTCTGTAAAGATTACCTCCATAAACATTTCTAATAAATATTTTTATATTACTCTGTTCTAGAGTTAAAAATAAAACAAACTGATTTTTTTTCCAGGCTCTAAGATATACGTAAGTTGTGTTGAGCGTAGCAATAATTTATAAGCGCTCAATGTAACTGCCAAAAACCTTATTGTTACATTTTCCAATGTACGCAACCATAATTTGTTATTTGCTATGCCTATCAACGTTAGATGTTCCAAATTATAACAATAAAAACCATAAAATTTCTTGATGTCAAATGAATGACCGTGAGACAGTGAAAGCATAATATAAATAAGGCTTTGAATATAGTATCTTTCTCACGATCTTTCACTTTGATAATAATAATTTGTTCATAAGTGTCGGATAAGATTTTACACAATATTTAAAATTACTAGGCAATTGTGCATGGATAACGAGACAATTATCATTTATTACTCAGATTATGCATACAAAACTAAACGCATTGCGTCAAAGGCTCTACTTGTGGTTTCAAGAATATTTAATCACTTTTTTAGGAATCCGATACTTAATTAAATAAAGATATATCTGAAAATTTTAATACCACTTGCCTATCCTCAAAAATCGAAATTAGCAGCCTCTGTGCATATACTAGATTACCTAGTAATGGTTATATTTTGCCGTCGGTAATATTACTTAAAATTGTGTCAAAAGTCATATCAGGTATCAACTTTTAATCTCTTTAACTTCATTGACTCCAAGTTCATATTGTATCTACACGTATATTTCGCAAACTGAAAAGTCAAGACGTTTATTTACTTCGTAAGAAGAACAGAACAGTTACAGAAGGTTAATTTGATTAATCGCATCAACACAGAACTCGTCGCTTTAATGTGCGTTGCTAATTATTATTTATTAACTTTAAATTGAGGTGTAGCGTGAGTGATGGATAAAAAACAAATTCGTGTTTCATAACAACAACAATAGCAATCATTTGCTATTGTATGATAATTGACATTACGTGTACCTTAAACAGATGCATTCTTCACTTCAGTTGTTTCGCCTCAAGATCAACATACATGCCTTCGATGAAGAAATATTTGACGAATTCATTGATAAATATTAGTGCACAATAACGGTAACTCCCTTGTCACTCGATTGTTTGACGCTCTTATGCAATGTTTTGTAAAGTATTTACAATAGAGGTTGTCGATGAATAGTGATCAGGCAGTGAAGGATTGATATTTATTAAAATTAATATTAGGCATCAGTATAACATATTATGATTTATGAAATTAAAATACGAAATATGTAAATCATTGAGATGTAGTGAGTACAAATGATAAAATAAAAATAAACAAGGATTAATAGACTTCACTTACTTAAGAAAACCAGGAATGTAGATTTCTTAATTATATAATAATCAACACCTTAATTACATATGTAATTGTTATTAATGCGTACAAGTATAAACATTTCGTTGTCTATTCGCTGATTGATTGCTGTTCAACGTCATGACTGATCCATAAAGCAAATACTGCATAATGTACTTAATTGTCTTTTAAATTGTTGCTATTAAGACTTAAGTATTTCAATATCTTTAATAAAACCACCTCTCAGTAAGTTTTGGCATTTCAAATTAATGTTTTAATTTACGGCTGAAATCCAATGTTACTTTTTGATTAGCTGCGAAAAAGAATTTTTTTTTCTGATTAACAAATGGTCGTATAGTTATAGTCTATAATTTTATAGTGTGAGAGTAGGATTGCGGGAGTGTCCTATGACATATATTGGGTAAATATTTACTGAGTGCCTGTTAATCACATATTTTTATTACGCAAATGCTTGCGCACTTACGTGATACTGTATCCATTTTATGGCGCATTAAATAATCAAAGGTAATAAATCATCCTGACAACGTGGTTATCATTAGCAGCCTGTCCTGCGACTGGCCGTCATTTTTGTTGGTATGCAAGCGCGCTTAATGTTATGTCAAATTTACCTACTTATCTATAGATATATTACTTTCTGTACAAGAAATTGGTTAAGCATGCTTTCGAAATCTTGTTAGAAGAAAGGTGCATATTGAATTCTCCGGCTTTGTCCGATGAACTGCTTTGGTATATAGCGTGTTCTTTAGAGGTCCTAAGTGAATATATTTTCTAGCGTGGATCTGAGTATCTAGTGCAATGGCATACAAAAACGTAAGAAGCGGCTGCAGATTACAATGGTAGTCTCTAATGAGCTATCATCGTATACTGTTTTCAAATTTACGACATAGGAATACACAATCTTTTTCAGGAAGTTCTTCAGGCCAGTTTCCAGCGTAGCTCGCCGCCCCTTCATAACCAGTATTACACAAGTAAACCCTATCTCCATGTACAGCTTATAAAGATTATATTCATTTACCAAGTGGAATTTATCTCTCCATTGTCACTAATGAGACTGCGATAAAACAATGGACGCACATTGTACGCAAACAAGATATCCGTAAAATAATCTACAAAAGAACATTGTTGAGTTTAATGTTAATTAAGAAACTAGGTCTCCACATTGCCTTGATAATATAATATGTCGTAAGTAATGTTTAAATCAGCGTTTTGACCTACCGACTATGTTTTTCGAAATCTTTTTATTGAAATTCTCACAGCCATGAACATTATACGATTAAGCGTAATGAAGTACGCGATGGAAACTATACGATAACGACCAAGTATGAGAATAATCTCAGTAACAATTATTAATTATCAGTGTATAATAGCCCAAGGCTGTTGTTTAAATATTTCATAATATTAAAGGTCGCATTTTAAAATGAAAGATGATATGTACAAAGATACGATTTGCCATCGCAAGATTTATAATGAACTGAAAGTAAATATTATTGGAAATTTAATAATCAAATTACTATTTTCAATTAAATAATAAATAATAAATATTTTCAATTATATAACTTAATTTAATTTTCATAAAGTTAAAGTTTAATTATTATTTTAATAAATTATTGTAACTATGACACAGATTATAATGTAAATATTAAGATTACATATTCCGCTGTTTCCATATATGTGTGAAATAGGAAGTTGACTTAGATATAATTATACCTGCTCAAAGAAAGACTACATACTTGCACTCATTATGACATTACGTAGTCACTGACTTTCCGAGTTATTTGAATGATTTTCTCATTCACTCGCTCGTCATGGATTCACTGAGTACATGCGGTGCACTGGCTAATCTTGTGTTTACGCATTTCAATCACAACCTCATTTCTGCACATCGAATAAACGCAATTTGTTTTGTATTCCTAGACAAACTGCATGCACCCTACTGCCCGACTAAACATTACACTATGCAGTTTACGTAATGACCATTTATTTTAATCGTGAGTCAACGAAATACTAGAATTGAGATTAACCTAGAATTGTTAGAATTCTTCTTTATGATGATAAGGAATTACCGAGAAGAGCAACATTCGTTGATAACATCATATTATACTTGAATGAGCTCAATTCTCAGCAGTATAATAGAAAGGTACTTCACCATAAAAGTAATGGAACATTAACTGTTAAAAATACAGTGCTTCCGAACAATAAGTAAATGCAATTATGTTGGTGAGGTTAATTTCTCTACGAGTTTGTAACATGTGCACAACAGTGGAAGGCAATTTGCACAAAATTTGCACGATGTGATGACGTACACTTTCACTCCGAGTCCGCATTGAATTGTAAAGCTCTTCACCATGCTACTGTTTAGGGATGCGTACTAGAATATTTAACCTATGAAGACAATCTCTAATATTTTATTTCGTATTGTTACTTAAAACTTTAATGTGTCCTTATACTACTTAGGTATAAAATAGGTTATTAAAGTATTCTAATATTACACAGCAGATAGTTCTTTTTATTAAAAATGTGTTATTTTCGTTTCAAAATTTGTTTTTTTTTTACTAAAATGCAACTTTATTTACCCAGTAATTCGTATAAAAACTTTTTTTATTACTCTCTAATTCTATTGCTAGCCTCATCGAAATCGTCAGCACAACATTACATAAGAACCTGCTACTGAAGTGCATTACCATTTCTCTATTCTATATTCGGAAATACGGATAGGGTGTCTTCCTTTACATCTATATGGTCCTGTGTTACGCAATGTGGATGATTAACTAAATACCGTTTAATTACTTGAATAACTCGAAGTATGCAAACATCCGCAAGCAACTCAGCAAAATAACATTCACATCCGTAATAAATTAAAATTCTAAATCAATTTACCTCGTTTTCTAAGTCTGTACGAGGTGGAACCAGTCCGTAAATATGTTTTATTAAGATTTGAATCACAGTTTAGAGATCAATTATATAATCTTAAACATAGTGAAAATCGAGATGTCTCTAAATTTTTAATATTGATGACTCTGGTTGTGTAACATTTTCACTAAGATTTGCTTAAAATAAAATATGGAGCGGTAAAAATTAGCAACATGTTAACATTGGCCCACTGCAGATATTTATTGCAGATAAAACTTGATTAGGATAATGAAAAAAAAAACTCGTAAGGATTTTTTATGTTTACGCGAATGTTACACATTAGATTAGTTTAGTTGAAAGGCGTCTAATGCGTTGAAGACTTTCATGGTTCTCGTACAGTTATAATTTATAATAGTATTCGAAAAGTATTTTGAGCGATTTCAATGACTGCATGTAGGCACGCGGCCCTAAACGCGGATAACGCACGTATAAACGACCCCCTAAAATATTAAACAAAAGATTTCAACGAACAACATTATTAGAATTTTAAATATTATATATTTGTGATTCATTTTAACTTTTATAATCATCAATACCTATTATAACGAATTCATTATATTATTAACTACACTCATATTAAAAATAATCGCACACAATTCTCCAAAGTAGATAGATATTTATATTTATATTTAGTAGATATTTCATTCTATTGTAATAAATGTTTGTCTCATTCTCTTACTATAATTATTTCACAGATTGAGACTTAGATTCGATAACTCACACAATGTTTTTTCGAATACACTATTGTAAAATTAAAAATAACTTATTTATGAAAATGTAAGGCTTAAAATGTTTATTAAGTTATTTAATAATTCAGGTAGTTGTGTAAAACATCTCTTTTTAAGATTCCTAGCTATAAAATATTTGCTTATTTTCTTTACTTTAGGTAATATTGCAAAAGCTAAAGTATGTCAGTTGCCAAAAACTAAAAGCACCAACTCACGTACGCGCCCAAGTTGGAAAGCTCGTAACGTCTCTATCAGTGCATCCGCCGCAAGCCTCACAAGTCACGGAGCGAGAACGACGCAACGAGAAGTCACATCACGAAGCCAAATACTACTCACTTGCATACAACTAATAGAAAATGCCTAAAATATTAATGCGTTACATCTTCTTTATTTTAATATATGTTTACGAGTGAAAGTGATACCTTTATTAATATTCATTTTCGTAATCTGCGTAAACAGAACCATATTTCATAAGTGTCAATGTTGAAATAAAGTTACTGTATTTTTATCCCGAGCTGAGTTGACATTAACATCGTGAAATGTTTACGCAACGCACGTCCCAAGTATTAAAAAAAAACCTTTTAAGAAATCAAACACAAGGACAAATAATTAAAAACCTGAATAATGCATTCGTGATATGACATGTGCATTGGTCCGCTGCAGATGCTTATAAAACTTTATTAGGTACAAAAATAATCGTAAGGATTTCTTGTGTTTACGCAAAATATTTCTTTTTGTATTTTCTCCCGACGTTTCGAAAACTGCAGCTATCATAGTCACGGGGCCGACGTTTCAAAATAAAAATCTAAAACCACAATAAAATTCGAAACGTATTTTTATTTCGACGCATAGGTACTCGTAAGGTTTAAAGCAAAATACAAAATTCAGAACGGCTGTGCGTGTTCACCGAAATTTATAGACAAAGTTTTAAAATAAATTGTGTAAGTAACCATAACGGTCTCTTCGACCGATACAACTTAATATTACGACTTCATTCACTTCATAAGTGTAATAAATCTAGTAAGGTTCAGTGTCGAATATCCCATTTCATTAGCATAAAAAATCTCACACATTTTAAAATAAACATTCGAGTTTATTACGCAATAAACACAAATATCTGTTTCTACTGACGTTCAACACGAGACACGAGAAAAAAGTCGAATATTATTGTATAACATTTATTATGTTTGCCGTAGAGAAAATTCTGGTTTCTATTTACAGTTATATTTCGAATTTGTATGGGAAATACGTGTTATAGTGGCATATAATATTAAAAAGATTAAAAGTGTGATGCCCGGTTTTTTAAATAGATTTTTTTAAATAACAACAAATAATAAACTAAGATAAATAAACAATTAAGATATTTGCTTATAATATCGAGATAACAAATTTTTATACAAAATTTTTAAAATAGAAACGTTTACCTACTTAAATTAAGTTTTGATAATTTTGCCTATATATTTATAAGTACTGAACTAATCTCCAAAAATGTTGAACTGATTTAAATAGTAATTTCGCAGATAGGTATAAGAAATATAATTTAAGTATTCTGAAACATATACGTAAAAATAATGTCAAAGCCATGTGAAATTGGCTCTTTTACATTCTATACACCGAATGAGAAGTATTTCGAACCATAGTTAACAATTTCGCAATTTTGAAATGTTTTATGCCCCATCACGAATGCCTACAAGCAAATATGGTTCCTCCTCTGGTCATTCCTCAATAATTCCTCTTTTCATTTCTACATGAATTTACCATAATACATTTATTCATAACTTACGTTTTAAAAACATAGCAAAAAAATGTGAAAGTGTTTCTAATGTTTTTGCACTTTTAAATTATATGACATTAAATATATATACTTATGACTTACAAAATATATAACTAAAGTAATTTAGCCTGAAACCGCAAAATTGAACGGAAGATATTATGATTGTAATAAAAAGGATCAAAACACTATAGTTCGCAAAGTTAATTATGTTAGATTAGCGCATCGGGAAGATTCATTTAATAAATGTAAATAACTTCAGGTACCTACCAAATTAATTATCCTTATAACATTTCATTTGTCTACGGTTTATCGTCGCGTCTAAAATATGAACTTGGTAGAATAAAATTAATATAAAAGATATCTTGCAACCGTATTTCATAGCTATCTGGGGATTATGACTATATTAGGGATTATACTATATATATTGTAATGATTAATTCGGGGCAGTCATAAACACATTATTTTCACAATACAATAATAAAGATTTAATAAAGAACTTTAACAAGGTTACAGAAAAATATAACAAAGAGAGATCTTGCGAGATATTTTTTTATAATTAAATTAAACAATAGACGCAATCAAATTTATATGATTGCCTTGGTACGATAGAACTTGAGATTGTAGTTCCCATATGTAATAACTATAATAATAACTACATATTATATGTGTGTAATTTCTATTAGATACGCGCATCGGTATTTCTTTATGGTGCGTCATCTTGCGCAATGTGACATGGCCTATGGAACTATATGGAACATTAAAGCAATTAAATTCTCCAGCCCGAAGCGCCAGTTTGATTTACACGTGTAATTATTACACACTGGCCAATGATCACCTTATTATTTACCACAATAAGACTTGACAGTATGCAAAGCTGATATCTCGTTACGGCATATTTTTTTCTTGTTCTTTATTAACGAATATTAACTTTTTTAATAAGCACAATTCGTATTCATTTCAATCACTTAATTTATTATGGTCAAGCTTTTCAAAGATATCAATTTAGCTAATTAAAACCATATATAAAATTTTATACCAATTTTTTGCATTTCTTAGTATCACTTATAGTGGTCATTGGACTAAACGTTAAATTGGGTTTGTTTGACAGTTTTTTTTTTCATCAGTTATGTATCTCGGATTAAGTTTTTCCTTGCAGTATTTTTAAGAATCAAGATGATAACTGCGACTGTTTATTACTATATAGGTACACCGTGAGTTTATAATCGTTTTGGAACTAAAATGTGGTAACTTAGAACAATTTTTAGGACCAAAAAAAAAATTAGTTCCTTGTACTATGGATAATTAAAAAAAAAGTTTTTGATAATAATTTGATAATTATAGTAACATCGTGACAATTATTCAAAGCTATGCATGGCACCGATCGTAGTGATAGCATGTGAGATTTAGTTGCATTACCACGAGTTCTCATTTATTATTCGTAAACATTAATTTGAATATTTATAAAAAAAAATGTTACATTGGTATTTTTTTAAACTATTATTGATATAGAATTTAAAATTTTCGGTTCCAAAACGCTTATAAAATCACAGTGTATATTACTGGCTTGACATTGCGCATACAACTTACGCCATAAGTGAATTACACGCTAATCACAATCTTCTTCTTCTATCTATACTTATAATCTATATCTTCATCTATCTTCTATATCTATATATATTATATACTTATAATAAATCTGCAGAGAGGTCAATTCTGTACATGAAATATATTTCCAAAATAACTATTAGGGGGTGATTAGGGATCGATACTGATGCCAAAAATGCAATTAGTAAAATTTTTGTCTGTCTGTCTGTCTGTATAACCGTTATAGAAACAAAAACTACTCGACGGATTTTAACGAAACTTGGTACAATTATTTATCATACTCCTGTGCTGGTTATAGTATACTTTTCATCACGCTACAATTAATAGGAGCAGAGCAGTGAAGGGAAATGTTGGGAGAACGGGAGAAGTTACTCCATTTATTAAGCTTCCGTCGCGTGTGCAACCTTAATGTTTAAAGCTACACAGAAATCATGTATGACGGAAATGTTCTCCTTAAAATTATGTAAAAAATATCCCACGACAGCATATGTCTATCTTTTATGGTTGACTCACAATAACACGTGTAACTCCCGATAGCTTAACAGTTCGAAGCTTTCTCATTATATTTGTCTACTCTTACGTTTATAACACTCTCAGTCATCTCTAATTAAAAAAGTTAACATCTATCTATACTTATAATAAATCTGTAGAGAGGTCAATTCTGTACATGAAATATATTTCCAAAATAACTATTTGGGGGTGATTAGGGATCCATACTGATGCCAAAAATGCAATTAGTTAAATTTTTGTCTGTCTGTCTGTATAACCGTTATAGAAACAAAAACTACTCGACGGATTTTAACGAAACTTGGTACAATTATTTTTCATACTCCTGTGCTGGTTATAGTATACTTTTCATCACGCTACAATTAATAGGAGCAGAGCAGTGAAGGGAAATGTTGGGAAAACGGGAGAAGTTACTCCATTTTTAAGCTTCCGTCGCGTGTGCAACCTTAATGGTAAAAGCTACACAGAAATCATGTATGACGGAAATGTTCTCCTTAAAATTATGTAAAAAATATCCCACGACAGCATATGTCTATCTTTTATGGTACACTCACAATAACACGTGTAACTCCCGATAGCTTAGCAGTTCGAAGCTTTCTCATTATATTTGTCTAATCTTACGTTTATAACACTCTCAGTCATCCCTAATTAAAAAAGTTAACATTATTAAATATTCCATAAAAAGAATCATAGAAATCGGTATAGAAACACCAAAGTTATACATGAAATACGCTAATAATAAGCCATCACGCGTGAATACTGAATCATGCTATATGCTTCCTTCGATTTCACCAGGATCCCATCATCAGACCCTGACCGGACAATCGTACCACCTGCATACCACCATACATTAAAAAACATCCCGATACATTGAGCACCTCCTCCATTTTTGAAGTCCGAAATCCACGCGGGCGAAGCTGTGGGCGGCAGCTAGTTAATTAATAAAAAAATACGCTATTAATACATATCTAATTAAGTACTAAATGAATTTTTTGGAGTAAGTTGTAAATACCTTTAAGAGGTAAACACACTTGATAACTATACCCTAACCCTCCATTTAAGATAGTTTTACTGTGTATTAGGTAATGGTGTTTAGAAACAAAATTATTATTGTTGAAATTTGTAACCATATTATTATTCTTGATGGATAGAGTAACTACATTGAAATTGCAAATACTCTGACCTAACAAAACTAATCTTCACTAATCGTAGAAAGTGAAATTCTGCCTTTGTGACAACGCCGCCTTATGCAATTATCATGTGCCATTGTATCAATATCACTTTAGAATTGATGCTTAAAGATGTAATTTGTAAAGTTAGTAACAGCCACAATTAAAGTAGACCAAAATCATTTTAAACTCGGCCATACTACTCTCCCACAGTTATGTCACAAAAGCCATTCATACGTCAGCAGTCTTAAACTAGTTCATTTTCAAGTCGATGTTAGGGAAGTGCGGATATTGTAATCCCCGGGTTTTATTATGTGGAAAGAAATGCAGCATGGAAACAATTGACTGCAGAGACCGGTTACCGGTAAGGTGGCTCGTTTTGTTTACGATTCTGATGTCACTGACCTCCCCCGCGTTAGGAACTGTGAAGAACAATATCATAGTTACCTAAACGCAGCGTTAGCAGGTATTAAGTGAGAGTGTGTTAAGATGGCCGTTTATACATCCATTGAAAGCAAACAATCGAAAGTCTGACAGACAACAGCTAGATAAAATTTAGAAGCTTCATATTATCAACGTTATTTCCATTGAACCCCAAAGGCATTCTAAAAGACTCATTCAGGTAAATGTTCATACAAAACGAACAACTGCTGAGTAACTAATATTTGTATGTATTATATTTTTAACTCCAGAACAGTTCTATTGATTTAATACTTAGTATAACATATTTTGTTTTTATTTCGACAATGGCGAATTCATAGCAATGCACGTTTGGAACATATATCCGATTCAATATAATTTATGTGAAATTAATTTCAACTAACCCGTGCGATTGCGGCGCAGTCATCAAAGTTTTGTCATGTATTAAAAGAAGGAAGAGTTCACGCCGACGCAATTGAATGCATTCTATCGGCATCTTAATATGAATAAAGGATTGCATTTTGAATAGTAATTATCTGCAAGAAAACAGTTAGTGAAATTATGGATTGCCCATGAAATGCATGTGTTAAAGAGAAAGGCTTGAGATACTAAGGTATCTAATAATTAGGTATCTTTGCCATTCCTACGATGCTACAGAACCTGGTTAATTTATTAGACATGTTATGTTGCAATAAATAATTTATTATATTCTGTGGGAAATTATACCTTGCTAGTTCAAACCGCAAGGAAATGTGCTACAGTGCTCGCCACAAACAGGTAGATTGTATGACAGAAGCTTAACGTAATTATTTGAGATACTTTGTTCTAATTTATATGTTTTGTTTGTATTCATACTCTAAGTCTAAGAAATAATCTTATTTTACTCAGGGTATATTACTGACATGTAGTGCGTGGCTATTATATCACTATGCTAATGGTTTATACATGATGACGTCTAAACATGGGCTATAAAGATGCAGTCTTTAATTTTAAAGCTAAGTATTATGTCACAGTGGAAGAAGAGTACAATGTACGTGAAAGTTATAAACAGTTAACACTTGATGTATAAAGCAAAAATTATAACGGTGCAATATGCTAAACTGAAGTAAAATGCAATACTTATTAAGTTTGCTTTAGTATTTAAATAATAAATTATAACATTATGTTGTATTTATAAAGTACATCAATGAGGTACGATGGAAATTAAATTCGATATCATTTGGTTTAGCTAATTTCGTCTCAGACCAGAAAATTAATATTTAATATGTTGAATAATTAATATAATATTAAATTTGATTATATTATGAAATCCGTTAGGGCTTGTACGGCAATTTTTTATTTCTTTAAGATACAAAAAAAAAATATATATTACTGCAATGGCTAACTTAATTGGTGCATGATGTCCAAGATCTACGATATTAGCTACTTTATTATTCGCAAAAATTGTACACGTATAACGTAGATATGAGCTATGGATATTAGTCAACATTCATTCATTCATTCATTTCCAACCGTATAGGAATACTTTATTTTCTTATCGTGATATATTTCGAAATTATCTTCAATTATAGACGTGAGCTTTACGTTATATGATATTTTGTGTTTTTTACGTTTAATCTTAAGAAATAAAAAGCTAATCTCGGTTTCTTTAAATTATTTTTTACGTAATTTTTTCGGCTTCTATTTTTGTACGCATCTGACGTGTACTTATTACGAAGATGTTATGTGTGAGCCATGAGGCCTATAGTCTGGTGACGTATGGGCGCGGCACTATTGATTCCGGCATTCCTCGAGATGCGAACGCTGTCCGTGACTTACGACCGGTGAAAGCGTCGCCATCATCCGAAGATACGTTTTGCAACAAGTGGCCCGAGGCGATCATAATATTTAAATAATATCCCAAATCGTGTATATAACTTATATGGTGTTTTCAAAAAAACATTGTTATGTAATGATTTATCAAAAACTCGTATTAGAAAATATTCAGTCATAAAAAAAAACAATTAGAACAATTACATAAATCTTAGTTTACGTGCAAACAATTTGTCTATATTTAGCGACATGCAACTCGCAGTCAGTCGATATTGTAGTGAAGAGTTACATATTCTTGGCTAATATCTAATCAATATTGTATTGATAAATATAATCGACTAGTCGTTGCTCGTAGCTTCGCCCGCGTGATAAGGGTTTCTCGCTGTAAAACTCTCTAAAACCCCGTAGTCGTTCACCAGGGTACAACGCTAGAGCCATCTATTAAAAAAAAAACAATTATATCCTACGGGAGTGAAGGTACAATGATAAAAACTAGCTTATCTGTCAATCCAAGACACGGCCTAATAGTAGGCCGTCCATTTCATCAAAATCTGGTCAGTGAACTGAGTTTACTTCTAACAAACGATTACACCAACTTTCGCATTTGTAATATAAATAAGACAAGATAAAAGCCGAATACCTTCAACTTACAAATTATTTTCTATATATCGCTTTATACCACAAACAAATTAGACCGAAGAAACAACGAATTAGGTAATAATTGATGTTTTCTCTGGCTATTTATTTCAATCGTATTCAAATTACCTTGATGCCAAGTCTCTACCGGTCAGGTTTTAAGTCTATATTCTATCCGTAGTGGGTGTGAAAGTTGTTGAACTTAACTAATGGACTTGACTCTTTGGATATAGTTACCTACAAGGAGAATAATTATATTTATGTGCTTAGGTATTTAGATCTAGTATTTTAGATTTTTACTAAACATGTGTTATAACTAAGGCGGAAATTGCCAGGCATCATGATAATTATCGTCAAGTAACACAGCTATTCGACACTAAGAGTTCGCTGTAAATATTATGGTGTATATTACGTGAACAGTTTACAAAAAGTGTACATTGTTCCACGCTAAGTAAACCATATTCTCACTGACTTAAAAACATTGATGTTGTGGTAACATGTGAAGTATTCATAGTCAACTATCATAAGTCATAACAGAGGCAAAGGTTTACATTTATAAACAGTGCCAATGTTATTGTAATAGTCAGTTGAGTGCCATTAAATATATTTCTAAACACTCTAAACCTTTGTATAATACAGATTATAGAAGATGGGTTTTAAAAATTCCATATTAGTATAACTCTCCTAAACTAATACCATCAATAAACAAGAATAATAACGAATAGGTACATACTCGACTGCCGCGGTGGCGTACTTGTAGTGCATGTGCGATACGGCAACGCTCTGAGGTTCTGGGTTTGAATCCCAGGTCGGGCAAAGTGATTTTTGGATTTTTCTGCTCATTATCAGCCCAGAGCCTGGAATCTGCGCCCGATATGGCGATAGGCTTGCCCCCTTTCACATCATGGGACGGAACACACTTGGTGAAAAGTGGGTGCCCTGGTTCACCTCTGCATATCTCTTCATTATTACATATTTATTTATTTTATTTTACATTCCAGGTGCCGGTGGTTGTTATCTTCGGGTTGCTTTCCCTGAGTGCTGCTCAAGATTCGTTAACAGATGATTTCAACAATAAAATAAACAATATCGAGACCAAACCTTCGGCACGGCTGGATCCATACATAAGAAAGGCATTGCTAAAGGCTCTTAGTGAATTAGAAGAAAGTGATAGTTATACGACAGGATCCGACGGCACAGATGAAACTATTAATGATTCAGAAACTCCACGAACAAGCGAATTCACCGATAGCGAATCACCTCATAAGGAAACAATCCAAATACATTCCTTTGTAGTCAACGGGCAAGAAGCTTTTGCAAACAACAGTTATAATACACCTACAGTTTTGGACAGCAATATATCACTATTAAGCACCACAGCTGGTAATGTTGAGAATCAAGCATCAGGAACACGACCTACAACATCACCGTTTACAGAAATATTCCATACAAAAGATTCAAGTGTGAATTTACAACAAGTGAGAAGTATTCCGAGCTCGGCTTATCTTAACACAGACAAGGAGGCAAAGGTTACGGTAAAACCTACTAAGCCTACGTTTAGAACAACACCGTCCACGACAACTACGACAACGACTACAACTACGACTACGACTACTCCTAAACCGACACATAATGAAGATGGTGAAAATATAGAGGATGTAGACCAAAGAGACGTTCATGTATATCAGGCTCCATTAGTAGCAGCTTTTACCGTGCACCAGGACGCTCAAGGTTTACCAAAAAAAGTTATTCCCATTTACCAACAAAGGAATAGTCAACATTTATTAACTCCACAGCCTACCAATACTTTGAGCACCAGCGTGCCTTTCCAAAGCATAAATCAAGGGTCTCAAAACGAATTTATTAATCATCAACTAATCTTACAGAGGGAACTAGAAGAAAAACAACGAATTCTCGAAGAACAATTACGTTTACTACAGCTACAACAAAGGCAACAAGAGGAGCTACTAAGAAAACAACAATATTTATTGCAGCAGAAAGAAGCTCAAAGACCTCAACAAAATTTGTTTGATCAAAACCAGTATAAAGGACAACAGTTTCAGTCCGATAGTTCTGTAAATAATTTTCAAATTCAGAAAAGTGTACAGCAATCTCCACCAATAAATCAAAATGTAGGAATACGGCCGCACAGTCCACAAGTATCAATCCAATCTAGTGTACCGATAGAACAAAATACCGTGATTAATCAACAACTACCAAACCGAGAAGCTGTTGATTTTCTGGTACATTTACGTAGTCAACAACCCGCTCAGTTTCCTTTACAAGAAAACCACTTACCTCAAGGAATAGGTACATTCTTACACCCAACGTCAGCTCAAGTGTTTCATCAAGGAATATCACTGAATGACCCGTTGATTAATGGAGTCAAGCAAAGCACTCGGATATTCCGCCAAGAACCTGGCGTAGGAAATTTCGGATTTAATAATCAACAACATTACAATAGATTTAATACCTTTAACCCAGTGCAATCAAATAGATTTTTTGTACAACAGAATAAGTCTACTCAATTCGGTTCCGACGCTGAGCTTAAACAATTATTATTACAAACTGGAATAAATGGACGCAATACTGAAGACTTGAACATAGTGTCGAAGGTGTTATCTTTAAATCACGGAGTTCCATTCAATATCTTTACGAATCGTTTGCCTTTTGACAGTAGAAGACATGTGAAACCATTTGTATAAAAAGTGTGTTGATAAGTTTACAATATGTTTCGGTTAGAAAAAAACGTCCACCACTGTTGAAATTCATAAAAGAACACTAGTTATCTGCAAAGTTATTATCAATAGCACCTAACACAGATAAGAAAGCATTATGGACTATTTTCGAGACTCGTGTCCCACAGTAAACAATGTATTTTTTACCCTCAGTATAGCGACCAAAGAGACTCTTTTCAATACACATTACACATACTTAGAATAATTTTAATATTCACTCGTAGATACATAGATACAATACTATACAAGTACTAGAAAACGTGATGTTCGAACAGCACTTTTTTATTTTACCTGTTTAATATTAATTTTAAATTAGGTTAGTGTAGAATTATTTATTTTAATTTAAAAATTGTCAACTGCCATAAGTAAAATAGGTGAGATATTATTATATTCTTAAATAAAATATGTGGATCGTGATGAGTGAATGGACTATTTGTTACAATAACTGCAGAATCATAAATTGTCAGTTTGCACCTTGTTCATGCATGCTTCCATATTATTAAACAAAGTACTTCGCCACGTCTGAACGCGATATGCTTAGAAAATACCGAACGGATTTCGATAAATTTTCGTATAGACATTTGAAACTGTAGGAAGGACCATAGGCTATTTTTCATCCCAGAAAAATATGTAGCTGAGCTTTTATTCTGGACAAACTCTTTCACGCGGGCTTAGCCGCAAGAAAAAGCTAATATTATATATTTTTTGCTATAACCAGAAAGAATTTATTTCATAAGTAATGTTTTGAATTATTATTGTACTTGTAGCATAAATCTTTATTATTGAATGTAAAAGCAGAACGATGACTCTATGTAAAGCACTTTATTGTTGTACTGCGGTCTTATCGTTAAAAGCAATATGTCTGTCAAACAACCGTGGAAAAGAATGAATTTGATGAATAATAAACGAACTTATTAATTGTTATGTTATTATTTGCTTAATTATTGTGAATCACATTATATTATAATGTTTTATAAGGCGTTATACTTAATCATAAAAATATTATAATAATGATCCAAAACATTTTTGATTGCAATTTTATGTTATAATTACTTAAATTGTTTGTGTAGATACAAAATATATTTGCAAACAAAAAGTTATATAAATATACATTGCAATTTTGTATGCAACCTACGTTTATTGTAACTTTGTTTATATATAAGATTCACGCATTTGTGACATTTTCAGTCGTATGTTTTTGTAAGATTTGTAAATAATCTTCAAATATGCCCAATAAAAATATAATAAATTATAATGAAGCATGTTTATTATTATATACTCACAGCTAGGCACCTTATTGTAAAGTATTGACCCATTGATATTTTAACTTGAAGGTGTGCAACGCAAATATGGATAAAAGGTAACTATCCAATCTGCTGTTAGGCTGTTCTTCCACCAGTATTGTATGCAAGAATTTCCAGATACGTTGACACTAGTGGAAATATTTTGAAAGCTCTGTACACAGGCGACTTGCTGCAAATATTGCAACTCCCAAAACTTGCGAACGTTAGCTTTTTGTGTGAATACTTAGGTACATGGTAAAAATTGGTTGCGGAAGTCAACTTCTGCAGGTTTTAATCTAAACCTCGCTTAACATATTCTCGAGTTCTTTACAAGGAATAAAAGTAACCAAGGTATTGGCAGTATGTGACATTGGAATCGCAGCTCTTAAAAGCGTATGAAAAAAATTGTAGGTGGTTAATAGCTATCATCTAAGGCGTTGACGTACGTAGTTGTTCAATGTTTTGCAATCTTTTTTTTATCTTAATCAATTTCTTATGATTAAGATAAAAAAAGGGTATTCGGCCACATGAGAGTTAACATAAAAACGGATAAAATATGAGTGATAAACCTATGCGTACCCCCTGAAAAGAACAAAGGGTGCGTCACCGTCGAGTGTCGACGGAGATCTATGCCGTGTGTTGTAGGTATAGATACTTACTGCATAAGAACTTACGTAAGTATAAATATCAATAATCCTTGTTGTTAAATATTTATCAATAATCTCAGCTTATTTAGTCCTTTCCCGCCCAATATAATTACAAACTGTGAAAACACTGTTAAATTAAAGTTGAAATCCTCTCTCTAAAATTAAGGCCCTCCCCCGAGCAAACGGCCTTGAGCATTCGTTCTTTACATTTAAGGCATATGAGCTACGGGCGGGAATATACAGATTTAGGAGTAATTCCTTTAAAATACAATTTTAGTTCTTTTTAGAAATTATAAACGACCAAAATGTTCCTTATTAAATTGTCTATGAAATAGTGTTGGTTGAAAATAAAGAATTCTAAGACCATTAATTTATATGTTTATTAATACAATAATCTCTTCATACAGTTAACTTGAAGGTACTGGATATGTAACAAGTTGATGATACCAGAAACCAGTGGAAGAAGGGAACAAAACGTTATAAATTTATAATCTATTCCTAGCTGTAACTTGGAAAATAATACTAAATAGGTCTCGACGTCGTTGCTGTAGTTTCTTTCGTATGCGCTGTATCAAATCTAGTGGCATAGCACTCGGAGCATAATATATCAGTGATTTTATAACTCCTTATTGTACTTATAAAAAAACAGTTTAATATAGATTTGCTAGTGGATTCCACAGATAAAAGACTTTTTTTGAATTTACTTCAATCATTTAATCTAAACTGTCAATTTCTCGGGCCGACTAGATTAACTACAACTTCAGCTACCTATATTGATAATGTTATTTCAAATTTTAAAATTAACTCTAAAGAATTATTAGCTGGCGTTCGCTCAGACCACACATGTCAAATGGTCAAACTGAATTGTGAAAGCAATAGAAATAAGAACATAGTACAATTTAGACCCCTAATATAATCTACAGAAATTTAGTGCTAGGCTTAATTTGGTGTTGCCTATGCTGACTTGCGGTTCAGACAACCCAAATAATATGTTTAAAACATTATTAAATGGTATTACAAACATATTTAATAAAACATGTAGTGTAAAATCAGTGCCACTAAAAAATAAAATATCATTCAGTGCTTGGGCAACAAACGGTATTAGACGTAGTAGAGATGTTCTCTATGAATTATATGACAGAAGGTCCTTTACACCCGATGTCGAATTTAATAATTATGTGAGAACATACTCTCAAATTTTTAAACGTGTATGTAGGTATGCTAAAGCTGCCTATATCAGTAGTCATATTAAAAACTCAGATAATAGAATTAAAACTACTTGGAAAATTATTAATACTGAAACTGGCAAAAATAAAACTAATGACAAGATTTTATTGAACATTAATGACGAGCTAGTTTCAGATAAATATAGAATAGCTAACTACTTTGAACATTTTTTTATTAACATACCTTTTGAAACGACAAAATGTCTGCCATCCTCACCAGGGGCAGCTGGGTCGTTCTTAAAACAAAATGTTGATCTGTCGATTCCAAATTTCGAATTTGAGTTTGTCACGCACTCTGATATAATAAAAGTATTTAAGAGCTTAAACATTAAAAGCACTGAAGACCTATGGGGTTTATCTGTTAAAGCGTTGCAGTCAGTAATAGACAACATTGCCCCAATTCTTGCGGAAATCTTTAACTGCTGCGTCAGAGACGGCATATTTCCTGATCTTATGAAGGTTAGTAAAGAAGTACCAATTTTTAAAGCAGGTTGTTCTAACACCCCCTCTAATTTCAGACCTATTTCTATTTTACCAGCCTTAAGTAAGGTATTTGAAAAACTAATGCTTAACCAAATGCTGGTGTTTTTTTAATAAAAATGGGATCTTACATAATAGACAATTCGGCTTTACAAAAGGCAGATCCACGCAAGATGCTGGACGTGCTTTAGTCAAAGCTGTGTTAGATGCTTGGGAGGGATCCCAGGATGCACTGGGGGTCTTTTGTGATCTTTCCAAGGCATTCGATTGCGTCGATCACAAAACCCTCATTTTAAAGCTTCATTATTATGGTATTAGAGGAATTGGACTTAAAATAATATCTTCATATTTATCAGGTCGAAATCAAAAAGTATTTATCGACAACGTCTCCTCTGCCAGGTCCGCAGTTAGAATTGGGGTTCCCCAGGGTTCCATATTGGGTCCATACCTATTCTTAGTTTACATAAATGACCTGCCTTACATGGTTGATAATATGGCAGATGTAGTATTGTTCGCTGACGACACTTCGATAATTTTTAAGTTAAATAGAAGGGATGAAAATCTCGGTGAGCCACATAAAGTACTTAGTTTGATTTCTAATAATTTACTTTTAAATGCCGCAAAAACGAATTGTGTCAGATTTTCGTTACTGAATAAAAAAAAGGAACTAAATATTGATTTAGATGGGGATAAATTAGAATTAGTTCCCTCAACGGTCTTCCTCGGGGTTTCAATCGATAGTAAATTGCAATGGGGCCCCCATATTCAAAAAATCTAGTAAACTGAGCTCTGCCGTGTTTGCTATTAGGAAGATTAGACAATTAACTGACGTGGCTACGGCAAGGCTAGTGTATTTTGCATACTTCCACAGCATTATGTCCTATTGTATTCTTCTGTGGGGCTCTGCTGCAGATCTGCAGACCATTTTTATCTTGCAGAAACGAGCGATTAGTGCTATTTACAACCTTCGCTCTCATGATTCCCTTAGGCAAATGTTAAAGAAGGTGAATATACTGACTTTGCCGGCCGAATATATTTTTCAGAATATAATGTACGTACGTAAAAACCTTAGTACTTTTATTAAAAACAGTGACTTGCATAGTCTAAATACCAGAAATAAAAATAAATTGGTTGTCCCTAATCATAGGCTCTGTAAAACCAATAAATCTTTCTTAGTTAATAGCATTAAGTTCTATAATAAACTTCCCTTCGAAATTACCAATTTGACCGAACAAAAATTCAAGTGTTATGTTAAGCGTGAATTAATGTGTAAAGGATACTATACTGTATCTGATTACCTTAATGATAAGACGGTTTGGAAAGTTTGTCCTGCACACAATGACCCACCATGTTAGCACACATTAGTAATTAATTAACTGCCTAAAATGTCTTTGTTACATGTCTCACATGCTTTTTTTTTTTATAATAATGACATTTCTATAGTTCTAATTTGACATAATCATATCATATCTTAATGAAATATAATTTTTGAAAGACGACCACCCGATCATGTTGTGTTTGCCTGTTTAATATCACTATTTTTTTTTTCTTTTCTCATGATTGAAAACTATGATTGTAAATGTAGGCGAATGCACGCTGTACGCCGTTATTTAAGTATGAATCTATGTTCTCTTTTATTTGCTATCGCTAATTTTATTTTATGCCGCTCCAGGTTTAGTCGATTGGATTTCATCTTATCCCATGTTAACGGTGATGTGCGTGCATTAGCTTATATAACTATTGTGACTATGTACAAGAAAGACTTGGAAAAAAAATACAAAAGAAGTACTTACTGAACAATTGATGACAAAAAATAAAGCCCGGAGTTTCTTTCTGCCTTTCTTCTTCGGGTAGTCATCACTTAGGTAGCTAGTGAAAGGCTGGTAGGTTACCTAGGTTAGGGCTCATGTCCTCGCCGGTGAGGATCGCGACGCGTTACCCTTCTATTTCCCCCTACTTGCCAGCCCGAGCTGGTTACTTCGGTTTGTACCTTGTCTTTTGTATAAACTTTATCCCTAATTTAAAATGTCCATAGTTATATAAGTAATTTTAATAGTTGTTTAGAAATAATAATTATTCTTATTCTTTGTTTTGACGTATCATAAGTGCATCTTTGTTCGCCTACGTGATAAATAAAGTATTTTTTTTTTTTTTTATTTACAGTGGGCAAATACTGAAATAACCATGTCTAGGGTTTTTAAGATTAGGGAAGTTAAGTTTGTGAAAAAACTTACATATTATGTCATATACCTTACCTACTAGTTTGTACGGAACCATCGCCTCGGTGCGCGAGTCCTACTCGCACTTATCCGTTTTTTTTTGCGTACGTATTGCGTCCATTGCTATTTGAGCGGGATATTGGCGCGGTATAGGCTGATTTTAAATGTTTTTTATTGTACGGCTCTGAAAACTAGGCCTTTGAGCCCTTTTTAAGAAGCCCTTGGAAGAACAAAATGTTTTAGGCACAAAATTTTATCTTAGTACAATAATTGTTCGAGCTAAGTAAATATACTTTCTTTCATGAAATTCGCCAATGAAAAAAAGGTGAGTCGCGTTTTGGCTCTGGCTTATACGAAATCACGTTCCTAATTCAGAACGGGAATTCAACCTGAATTTAGGCGCTTCGAATCTTATGCAATTTGGCATCATCTCACACACATGCTGAATTTCTCAGAATGTTTGCATGAATGAAATTAGCGAGCATTTTGGATTCATATTAGGAATACATTCCGTATCACTCAATTTATATGAAAAGTATGTGAATTTATGTTACAATTTTACAGGATTTAAAAAATGTTAATGTATATTTTACTCATATTTCTCAAGACCAAATTTCTTTAGTTTATATTTTTTTCTGGATTTATTGTATTGTTTTCATGTATGTGTTAAACATAATTTTCTTTCCATATTCTATTTTAATTTTCAAACAATGTGTGAACATGTCGTAAAGAATACAATTCTTTTTAAATTGTTAGGTAAAGGTATGACTTCTGACGCAACCATTCGGTTTTCAGATACTGAATTCAGTTTCAATTTTAAAATAAAAACAAAATGGATGTGTATTGTGTAAGCCCTTCCTAAAATACGACAATATGGACGTCGGGGCTAAATCAATGAGCGAACGGGCCGCGTCGCACTGTAATCATTTTGACATAGACATTACACATACCTTCTTTAATTTATGAATGTTATTACTTGTTTCTCTGAGTTGTTTCTTGTGCCAAAAGGAAAAGAAAATTAAGAAAAAAATATTAACAAGACATATTACGTAAGACTAGGCAGTATGGTCGAAAGACTATAGCCTGCCTTCTGAACGAATTAAAAAAATATATAAGTTTTGACAAGTAAATAGTATTTTTGTCAAACATAACCTCTAAAGGCAACATTAATAATATTTTTTGTTATTTACCTAACTTAATTTGTCTAAACCAGTCTCAATTTTGTATGACATAGTTCAAATACAATATGGTAATTATGGACACTCCGGAATCTGTTGGGAGCTTGGAAGAACAAGCACTAAAAAGGAAAGAGAGATTAAAAAATTTAAAGCGAAAAAATCCTAGCAATGAAAATGCACCGTCAGAAGTAGAAAAAGAAATTGTACCACTTCCAAAGTAATTTTTTTCTTGTACTGTAATTTAGATCTTCTTCTTCAGCCTATATAATCACCCAATGCTGAGTGTAGGCCTCTTGCAATGCACACCAGGTTGTTCTGTCCAGGGCAGTCCTCAGTAATTTAGATGTGCCCATTTATTTAAGTAAGCTCTTACTCCCCCTTTTAATATTGGTCTGTACATTAATGCATAATTTTCATATTTCAGACCTAAATTTAGAAGTTACAAACCTCAAGATGAATCACTACAAGAATCCAAAATAGATGATGCTGAACCAGCACTTATCGAAGAAGAGGTTAAAGAATTACTTGATGCTGGGAAAGAAAAGGTTAAAAATTTATCTCATTGGCATTTGATTTGTATAAAAAAGATTATTTATTAATATTATACATTTTTGATCAGGTATACTATAAAGTAATAATTTAAAACTTTACAATCGAAAGATATAAAACATTGTGTATTTATATTCTTAAATTTCTTATTTCAAACAGCTTAGTTATAAATTAAGTATTAAAATTAAACTACAATTATTCTATATAATCATTTACTTTTGAAGCATACACACTACATTATGACTGCCTCGGTGGCGTAGTTGTATTGCATGTCCGGTACAATAGCGCTCTGAGGTCCTGGGTTCGAATCCCGGGTCGGGCGAAGTGATATTTGGGTTTTTCTGCTCAGTATCAGCCCGGAGTCTGGAATTTGTGCCCGATATGGCGATAGGCTCGCCCCCTATCACATCATAGGACGGAACATACTTGGCGAAAAGTGGGTGCCCTAGTTGCGCCTCTGCATACCCCTTCGGGGATAAATGCGTGATGTATGTATGTATGTATGTACACTACATTATGAAATTATTTGTATGAAACACAACTTAGTCCACCTATATAAACTACACATGTATTTGTAAAGCTTTTAGAGTATTTCATGCTTGTAGTGATAGTACTCTCAGGTTTGCCCTCTGTTAAAGGAATACTTATCAATTTTGTATTTTTTCTTTATAGACATTTGTAAAACTCACTGCTAAGAATTGAATGCCTTTTTATAACCTGATGTGTTGTATTTACCGACATGTACTACAAGGGAGGTATTTTCTCTATATATATAGCCATATAATGTAGCGCCACGGGAAGTGATGATGGATTTCAGATAATCAGTCCATCTATCAATCACATCACTGTCTTCTGATATCAATACCAGAAACTACAATGGATTGGCTGTTGCTTGGCAAACATACTCATATTGTTGGCTTTAGTCCACAATGTGTTGTTAGTTCACAATCTAGACAGCTACATAATTGAAAAATGTCATATTGGCAACTTTTCAATCTGTAATAATAACTTAAATTTATGTTAAAATAACATCCACATTAGAATGGTATAAATAAGAATTTTTATGTCTCTGTTCTCTTTATGGAACATTTAAACACTCTTGATTTTTAGTATAGCGAAATATTGTGCCTTGGTTGCACCTCTGCTTACCCCTTTTGGGATAAAGGTGTGATGAGTGGGTTTGTGTGTGTGTGTGTGTGTGTGTGTGTGTGTGTCAATAGTATAACAGATAATAAACCAGTTGCTAATAAGACACAGATTATCCCTGTAGGTATTCATAAAAATGTATGAGTGGGTGATCTAATTAAGGAAACATCTTCAAATAATTCAAATGTATTCATGAACATTATTTGCAATTACAGGTAGTATTACAAGATTTGGACATATCAAGCTTAGCGCCAAGGAAACCAGATTGGGATCTAAAAAGAGATGTGGCTAAGAAATTAGAAAAACTAGAAAGGAGAACACAGAAAGCCATTGCTGAACTAATTTGGGAGAGGTTGAAACAAGGCAATGAAGACAATTTGGGAGCCATGGTCACTATGACTGACAACAGAACGACAGATGAAGATTGAATAAATAAGTTGCATGAATGTTGTTCAATAAAAGAACAACGGTGATAAACTATAATCAAGATGGTTAAGTGTATTTCATTTAAAACAATGAACTTTTTTTTATATTTTAATAAACTTTCTTGGACATGTAGTTCAAACAGTGTCCCTTAATAAATGTTATATAATTTCTACCAAAATTAATTGTAATTTTGGTTGTCAGATAAAAATGTTGAAGTGATCTCACTGATGTTTCCAACATAATACATTTACTTGGTTTAACCAGTGGCGACCTTAACACGAGGCTCCGGGCAGGAACGAACGAAGGGTCCCGATAAACAAAATAAACCTAGATATGATGCTTTGTTATTGGTAATAATGGTGGTAATCGGAAACGGGATAAATAGAAATTAAATTTTCCTGAGACTCGCCAAGCTTCACTGCTCGGTGTCATAAAATGCATGCCACTGCTGATCCTGGCTTATAGGAGTTGCAGTGGTAGGTGTGAGGGCGAGAAAGTATCTAGCCTATTTAACACTATTGGTACTAGGGAAATAAATATATTTTATTAATTTAAATATTTTAATATCACAGGATAATAATATAGAATTGTTTACATTTTTCGTATCCATCATGAAGTCAAAATTAATTGCTCATAATTTAAGTAAGCTTAGACCATAGTCATTAATTCAAAAATTTTGGTAATTAAACTACTTAATACCAGAATAATTTATTAAACACCTATAAACTCGTTTGAGTTTTCTTTTCTACCTAATTTACAACATGGGTGTGTTTTAAAAATTTAATAGCATTTTACATCGTGCATGATGTATCATATCGCGTAAATACAATTTCTTCAAAAGTAAGATTATTTTCTTATAAAAATATTATACATTTAAACAATATCTATTACTTATTACTGAGCGCAAAAAATATTAATGTCTTATTAAACATGTAACAGCAGTTAGTGCGCTAAAATGATAATTAAGTTTTAAAAAAATATATGTATAAAATATAACTTAATAGTATATGACAGGTACTTATTGCGTAATGCATTGTAGTATTCAGTATTTTAATAGATTAATATGCCATTTTGAAGGCCTCACTACTCAAAGAATATAAGTATTTACATTACACGTATTTCCAAAGAAACAATAGGATTAAGCTATTGATTACAATATAATGAAAGTTGCTAAGAAGTCGTTCCCCACTATTATGTCCTTTTTTCCTTCGTGGTGACTTGGGGTCGTCCTCATCGCCGTAATCAATTTCGTTGTAGGTATAGTAGTTGTTATCTATATTGTAGAAAACAACTCTGTCTCCGATGGGTTGAATGGGCCTGAAGTTGTGAGTTATTTTACCATGGGCTGATTTCAACTCTCGAAATGTTTCAATCTGTAAGAATAAAATCTTCGTAAAGTCAAAGTATAAATTCATACGTATCTATATAGTAGGTACCGTCCTAATGGAAGATTTCGGTGAATTCTTCAACAAAAACCCTAGTGCAAAAACTGTTTACAAAAATACAATAGGGTTCTGTGGTGTCAAGGTAAAATCCACTAAATCAACATAATAATATTGTGTACGCGTTGTCACATTACAGTAATTGTATTCATTATTTTATAAATTACTGTAATCAAATAGGTACGTATAACAACTGTAAGATAACACGTGGATCTCAGTACTCTGTGCCAATATAGTTGTGCATTTATCGAGATCGTGCCCGCTTTAAATTCCTAAGTCGATTTTGCTCGAGTGTAACGCGATGTTCCTATCAGTGGAAAATAGTAACACTAGCTCTAAGTACGAGCATTGTGGTATTTAGTGCATAACTATCATATAAAATCACGAAATGTTTTTTTTTTATACGAACACAGCCAAATGACCTTACTGCACCTGATGATACGTGGAGTTGGGTCCAATAAAACGTCGACTGATGAGAGATGATTACCCCTTGGCAGTCGACACAGTTATGCCGGCCTGTTGAAACCGGATATACAAAGGCTGATCCCGGAACGCGACACTTACGAGGGCCACTATGGCGGTTTTGACCCCTTGTGTACGGTGGTCACTATCCGGGCGGATATAAAATATATCCTACTACCAGCTATAAATGTCCTATGCTTAATAAGCAGTGCCGCTTCTTGTGAAGTATCATTCATTCATTTGATTGTGTTACTTCTAGAAGTTGTTCCTCATACCTGTTCATGAGTGAGTCGTATTGGTTGCTCAAAATCCAACCAGATGACTACTTCGGAACAAGGAGGGGTAGTCAACGATCCTCTGTATGTAAAGTATCTTTTCAAATCATAAGGAAGGATATTGAGGAATGAAAAAGGATGGCTCATGACGACCGAAGTGTATGGTTCTGTCACGTTGGTTAGAGCGGATGTTATGTCGTCATAGGCTGGATGAAAGTGGCGATCCAACTGTAATAAGAAAAATATAGTTAATTAAATTTTATATTTAAATATTGTCGCCATCGATAGCACAAAACCGCGAGTATGCATTTTTGTCGTTATATAATTTAAACCAATGTGATTGAAATAAAAATACTTTATCGCACTAATCTGAGTTAGGAAAACTCCGGAACTTAATAACACAGCATTGATAATTTAATTAAGAATAGTAACCAGCACTACCTGCGTCAGTTTTTATGTTAAGTTTGTAATTGTTGCTCTACTGTAGAGTCTCTACATAAATTATTAAGTAACTTGTTATATAACCGATTTTATTCTATTGGTAGCTATAATATTTTTTATAAACTACATTAATAACTTGCAATATTTCGTTCCTTCGTCACTTTACTAAGATAAAAATGCTATGGTAGGCCTAAAGGCACATAAATAAACAGAAGTCTATTTTCAAACAATAAAACATTTACCTCATAGAAAAACGCAAGAACTGTTAAACCATCTTGATGCTTCACTGCTTCCGAAACAGACTTATATTCTTCCTTAAAGAAAACCATGTGTAACTCCATCGGAAAGCTGGAAAAATGTACATAATATATTTCAGTTAGGTTTCATCAACTGATGATCTAAATAATATGTACATATTGAAAAAAATCGTCTCTTCTGCTGTCTATGTCAGTTTTAACAATTCTTAGTCTGTATGCACATTGTATATTCTAAGATCTTCTTCAGAAGATCGACGCGCTAACTTAGTAGTTACTAGCGATAAACCTTGAGATAACAGGTATTTATGTAATTTACACAAATTTTCTTTGTTAACGCCAAGTGGTCGTATAGCAAGGTGCAGTCTCATACTCTCAGTTAATTATTTTGCGTTTTTACTTTTAAGGTACGTATTTATGTTGAGCTCTACTTTCATAAAAATATTTACAGAAATGCCTGTGGCATCGCTTTACCGTTTACAAAATACATAGTTATATAATAATAATGAGTAATATTGCGTATGTTTTCTTATCGGTGGTTATAGACAGCGTATAATGTAAAATAACCTGCATGATTTAGTAGACAGAGACGATACATTCAGTGCCTAATTGGTAAAACGCTGCTAATTATTAGATTAGTCATTAATCTTAATACATTCCATCCGTTCGTCAACCCATATTTTCAAAGGAGTCATTTTAATCATCCACTTGAAAAGTGAATGATTCTTATGATGAAGTGTGAGGCATAACCAATTCATAAGTCAAGTCATATACGTTATCTAATGCAACACGTTTAACGTTAAATAAATGAATGTATTGATTATCCTATTCGCGGTATTATTGCATGTGTTTAACAATTGAACACTTTATCAACACTTATGTCGGTTATTACCGTCATAGGTTTGCTTTTTTAATATTTACTTATTTTACGTCGACTTGTGTTTCGATCTAGATACTGGATACATAATATTTCTACAACTCCTAGGTACTTATATTTGGTTTATATATTCAGTAAAACGTTTACTTTAGTTCCCATTTAATACTTATAAATATTTTTCTAAGAATTACCTTCTATGGTTTATTTTATCTTCAGATCCAAAGGTGTCGTTGTCTCCCCAGTGAAAGTGCATTTGGCTGAATACGTAATCGCCTTCCAAAGGACCGCCGCGGACGCGCGGATGCGGCTCGTTTCGTACCTCGATTAAAACTAAATATAAATAAAAAATGAAACATTATTTATTTGAATTACACAATACACAGTTCTAGTGATACTTAGTCTTCTAAGTTCATTCTTATGAACACACTATGTGCAAGTCCTATTTGCTTGTTTGAAAAGATGCATTATTCAATGTTCATATACACAAATAACATTTATATCAAAATTTTCTTATAGAAATCGCCTATTTCAAGAGAAAACTAACTGTAAATTGGCTGTGAATTATAGATAGAATATTTAAATTAATTCTTAATTTATATAAAAAAAAAATGTAGAACACTGAGTATACCTATAAATCTAAGCAAGTATACGTAGAGCTCTTATATCAAGTGAGAATAAAATACCTACGATTGACGGATTGTGTGCATTATAAATTTTTTGGTGCTGTCTATAGGTACTTAACCGGTTGATAAATATAGAATAGACTTGATGATTTGTACCTATATTATCATAACAATAGATTATAATTTATCATATTTTATAAATGTAATTGCGTTTGAACGTGATTATGCATTTCGCATTAGAGTATAAAATTGTCTCGATCATTTTACGACTTGGCTATAATCCATCTAAAAACTATTTAGCCATGCAGTGAGTAAATGATATTGTCTTCAAATTAATTTGCTTAGAATATGTTATAGTTCATAATACAATAGTGACTAAATCATGGTCTTAACAAGAAAAGAAAACTGTCTCAAGATATAGTAACAAGTATGGTGATGTCCAGGTTACAGCCATTGCATTGTTGCGATCTCCTAACTAATGTAAAATAACACGTTAGCGAATAAAAGTGTCTGTTTTAATATAATAAAAACTCAAGCATACTTTTTGCCTTCAAAGTTCAAACCACTTCTCAGTTCGACTAATAAAAATAAATATCTAATGTGTTCGTTTCAAGTGATTTTTTGTCCGTCTTCAAAGAATATTAATTTAATGAATTCTTAGTTTACTGTTGATCTATAATTACACTGAAGTTTACTGTGCAGGTCATACATTTCTGTACATTAGCCTTTTTTTTAATAAAACAAAAGTTATCAGAAGAAACGTAAGGATTATTTTTAGATTTTTGGCGTTACAGTTGTACCTACCTGTACCTGCTATCGCAAATTAAAACTCGAGTAGATATTTTAGTTTTAATACCAAACTGAACTGAATATGATAACTAACACCTATATCTATTAATAAAATATGGCACTATGTGAAAGTCTTATTCGGATAAAATTTGTATGCCAATGTTTTAAAGGGAGTTGCTCGTCTAACTCAATTGGCATCTGATTTCCATGAGGGGTTTTTTCTACTTACTTCAAGCACTTGTCTCACCGCCGTCAAGAAAATCAATAATAATTGATTTTCTCGCTTAAGTTAAATAAATAGTTGATAACTAACTGTCTACCGTGCAGAGACACAGATTCTCCGCAAGTTTGTCGCAGTGACCGATGATTCGGCGGCCGTTCTCTACTCTTGGGGGAGGCGGTAGGGGCAAGGAGCGATGGTGCCCACCCCAAAAAAGCGCTTACAGGGTGGTGCAGACGTTTCGTTGAATTGGGTGATTATTTTTTTGCTCCGACGGCTGCCTTCCCCCCGTCAAAAATCTAGAGTTACGCTGTCTCTATTACAATGCGAGTAATCGCCCCTGGTACTTGTACACACTCTATAGCCCAGCGACAAAACTATCGGAATTATACATTTACTTTGAATGCTCGCTAACTCATTTCTAACTTTTTGTTTGTAACTTTATTCGCTGCTCGTTCATCGTAGTCGGTGGGACCAATGTCTGAGCCATATTCGGCATATTTGAAAACTTGGTTTAGGTGTACCTACCTAAACGCATTCCATAATATTATAGAAGAAATTAATATATTATACATTACCTGTGTGTCCATTGTTGGTGACGTGGACATTATCAATAGAGTCGTCGAAGCCGATGAAGGTGATGTCGGGCAGCGTCACTTGTTTCACATGCAACACGTTTATATTGATGGGGCTTTGGTGCTTTCCAGCGCATTCCCTGTATCTCTCGCTCCAAAACGTCGGGCCTAAAAATTATGATTTACTTAATTTATTTTGACAGTATTACACGATGTTAGCGACAAGCGCTTAGGTACCTACTTAAAAATATTTTCTTGTATTTATACGGACTTTAGTGAAGTACCTATGTACCGAATTTTATTCTTAGTAAAAAGGATCATTTTGTTGTGTGTCGGTTCCCATACGTTTGTTTATCTGGTTAAGTCATTTAAAAAAAAAACTTGATATCATTTTTAGGATAGGTAGGTATAAAGGCCTATAAAAAGTAATGGTTATATAAACTAGTTCCCAAGAGCATTTCTGGCGACGTAAAATTTTGTAAAGAAATAAATACGATAATCATAAATTTCTAACGCATAGTGACATGACCAATAATTTTAATAGTTACATAGAGTCGAGGTGTGGTTAACTTTTTGCATACATATATTATCATAATAACGTTAATTTGTGTCATAAAAAAATCACTCTGTAGACATCTATAACATTAATAGGTACAAATTAATGGACCGGGGCAGTACCACTGTCTCACAGTCAACTAACATGAAAAGACTGCTTCTAACATTTCTCAAGGTAACTGAGATTTCCGGAAACCCATGCACTCATGCCCTGTCGCAGCAGGTCCATAATTCTACTGGTATTGCGGATACATATAGCGACAACAAGTGATACTTGTTTCCTAATGTCCTTTTCAAATTCTTACAGAACAAACAACAAATACTCAACAATTTTATATTACCATAACCAATATTCAAGCCACGAAGTAGGTAATGACCCCTTAAAAAATAATAAACTAATTACTACTAAATTGAAACTCTATTACTGGTGTAGTAATTTACAGGTAAATGACACACTTTTTTGTTCATAATAAAAACAGTCATAAAGGGCGCTACTTCCAATGAGCGAGAAATAAGGTCGGTTTGTTGGTAAAGTATTGACCGCATACTTAATTGCTTTATAAACAGCAATTACATTTACCCCAAGTTAATCAGAACGTGTGTCTTACTAACAGGAATACGTGAGAGTGTAATTCTTAGTATTATTTTAATAATATGTCCTCTATTAGTTTGTCAACTCACAATACCGGATACATATATCCTCAACTAATGAGAGCAGTTGGGCCTTCCGTAGGTTTTATTATGATGTATATTCCGGTTGCTGCATTTTATTTCATAGAATTATAAACCGTATATAGTGGAGGAAAAGCTAAATGTAAACAAGGAAGTTAGTTACTATTTTTACAATTATTTTTTTTATGTACATTTTTCAAATACAATACAGATAATTGAAAAATAGGAAAAGAAAGACACTACTTCTAGTACTTCTTAGGTGCTGTACAATATAGGTAGGTACTAAGCATATATATGAAAGTAAAAAAATATATAAGTTCGTGTTACCTGTGTTTCCATCGTACCCAAAGTCTTCCCCATACGTGATCCGGGGCGCTGAAACAGAATCACAGTTACCTTCAGAAGTACATATCGAATACAATATTTTCGAAACTTTATTAATTTATTAAAATACTTATAAAAAAACTATAATTTCGCAAACAACGTTCGATGGACACAAATCGTTTGATGTGAATATAAAAGCCATTGTATCGAGCTTGAACACCGGAACACTGTCATTATGTAGGTATAATGCATTATCAAATGATCCATGGGCCACGTTTGATGTTAACTACGACGGAATAATACTATTTTGTTAACGGTTATTTTATTGATAAATGCTCAATTAAATTATATACTTAACGTATCCTTTAATCATCAATGAAGCACATCGCACAGCCTATAGAAAGTATTTATTTAATGTCTGATAAATATTAAGGAATAAGTATTTAGTCATAAAGTGTACCCGCTGTGTAAGAGTAGTTTCAAAACTGGGTTACTAGAACTACCAACATGGAATTTGTTATGTAAATCTTAATTATTATATTTGACACAGTTAGAATACTTCAGTGTATTTATTCCTGTCGTAAATATAGTTTGAAGATGGGTTTGAGTGGATGGCAGGGTTTTCTAGGTTCCCGGAAAAGTACTGGAAAATTACACTGCCCAGCTCTGAATTATCTGAATTATTATTACGGAAATTGCCAAGAGACGAGAACAGATTAATTCAAATTGCCACCTTCGTCTTCTAATTCATTATGCTTACTTTCCTGTCCTTATCCCACTCCAATATGGGATTGGTTCAATAAACATCTTGCGCATGCTTCCATATTCCTAATTGTATTTAATATTTAATTAGCTGTGGGACTGAAGAGATTTGTTTATAGCAGCGATTGAGCAAGGATGAGCGAGTGAGGAAAGTATCTCTACAAGAAACAAGTTACAGAGTTATAATATTCCCGTAGGACTACGGGCTTTCGATTGTCAGCACAACTTAATCAATTGTTGACCATCACATAAGTCATATATTATTAAGTATTCGTTAACTATCAGGGTATAGTTTTTCAGGAAACTGCATTTTATTACACTTCCACTTCAAACCCAGAAATAAAGAGATCAAGGCTTTTCATAATTAAAAAAAAAGAAAAAATTGCTTTAGGCGTAATCACGTTTTAGTCTATTAAATCAGTTCACGGTAATTCACAATAAAAACGCTCACGAGGCACGAGATTTGTAACTGTAGTTTGTATTATTATTGGTGCAGTTAGGTCGTAGGCACCGTAACGTTAAATGATGCGTGACAAGTTCATTGATAAAAATAAATTATGGTGGCTAAACAGTTAATAATAGTTTTAACGACCTTTCAATGCTGCCAACGGTCGCGGCACGTTTCGTATGCAGTGCAGTGGACGATAAGACTAGTTTCCACGACAGGAATCACCAGTCGGACATGTAGATAGAGCAAAACCAGGCTTTCCGCGACCACTTTCACCAACAGGTGTGTGGACTAGGTAGGACATTTTTGAAAGCCCAAATGTGCGTACAATGTCAACTATTGATTGTCTATTATTCGCACAGCATTCGATTCGGAGTATTAAGTTTGCTTGAAAGTTTTATAGAAGGCGATTGTTTTAAAATTTGGCCTGACACATTTTAGAAGGTTCCTTTGTGTTTAAATTGTTAATAGCATGCGTAACGGTGTTAGTGTTGTATGTACTAAACTTAACCATAACAGTCATATTTATTTTAGGAATGTAATTGTTTTTGGTTTTAGAATTATCTTCTTTATATTCATGTGGAATATACCTACTCTTAAATGACAGGAAATAAGTATTCAGTCGTAATATCCGTATAATAGTCAAATGTAGACAAGAGATTCCCACATTTTATTCACAAATTTGATTATGATTTAATAATGTTATTACTATTTCCTTGAATGGATTAAGGTCATAACTTAGTATATTTTCTTATAGTTTCTATGTAGCAGCGTGTCATGAACTTATCATGAAAAGAGGGGGCGCGGGTTTAATCCCTATCTCTATATAAAGAAAAAATATTTCAGATTTTGGAGTTAAAAAAACGAATGGCCCGTAAAGTTGCTGGTACCCGGAATGTTTATATAAGTGAGGCATAACAATGTATATACCATGAGTGGGACTTTGAATTGTCTTCTTTTGGCTGAGGCTTTGTGAAAATAACATATTGATGAACATACGTGCTCGTTATTGATCTCCTGATCAATAACGGGTTTTCGTAAAATCATCCCCTAAGGGAATTTAATATCATCAAGCACATGGTCAGTTATTAAATAAGAAACAAGAATATATTACTTCATTATTGCATACATTATTACTGTACTAAATTTGAGCATTCTTAACTGCTAGCACTTTCACTAACAATTGGATAATGCTCTGAGTAAAATAGCAGAACAATAAAACGTTTGGTAGTAAAAGAAACAATATCATGATTCAAATAATGCTTTCATATTTCATTTTGCGGTCTCAAGACAAAGTGATTCGCTTAGCATTAGCCACGCTACGTGAAACTAAATATTGCTAAGTTGGATATTATTAACACAATAACCAAAGGATCATTATGATATAGATCTCGTGGTAAATGCATTTTAGTTTTATTTGTACAAAGTGTGCTGTATCTCTTTTGTCCAAGAAACTATAGGATAATTAAAAGGGATAACCAATGAAACAATGGGTACATCAATAACTATGGATCGTATAACTATAAACTATGTACTAAATATTTTCTTTATATTACACAAACACTAAAAGCACTATTGCAACCAAACAATCGCAGTTATAAACAGTCACATCATGAATTAAATAGCGACGTGGTTGTGTTTCGAGCGCGTGTCACGCGAGTCGGTCCACGTGCCGTATTCATTATTCATATCATAATCAACACATTTAGAGAATTGTCTATAATACCTTTGGCGTGATAAAGGTTGCTTTTGTCATTCTATTTAAATCAATTTTACGGAACGACGACGGGTATTATATAATTTTACGTTTATCTGAACATCAATAAGTAAATTACTAATATCCGCACCGTCTCACTAGATATGAATCTTTAAGTGGTGTAGCCATGTTAATTGTGCGCACATGATTAAGAATACATGTAGCAAGTTACGTCATATAATAGGTTTTTGCGCATAAACGGCGGGCGACAAAAACCAAGAGCCTCAGAACTACGCAAGCCACAAAACAGAAATTGTATTCTACATAGATGAATTTTACAGAAAATTAATTCTTGATATTTTTTTTTAATTGTAATGCACATATTATGCTATGCTAGTATTAGATACATGAATAAAATGCCTCTTAATTAACTTCTCATTTGTTTTTAAAACTAAGTATATAAGTTAATGGGATTTGGATCTGATTCATGAAGTTGGTGGAAATCAAAAGCTTTGTAAGTCTAACTACTTAAGCCAGGCATCAAAAATGTTATATGGGCTTTTTAATTCAAAAAGTTTTAAACGGGAACTTATATTATGTCGTAGGTTGGTAAAATATAACTCAAAACAAAGTAAAAGTTAGCGAAAACAGATTCGTGCTCTACCATTTACAAAGTATGATATTGGTTTCGGTCGTGACGGGAGAGCAATAACAAAAGCTCCATTTTTAGAACCGTGATTTAGTTACTTCACAATTCCTTCAAAAATATATTGGTCTGTACTGTTTGTGCATATATATTTGGCTAAATTCATTGGTAGCAAAAAAAAATGCTAATTGCGTCTTTAAAGAAGGCTTGAAATCCTTCATAGTTTTCCTCCAACTCGCCGTATCAAAATGTCAATCTTTCGAACTGCTCCATATAATGCATTGCCGGAAAAATTAAATGCGTTTAGCAATGACCATTAGCCTTTACTGTATCATGGCTCTAAATTGCAAGATTCCTTGTGCTGTCACCTGTGTTCTTAGATTTTAAGTTAAGCCTGGCTACAGTGACCAGAACAGAACAGCGAAGTACATGCTGGTGTTAGAAGAAAAAAAAATTAGGTACCTAGCTATTATTTATGATTGTAGAACATAAAAATAGTATGTAATTTGTAGGGACATTATGGTGATTGGCTTCTATCGTGTTTTCTGTTAGATGAAGGCCTTTAAAAATTGACTACGTTCACGTAGATATTGTTTCTGTACACGAAAAGTGTTCCAATTATCAAAATAATTTAAAACGTGTGTTTTATTTCAACCATAAGTTTAAAATAAACGGTATAGATACCTACAACTATTGATCATTAAAATTAAACTATTTTATAATTTGAATGTCAAGCACTCGCGTAAACATAAGAAATCATTAAACTTTTTATCACTTTTACCATAAATGTGAGTATACAATTATAATTATGAGTTTGCATGGGCCACTAAGCCATCCTGGTTAACAGAATATCTCATTGAAAAGTGTGAAATAATTGAAATTTGCACATAGCAACTAAACGAAACAGTGAAAATTACAGATAATAACCGGGGCTACTATTAATGTCTGTTTTAAAATTGTTCTGATATAAGATTTAATTTAATAAACATAAATAATAATATATAACCAATACAAAACTAAATTAATATAATAAAGAGTACTAATTGCTCTTGGTTTTGATCCAACTGACACAAATTCTTCTTGTCGCATAATATTTTTATAGCATTGGCCTTTAGTGATCACAACATTAAAGCCAAAATCGCAATTTTGGAAGAATCTACCATGAACCTCAGTAGAAGAGCAAGGTTTGAATTACCAAAATATTTTGCAAGACGTTGCTATTTTCGCCCACATTTAACGACATATCCAAATATAGGTGGACATTTCATCCAGTCACTCCTTTTAAAGTGCAAATTATTGCAAAATTTTATGTTGAAACATGAAACCTCTAAGTGCAAACAATTTTATTACCATTGAGAATTAAATTTATTAATTTATAAACCACAGTACCTTTATTGTTCTTCAACATCAATCCTAAGGTGCATCCATACTTTTGTTACAAGGACTTCTCATGGGACATAGGCATACATTATGAACTCATTTCCAATATATATTGAATCGACGTTCTTAGAAGGACCTTCGTTAAAACTGTCACGACTAATGTAGATGATTAGTACTTGGTCTCTTGTACAACTAGACTAAAATTATTCATGTTTATTTATTGTTCTCGGGCATGTTTCCTTATTTATGGGTATTACACGTCACGTCATTACACTGTTTAGTGGAATACAAAGTTATACTTCCCGTGTAAAGATTTACTAATAAAATACAATTTAAATTGTTTATTTTCGACAAAATTTTCCAACGTAATGTTTTAAACTTAGTAAGTTGCATAAAATTGTACCGAGGACGTTGGTGCAAATCCAACAAAATTAAAATTTTATGTCATCGGACGTTCTGGAGAAACAAACTACCCGTTTTTTATTTGTAGTTTCAATGATATGACTGAAATTTGTATGTAATTACTTCTCGTACTTATACAAAAAAGTATAGTAAGTACATAATGTTAATTTACGGTTATAATCTACTCTACGAGAGGCACGAAGTTATCCAAACAGTATTATGTACTTACCCTTCCATTAACTTTTGCGATCTTTATCGTAAAAACGAGAACATGTTGTTTCACTATTAATTAACAGCCTATGTCACAAGACTTGCCATTAGACAACTTTTCCCAGCAAAGGGGACTATTATATAACACAACTTTTGTCTTGACAAAAGTTCGCATATTTTTTATGTCCTTTTACCGGTTTTTTATCTTAAATATTCATAAGAAATCAATTAATGCCGAATGGTGTAAGCAAAAAATATTAAATAATTTATGATGTAATATATTTCAATAATCGAATCACTACCCCACGTCCTTAGAAATTTGTAGGCATAATAAAACGGCTCATGAACTTATTGCCTCAAAAACTAGACTCTTATTCTGTTTGAAATTAAATGAAATCATTTATTTGACCCTATCAAATGTTTAACATTATTTAAGTAGATTCTGTCAATATTAATTCTACCTGGGCCCTTATTCTGTATGATAGTGTAAACGCGTAAGGCGGCCGTGTCATGTTATCTTCATGAAATGTGCGTGGAATGGCATCCTGTAAGCCAATTTCTATAGTCCAAAACATGATGCGTTTTGTTACGTGCTTGTTACACACTGTCAAAATAACGTGCGGGATATAGAATAAGGCCCCAGCAGTGCGGAAAATAGTTTATATTTTGCAGAACAAGTATCTAGATACAATAACTCTTGTCCATATAATTATATTATTTAGTGCAGTTCATGTTTTTATTAGGAAAGTAATAGATTTAAATTTCTCATATAAGTAGTCCATTAATTGAAACTTGTAGGTAATATAAGGAAATATCAGCGTGTAGCTTCAAAATAATCTTTTAGCGAATTGAGTATATATCACAAAATAATTTTTAAAACCTGATTTTTATTTTTTTGACCAAATGTCGAAAATTTAAATTAAGTTAAAAAAGGGAGATGGTCTAATTCCAGTAGATTTATACACTTAAGTATATATCTACCAAAATACCAAGTATTTTTATATGGCTCATCAATGTGAGTATATCTCGATTAAAATTTTAATCCCTTGGCCCTTAGGCCAAATATATCTACGTACTAATTGTATTAATGAATCTAAAAAATCTGTATGTACTAATAATAGTAACTACTGTATCAAAATCACAATAAAGATTTAATTTCATTTATAATAGTGGGTCGTTGAATCCGGGAAAGGTCCTTCACGCGGGCGCGGCAGAGCCATGAGCAACACCTAGTGTACGTATAGGTAGATAATATTATATACCTACTATACATTCTACTTACTAATTCAACGATAATATACTTTGAAAAATCACTAGCACTTATTTCAAGAATAAAATATTCAAATCATGATCTAACCTCCCAAACTATAATATACCACAGTAAATATATGTAGGTACGCACTACGTTGTAGGTCAGTGGCCTTTAGAGACGCGGATTCCAGTAAAATTAGTTTTTATACATGCACTGCAACGTGAACCCACTGCATCAAATGGTAAGCGGAGTGGGATTCTGATAGTGTCAAGACATGATTATCCCTTGCCAGTCTTCACAATTATGCTGTCTCGTTTGAAGCCAGATATACACAGGTTGGATCCGGAACACGAAACAGTTACGTGGATTACTATGACGGGGTACCTAGTGTATGGTGGCAGCTATGTGGCCGGATTCAAATATCCTACCACCTTAGTTGAAGTTTACAGTAAGTAGTTCGAAAGCAGATACGTACTGTATGGAGAAAGTCTGAGTCATGAAGGGGCAGTGTAATCTGATCCACTGATGCGAGCCGACACTAGGTATTTGTCCGGAACAAGATACCTAGAAGACCTATTACACCTGGATTGTGTCCATTCGGAAAAAAAACTCAACATAAGTAACAACATATGTGTCTAAAAAGCTGATAGCTGACCAGGACTTAGCGGCAGATGTCTTAGCTTTCGGTAAAAAGTAAATATTGAGTAACTATAAATAATTAAGTACTGTAAAAAATATATATTCACAATTCTTATTATTTATTATAAAATTCTAGAACGTCTCGTTGGTCTAGAGATAGCAGTGCGTAGCGGGTTAGGGATCAGGAGATTCTAATTCTATGTCGAGCAACATTTTGAAGTGATCCGTCAGAGAACCAAAGTTACCGACATAGCTCTGAAAGTTAGTAGGTTGAAGTGGAAATGGGCTGGGAAACGGGGAAACGGGCACATATGTCGCAGAACTGATAACCGCTGGAGTAAGCGGGTTCTGAAGTGGAGACTGCGTCTTGGCAAACGTACCGGGGCGCCCTCTGGCCAGATTACTTACACAAGAGGGCCGGCAACGACTGGATGCACAAAGCAGCAGACCGGACTCTATGGCGTACCTTGGGAGAGGCCTATGTCCAGCAGTGGACTGAAACGGGTTGATGATGATGATGAAAAGAAAGTCCAAATTCAAAAATGAATCTATATTTCCAGAACAATCTTCGAAGACTTACGAAACATTTTTTTCTTCATTTTTTTCTTCATTAGTTACGGAGAAAACCCAATATCTTTTTTGACGATATAATCTAATAATAATAACACGACTTCATAAAAGTGTGATGATACTATTATTATATTTCTATTTGCATGTGACGTTTGGAAAGTAGTTCTAATTTTTAAAGCAAACTTTATTTCTAAAATAGACTTTGTACATTATAATATGTTAATCATACATTTCTTTTGAGTTCATCTTAACCTTAATATAGGATCTAAGTATTTAGGTAAATATAAAAATGATTTGCTGCATTACTTTGCCAAATCTCGAAAATGGTTTGAATATTTGAATATTTTTTTCTTTTGTTCGCTCAATACTGGGCGCGGTGAAAAAGAAAAAAGAAATAGGAAAATCCCAAACGAACGCCCGAAAAATCAAATTTGGTAACTTTATGTAGAAGTCGCTACTTCGGATTACTGTCAAAAGATGGTGTTAAAGGGAATATCGTTTGCACCATCACATTGACTTTTGTATGTAAGTCCATGCAAACGAATTGCACCTACAGCTCAGTTTATGATAAAATTGAAATTTTATAATTTCAAAAACTATAATCATTGCCTAAATTTATACCTCCCTATTGAAAACGAGATATTAAAAGCATAATTATTTTAGTACACCATGATTAATAATAGAATATGAAATTCCCAAAAGTTAATTTAGATTCCTTCAAAGTAGATCTTATTTATAAGTATGAGGAATACTAAGAACGCATGCGTACTAAAATAATATAAAATTGTTACATATAAACGAAGCATGAGAAATAATATACACGTTACTTTTTGCTGAATTAAACCTAGGCGCTAAATTCTTTAGTCCTTATGGTTTTTCTTATTACTGACTACTACAAAATATATTAAATAATAATTCAGGCATGAATCGATATAATATATTATTTTTGCCGAAACAGGGATATTTCATGACTTTTTTGGCACGGTTAAGTTACAGTATCGGTACTGTAGGTAGCTCATTAAAAAATTGAAACTAAAATATTGGTTATAAATAAATTATAATTAATTAATTAAAGAATAAAAATCGTTACGTACCTTGCATAAGAGCCAGCGCAAAAAGCATAAATACCATAATTTTCATTTCATTCACTGACACAAAGCACTTAAATAATAAATCGTTTTGTTAATTATATTACATTTATAAACATTTTTTATCAATACAATAGTTTAAAAAGTCCATTATAAAATATATACAAATACGGCGGCGCTGACTTGCCTCTGTAACAGACAACTGTGCGCTGCCAACGATTTCCCTCGCTTATAACTTCCCCTGCCTATTATAATGAAAGGACGTCAGCTGCTTTCGTTGTGTAGTTTTCCGGACTACAAAATGCATGACACATTATAACATATTAGAACAATAATTTATGTATGAGGTATAACTATTTAATAATTATTTTCAAATAGCTACTCATTGTTTTTTCTTCTTTGTTTTTATAAAGAAGTTTGTAGATTTTGGTTTGTTTATTTTTTAAAAGATTTTAATGATTTCAAAAAAAGAGGAGAGTCTCAATTGGACTGTATGTTTTTTTTTGTGTGGGTTTGTTACGCGATTACTCCGACATTTGTGGACCGATTCTCAAAATTCTTTTTTTGTTCGAAAGAAGATACTTTTGAAGTTGTCCCCTGTCACCAAGTCAGGATATGATGATTGGTTCCTGGAGAAATCGAGGGCAGCCCTCAAATTTTATAGGCCCACACATCTTTTTTCGCAAATTTTATGAAGTAACTTAAGTACTTGCATATGATAATCCTCATCTTATGTAGCTGAGCTGATGATGGAAGGTACAACACCTTAACAGCGAGGAGTTACTCGAAGAGGCACCGACTGATTTAGTAAATCATAAAAAGAATTTTCTTTTTATGTTTAAAAGGGCGTTTGCCATTTGGTCTCATGATTATTACTTACACAAAAAAGTTAAAAATGAAAACTTTTTAACAAAAAATAAAACCGCCTTCAGAAACCACTAAAACCAAAAACTAATTTTACATTACCTACTTATATACTGGTTACCAATTTTGGAGTCGGTGCCATGCTCAGTGCTCATAAGTTTTTGACTCTCTTTATAGGTATCCCAAGATATAGGCATAGCCTTTTTTAGACTAGCCCATACCGATTATTGAAATGCTTAACTCAGATATGCCAATTATTGAATAGTAAAGAATGAATGAATAAATGAAACACTTTATTGTATACACCAAATACAGAAAAATGAATACCATTATTACATCAAATAAAAAAAAGTGCACCAATAGGCGGCCTTATCGCTAAAAAGCAATCTCTTCCAGACAACCTGAACCAGAAGTAATTCTTAATGATATTATTATTTCTATGTTCTTTTAGTCACAATAAAATTATTAATTATTATTATTGTTATTCTTGTAAAAACTGTACCTATACAGCTGATAGTTAATAAACAAACTAAGTCATGGCCTATTTACAGCAAGAAAACCCCGCAGAAACTTTATTGCGATGGTCCCCCTGAAAAATGTTATAGTCGTTTCAAATGTCAAAATGTAGAGTAACCCATACAGGCATAAGAAATCTCCTAATGCTTTTTTTATAAAATAGGTAAATATTTATTATAACCTATTTGTTACGGCAATGTATTTTAGATGTAGTCTTAATCTCATCTGTTTTCGGTACGGGTGATAATCCCAATATTATTAGTCTGATGGCAGCACACGTTCGGGTCTCTTGAGGGTTGGGATCCAGTAGCAACTCCGATTATTGGCACTACTAATGCTCTGGACAGCAGTCCCACTCTACAACACTGGGAATACCTTACTACCTATTTCGAAATACAAAACAGGCAGATGCATGTATGCCTACTGCATGACAGTTATGAATTCACCACCCTAATAAATTTTATGTAAGTATATCCTAATTGCTACACTGGATAGTCTCTATGTTATTTGAGAATCCTAGGGCGCAGCGCAAAATTCATAAACACGTATTTATAATTCCGCAGAAAACATTGTGCCGATATTCCAAAATGAGATTGTTGCGTTGCACGTCGGTCACGCGCGTTCCTATATTTTTATAATGAGTTAAATTGCAACTTAAAATCGACTACAGTAGAAAAAACAAAGACAAGCGGAAAATTTGAAAACTACATAATGAATTCGACACATTTTTAAGAAAAACATAACATATTTTTTTAAATAAAGAGTATCGACCATGTCCACGTGATATTCAAATAAAAAACAGAACCATACCTATAACAATATTATTATTGGAACAAAAAGCGAGGCCAATACCATACACAACAGAACATATTGTAAGTGCAATAGAAATGGTTACAAAATTTTTAATTTATTACTAAATTATCGAGTGCGGTACATAGGTCCTGCATTAACTTCTGTCACAAATAATATTATGGATTATTTAGACGCGCCCCGCTTCTACCCCGAGCTGCAGTTTTTAGGGTCCACCACCAAATAAGGAGTTAATAAAAAAATACGACTCTTGGTCTTCTGCAAAGTTGTTGGGAATGCAGAATTTCAGATATCCGCGGATTAGGATTTTTCTGGGTTTACATTCGCAGATGCGGCTGCTCTGGTCCTTTCTTAAGAGATACTTAATTTCGATGTCAATAAGAGGAATTATGGATGACCGCTGAAGATTTTCTACTTTAAACTCTTATAATACAAAAATTAAACGCTTTAACGACTCCATAAAATTATTGAATGTGGAAAAAACATGATAAAATAAATAGCAAAGCAAAGTATATTGCTCGTATTTAGATAATTTCTAATTAACTTGTACATAAAGCTTTTTAGTATGTAGTTGTTTTTCAAGTCGCTTATTTTTTGTTAAAAAGTTTTAATGTTTTTGTTTTTACATTAGTAAGTAAAAAATGTAACTGAATCAACGCAAAAGTACTTAATAATTGTAGCCCTAAGTGTTTGAAGATTCCTGCTTCATCTTTAAAGTTCAACGTGAAACAACAATCTTTTAATTGGCGAGCACCAAAAAGCTACACTGAACCCAACACAAAAAGGATTATTGAAATCTGATTGGATTTTGAAGAATTATAGATACTGTGTATTCGAAGTGCAGGGTGTAATAGAAAGGAAAATAAAATGGTGCAATTGCATAACTATACGAAATCTAACGCTAAGAGAATTATTTAAATCAGACAACGGGGACAAGAAGTAAGACTGAACAAAATTTATTTTTTTCAAGGAATTGAGTAACCTTTTAAAGTCGGTTAAAAAGTATGTCAGTAAAATTCGCGCTTTGCAATTATGCGATTCAGATTTGACAAAATTTCTAATACGCGATTCAGTGTTAACGCCAAAAGCGGCTGTATTGATTATATATACTATACTATTGGTGCGAATTGAAAATTCTTTGTGTTTTATAGCCCCTTTATCGAGGATGGCTATAAGCTATAAACATCACTGTATGATCGATAGAGTGATGTTATACCTATATATGGAATTATTTCCCTTAACATTATTAAAAAATATATTATTAAACATAGTCCCTGTCGCATCTGTCTGCTTGTCTGAACGCGATGAATTCAAAAACTACCCAACAATATATAATAGTTATATATGACATATATGTGTATATGTGATATATGATAATTTGAGACCCCGAGTAGGACATAGGCTACTTTCTATCCTGAAAAATATATAGCGGGACTGTTATCCCAGAAAACTCTTTTACGCGGGTGAAGCCGCGAGCAAAAACAAGTACTTAATAAAGAGCAATGACGTAAATTTTTCGCGGTCAAGTTTATTATATGTACTCCATTAATTCGAAAATAAATAACGCATTAGCAAAAAATCCGCTTTGATTAATGATGTACGCAACATTCCCTAATCGAGTGACAGCAGCGTGCCCTCCGCTTACCTACTATGAGGTGCGGTGGGGTCACTTTGTCCCGTATAAAAATAAAAGCGATAGTTCCTGGGTTCAATTCCTAGGTCGAGAATCACTAGTGTATTTTAGATTCAATTTTCACCATGCTGGTATCGAATATTTATTTACTTTAGAGATACTTACACAATAGAAAAGAAAAACGCTCAGAGATCGAATCGAGGATGCCTTTCTGCAATCGTTAACGCTAATGTTTTACTAAAATACAATATAAATTAATGAAATATCATTTACTTACATTTTTTTTTATTAGCGTCGATTGCAAGGTCAACACCCTGTCTACCGGATCACGACATTTCTGCCTTATGTTGTTGCGACTTCGTGACTGAGCATCTACCCTATCTGCTTGGGGGCACATTTTCCGCGACCCTAGGCACACAGCTCGTGTGTATATCTCATGGTTGCTAAATTCACAGTGAGGTCTATAAGGGTTCGTGAACATTTCCCCTCCCTTTCCCTTCCAACCATCCTAGTAACTCCTAGTCCTCCCTCTTCTCTTCCTTCCCTTCTTCCTCCCGGGCCCTAAGATCGTGTAGCTGCAGGCTGCCAGCGAATCTTCAGCTGGCGCCTCCAGTGATAGTGTTAGGGCCCATCAACTATCATGGGGCTGCCGTGGTTGCTAAGCCGGGGGATCGCTTGTACACCGTTAGCAGGGTACCTCCGGTGATAACCACGGTAGCCCCCCAAAAAAACTCATCCCAATCTACCTTATTTCTATTGAAAATCTTTTAAATCTAGCGCCACTAGCTATAAAACGTGAGAGAAAACTCCAGATAGGTAAACGCAAAATATCACTCATCAGAAATAGATACCTGTACAGTATTGATTGTGATCATCAATATTCGCCAACAGCTTTTGTATTACTAACCTTACATCAACAATAGTTTTGTTCCAGCTTTCTTCGCAATTCTAGCACACAAACATGTTAGTTTGATGCAGTTTTGTTGAGGTAAAATAAAAGAAAACAAATTTGGACTTCACACATTTATTGTATTTTTGTCTAATAAAAATACTATATCATATTACTATTATAAAGGGATATCTACAGCAATTGACAGTGTTGCTGGTTGTGTACGCACTTGCCAGAGCATAATATGATACCCATACCCTTTTACTGCACTTGAAAATGTTTTTCTTTACTAACAAAATTATTTAAACCTTAATTTACAGCCCTACATCATCTATTTAAGTTTCGAGTAATAAAAACTGCACATTTATTCAAAATAACACCATTGAATGGATATATTTTCGTATTGCACTACCAAGTGAAAATGATTAATGAAGGTTAAAGAAATATTGGGTGTAGAGGAAGTTAACATTTATTATATTGTTACTGCCACAAGTTGATGCATGTTGTGAGCTCATATTTTCAATTTCTAAAGCTTTACTCATTCTTTAGTTGAAGTGTGACCCGGAATCTTAACAATTTTAAAATTATTATATGCAAAAGAAATAAAAATATCTAAATATATCTTTACAAGACCTATTTGGTGAAGGTATCTAGGCCATAGTACGGAGTCCTGCGCCTTCATTGCGAGAACTGTTCACACGTTCGTGTATGAAGAGTACGTGTCACAATGAGACTGCACATTCCCACAGATTCAGAGTCACAATATTCCAGGTACTGTGTCCGACTGTACAATTTCTTTCATGCCAATAATACATTTCAGTGAAATAGGTTAAGTACTCAAGTGATTTAGGCACAAATATGATTTTTCTTGATCAACATTAGTAACTATGCTCAATTCATTAAGCTCTACAATACATTTATGAAATGTTTTACTCAACTGTTATTTATTATCACAAGATACATATTTAAATCATCCTTATAGGTAGGTACAAATATTTAGTAGAATTTTGTACAAAACTACTCTATCTCACAATAGAACATTGCCAAAGAAATTTCACAATATAAACTTGACAGAAATGATAATAAAAGATAATTAACAATAAAATACATTTTAATCTTTTGTAACAAGACATGGCCCATTCTTAGGGGATTAATAATATTCATTTATAATAGAAAGCTCGACATGCACATCGGAAAATGATTTCAAGTGGACTACTTAAAACTAAGTATGTTATTATGTACACAACGTATCTAAAATAAATTGGCTAAATAATATTATTATTCAAACGCATTTGCAACATTCACCTTTAATACATTTTGAAATAAATAAAAGACAAATAGTACTTTATCATGTAAGGAATTGAAACAGATGCATTATCCATCGTTATAGACCGTTGAAAATCATAGCCATCATTACAATATTAGTTTTATATGTACACAATTGCACCGACAACAATTCGTTCCTGTCATATAAATATACGAATCGTACAAAGGCATCGCAACTTCCCTCCACGGCATTGACAGGCACGTCTTAAATGTAACATACACAGTGAACCTCTCAGATTCTGTATCCCACAAATTACAGCTATATTTAAAAAAATCTGTGTACTTCTTTGAATTCTTTAATATGTCTTACATTTCTAAGCATGTGTAACAATCTACAGCTCTACACACAGCATACATAGTATGTACAATCAAACTATATACATGAATATAACATCGCAAAGATATCTATAGAGCTTTGCTTTGCCATACTGCGACCATGCATCAATACTTTTCTGTTCTTCATACAAAGTTTGTTTTAATTTCGACAATGACCGAAAACCATTTTATATGTTACATAAACTTGAATGTCGAACAAATTCCGATGCACGTGCGCTGCTGTGGCGGATCTGGCAGACATATGGTAACTAGTATTCTTATTGTCCAAGTAGACGAAGCATTACAAACCTTCGTACCTGAGAAACATGCCCGAGATCAAATTTACACAAATACACAGAAACTACCACACAATATTAATTGCGTTACGCAATATAAAGTAACTATTAATCTATACATAAACATTATTTATTATTAACTTGGAACTTAGAAACCTTCGTGGCGTGAGACGAATAAATAAATTGCACAGTTCGATTGAACTTAGATTCAAAAACGTATTTAATAAATATTGTAATAACGAAGCGTTGAATAAAAAAGTAGTTTATACATTATTATGAATGTTAAAATAATCGTGATATAGTATGAAAATATAAATAACTGTAGAAGAATAGTACACTTTTCACACATCATAACTACATTATTTAAGAGCAATAATATTGTCAAGACTTTTATTTCGATCAATGACTTACGTTGTAGAGTACCTTCTCATATGACAGTTTAAAGCCGTGTATTTCTTTATTTTCCAATTTCTTATATATGGATATTCACCTTTGCCCACATGCAATTTTATTGTGTAACATGGAGAAGCAACTAAATTAAGTCTTATCTCAATGTCAAATGGTCTAAGACCTAAGTCAACCGAACGGTACAGAGTGTTTATGAAATTCACAAATTAAATCATCCTAGCAACACAAGTGAATTATGTACATAAGACGTGTGAATAAATCCTATAATTAAAGGTGAATGACTCACAAACTGAAGTAATATGTGATCAAATCTATATGTAAATATTAAAAAAATATAAATATGACATAAAAATTGTGCGTATTCAATCAGAATACAATAGTGAACTACGTATCTATATTGTGGGTAACCTGCTGGCTATGACTCGATGAATTTGGTTGATATGTTTGTAGATTGTTGCGTGACATGATGCAAGAACTGTGTGAAGCCCAGCGAGCCGAGCCGTGAGCGGAGCGAGCGCGTCTCCAACACCGCGGACGTCACACCGTGCCTAACAAGCACCATGTCACTAAATATTACATTTACACGGCTTTATATTTATACAATCATAAATATATTCATTTGTACATTACACATGTCATTTTAGAATTAGAATATTTACAAATAAACACAACATTTCAACCTTCACCTCTATTCACAAAGTTTTAAAACCTACGCTTCTTAAAATCAATGAAAATAATCAGGGCTGTAAAACCTAAATTAAATAAAACTAATCGTGCTAAGCATAGTAATTCGCCACAACACTGTTATTAATAAATACTTTTATTTAATTATACAAGTGGTGTGATAAGTATTAAAATAGAATTATTTACTTCAAACCTACTTTATAGTCAAAATAACTAACGAATCTTTGAAGTGAACAAAAACTTATATTTGATAAATTATGCATTTTTATACTGATACATGTTCGGCTTCTCTACAATTTCATCAGTGGATATATGGATATAATTCATTATATTTTATTCACTTCAATGACACCTGCAGCATTGACCAGCACGAAATCAATTAACTGTTTTATAATTTACAATATATTTCATCATAAAGAAATCTATCTAGCCATTTGGTATTTGAATACTGCCCTGAACATTACTTGCATAGCATGTTTATTTATTATCCATTGCCAACAGACAAAATAATAGAACACAAAAGTGTATACATGGAACATAAATCCTATAAGTCAAAAACGTATTGAGATTAGTATCGTGAGACAGTATAAACGTGTGCCATACAAATGCACACTAAGTATTATTACGCCGCGAGAACCAAAATTGATATTTTATTATTTTATTTCTTTATAACATTTTCGAAAACGTACTTGATGCAAATCCTTTAATTTGCTGATATCCATACACTAAATGCGAATCTAAATAAATAACTATCGCTTCATCTCCATGAAAGTTGATAATAGATGTTTTTATCATCATTGTAATTTCAACTTTGTTCAATATTTTCATTGCACTATAGTTACGCCATTCTGGTTTTCGCGGCCGCATATTTTACAGGTATGAAATATGTAGTGCATGAACATAATGCAATGTGACCCAACCAATTATCAGAACCTATATACATACATAGCTAAATTCTGTAAACTATTTCATGAATTCACTAAGCAACAGTAGATTCGTAATATGCGACCGAGCAACTTTCGTTTATAATCCATTCGCGATAAGAAAAAAGTGACTCATCAGTATTCGGACCCTGAAGGATAAATTAAATGTATTCCAAGAAAGAAAATATTCAACAAGATATATATTTAAAAAGATTTTGTGTTCGTGTTATACAAATTGACGGACTTAAACTAGTAAGAAAAAAAGGCAGCTTGTATTTGTTATTTACGCGTAGTGAATGCATACGACCTAATTGTGACAATTTGGAGAATATAGATTGTGTGTGCTTAGCTACCTTATCAAATTATAATTTAAATAACTATAATATTTTCGGACACACCGCATGTACTTATCGTTATTACTACGCTGTTTTCCACGGCAGTATTGAAATCACGAGTCTACTTTAAAACACTGAAAATTCCTCGTTTTTCTGGGCTATGAGTTTGGACCCCTTTTACGCGGACTGGAGACCCAAAACTAAACTTATTTTGTTTAGCATACCTCACACAGCCGAAATATTTTATCATTTTTGCGTGCAAACCACAAACACTGTAAACTCAGCTATGTACTAAGTGTTCTCATCTCATCTATGCAAGGTAAGCTAAATTAACTTAGCTTTCGGCCTACAACCGCGTTATGCTGACGAATATGTGAGGTATTCATTTTGAATATTACTTGAATAAGCAAGCCTTTTATCCGTGAAGGGGTAGAAAGAAGTGCAACTAGTTCACCCACTTTCCAGTGTGTATTCCGTCCCATGATGAGATAGGGGGGCACGCCTATTGGGCACAAATTTCTAACTTTCGGCTGATCCTAAGTACAAAAACCCAATATCACTTTGCCCCACCCGGGAATCGAGCCAGAGACCTTAGCATTGCAGCAACTACGGCACAGAGGCAGTCCAATTATAAAAAACATCAACTTGACTGCAATTTTATGCTACTTACATTTTTTTAAACGGACACGGCAGTGACCCCACTGCACCTGATGGTAAGCGGAGGGGGGTCCAATAGAATGTCGACTGACGAGAGATGATTACCCCTCGGTAGTCGACACAATTATGCCGGCCTGTTGGAAACGGCGGGTTTTAACACCTTGTATACGATGGTCGCTATCCGAGCAGATATAAAATATATCCTACCACCAGCGAGCTTTTTCTTTTAGAGTTGTGGCTAGCCTGATTGACAACGAAGACTCACTATTTTCTTAACGCGAATGGACTTAATAACGTGCTGTCCATGTGGCACAAAGACGCGACATCTGAAAACGGTGCACTTTTAAGACAGCATTTCCAAATATCTAATGAAATCATTATGGCTTTGGTAAGACATAATATTGCTGATTCATATATACAATGTTTTTTCATGACTGTAATTGGGATTATATATACGTTTATTAGTTCAACCATCTAATATCGAACACTTCTTTGTAAATCAATGTAACAGGTGTTATGTGTTTTTGGTCTTTTTGTGTATCATATAAAGTTAATAATTATTACATTACCAGACAAATAAATTGCACATAAACTGTCTAAGCATTTACATACCATTCTATTATTAAGCGATAACCTATATGTCAGAAATCCTATTAGAAAACTTGGTCTATGTAATAAACCTGTTTTAGGAATTTTAAGATGATGTATTTTTTTAAATAAAATTTGCTGTTTAGAATAACTAAAACTTGCATTGGTAATTTTATGGAAAAAAAAATTATGTGGTTACCCTAAACTATGTTAAATGGTTGGGGTACATGCTAAAAATGTTCAAGTTGAAATAATCATATTAATATTTTTTTTGCTATACATCTATATTGCTGAAACATTATTTCTTTGAAACCTTAGCTAAAATATTATTTTATTCTGATTATAAAATAAGTAATTTTTCCTGCCAAGAATTTTACTATTTAGTTTTCAAATGAAATCCTAATCTATGATACTAATAGCCAGGGAGAAATAGCTCTATTATTCTGTTAAACAATTATTTTTTTTTCTGTAAAAATATACTAATGTAGATTGCAAATGAAGCACACTAACAACTTGCAGTCAGTTTTTTTAGTACAATTTAACAAAAGAATAAAATAGTAACCAACAGTGGATTACTAGAATTGAATATAACTTATTTATATACCTCAAATATGTAATATAAATATACATAATATGAGCAAATACAAAATATGTATGAGCTCGTGAATTACTGTTTAGTGGCTGCGGATCGTCGTACGTACATAAAAGTTTATAATAATATTACTCAACAAACTTTCACCATAATGGTCTACAAGAGCCCGCGTCAAAAGCGAGTTTATCAGGAGGCCCTGCTCCCGCCCAACAACATCAATAGCACTACTAGACAACTATTAAAACAGCGTCACTTTACATAATTCAGACATCGTTAAAAATGCGGCGCATGCGCATGCTGCCGTCCCATTATGTAAGATGAGCGACCGCAAAAATATCTGTCGTCCAGACTCACGCCTGGACAAGCAGTCATGTTCATTTGAAATGCCGGTAATATAATATATATATAGTGTATATAATAGTAGTCAATATTTGGGGAACCGACACGACTGCAGGGACACCACAGTATAGATTAAGACCAGGTTATCAGATATGGTCATGTATTTTAGTTTAGTTTGAGGCTACTGATATTTCTGACAAGAAAACTACATAATATATATAATTAAGGATCATACTAATTGTATGTTTTGTCAGTTAGTAGAGTCAGTGTTCAAAGTCAAAAAAATATGGTGATACCTTTGCACACATTATTAATGATGTGGAAAATAAGCATAATTTCGTGAAAAATGTAACTTACAACTGGCAATTAAGATATTTAATTACTATGACCCTTATCTGTTGCATGTCATATTCCTTTCGATTTGGTATGTACCAGAGTAAAGACAAAAAGCACTGCATATGTACTATAATAATTATACTCACTCGAGTTTTTAGGAGTCTCTGTGGCAGATACTATTATCCAATATTGAAAAATTCTTAAATATTTAAAGAATTTACCATCTTATTTTAAAATTATATTTAGTGTTTTTAGTAAAAATAGTTATCTGCAAAATTAACCAAAAAAAAAAAGAAACAATTTCCTGCACCAATAATAAAATTTAATTAGTACATATTTTGCACTTATTTTTTTAATCTTTTAATATGCTTATAATGTTAATTTGTGTAATTCTCTAGCATTATTTTCTCCATGTCTAAGAGTAGCTACCATAAAGACTCGCTACAAAATTACATTTTAAATTAAATGTATAAAGGACAGATAACTCAGGAGTGTATTTAAAGAGTCAGAAACAAAGAAGACTCACGTAAATCGCAAGCATGATGTGTGGTGGCTGTACGTGTAGTTGTGGCGGCGCGGCTTGTCGCTCAGAGCTTGCGCGGGCGCGTGAAGCGGCGCTTCTTGCGCTCGGGCGTGGCGCCGCCCGCCGCGCCGCCCGCGTCGGCCGAGGCGCGGCGCCGGCTGGGCGGCGTGGCGGCTGACGCCTCGTTGCCGGAGTCCGCCTTGCACTCTTTAAACTTCACTTCAGACTTGCTGTCCGGTTTACTTTTGGTTTCCTGTTTTACATCCGGTTTTAATTTGGTTTCCGATTTTGAATCGGATTTGGATTTAGTATCGGGCTTCGCCTCCGATTTTGTCTTCGTCTCTCCCTTGACCTCGGTGGCAGGTTCCGTGACGCCGCCGGTGGCCACCGCAACGGCGACCTCCAAGTTCATCGACACTTCACCCTCCACGGATTCCGCACTCGTGCCGGCGGCCCACTGCAAAACATATATTGCAAAAATAAATTTATGCATAAATCTAAAGAATAATAGGAAAATTTTGCCATTCAAATTATATTACTTTAAAATATACTAGGCGTATCAAGTTAGTAATAAAAATATTTGACAGAAAATTAACGTATTTGTAACAAAATGTTATTACCTGAGCCAACGAAGACGTCGGTGATAACCTGAGGGAAGCACCGCATTCAGCGCACAGCGGCGGCACAGCTGGCGATCGAGATCGCCAATATTGCAACTCCGTTTTGCATTTATTTAATTCCTGTAAAGGAAAAATACATAAAACGTTTAAAAAAAAGTATATTCATAAAAGGATGATTTATCATTCGTCATTTAAGGTCATGTGAGATATTATTTTATTCATTAAATTCTAACTCTAATTTAAATAACTTTAAGTAACAGAAGACTGTTTCAATATGACATATTATCCATAACATTTAAATAATGTATGAATAGGATATATATGATCTATTACAAGTTATTTATGAATCGCGAACTTTTTCTGCTCTTTTGTGTGTGACTATATCTGTATAGTTATGCGTATAAAAGACACATGCAATATTTTATAGGCCATTTTCAAATCTTCTTAGTCCTACTTAGATTACTTTATGCATATAATACAGAAGTCTTGCAGAAACAAAAACATTACATGATATTGTTGGTAGTATTGAATTTATCTTCACATTTTTATACAAATAAACCTCGATAGAAGGTGTTATACTGATATGCCCATGGAATATAAGGATGTGAAAATTTGTCCCTTGACTACTATAACTTTAAAATAGTAAAAGATTTGAAATTGTAACATCTGTTTTATTTTCATTCTCTATATATTAGTAAACATCTTCACATAATATTTTTGTTTTGCATCAATAACACTTAGGAAACTAACACTCGCTGGTTGCGCTGATTACTAATATATCTACATAAAGCTGGTAATATATTACATATAAAATATTCTATCTACTCTACATAAGGTATAAGATTATACCTGTAACAAAGTCTGAAATTTGCGGCTAGTTTCCTCATTTTTCTTGTCGTAATCGTCGAGACGATTCGCGTATTCTAACGTTTGCTTTTGCTGTTCAGCAATTTGTTTCTGCTGTTCCGCTATTTGTTTCTGTTGAAGTGCAGTTTTGCGTTTACAGCTACGCAGGTCGCTTCGTAACGCCGACAGTTGATCGTTGTACCTGTGAAATTTTAAATTATTAAAATCCATACATTTTAAATTATTGGAGTGAGATTTTTTCATCAAAAAGATTTTTGTCTAGCATGTTTTTATAATAAAGAAACTTGTTGCAGATCAATGCTTAAAGTACAAAAAGGTAACAAGAATAATTTCTTTGTTCTACTTTAGTATTCCGGTCAATCCAGGCACACATGTTAGATTTATACAGGACATTAAAACATTCTTCTACAGCCATCAATGTTATTACAATATTTTATTTAGTTTTTAATAATGAGAACACACACAGTTCCTTATCATAATAAGAAAAATAACGGATGTATCACATTCTCATAAACAATAAGGCAAATGAGTAGAGGTTTGGAGAAAATGCATAACTCTTTAGAGAATATTCTTTTTTTTTCATAAATATATCAGAAAACTTAAAAGCGTAAAATTAACCAAGTAAAAGAGGTATTATAACATACTTTTTCATTCCTTGTTTAATGCGGTGTATCCGTTTCCGGAGCACCATGTTGCTTTGCGGCGGTGGCGGCGAGGGCGGCAAGCTCTCTTCCATGTACAAGTTGAGCGACGACACCCTTCGGTCGCCATTAGAATTGGCCGCTTGTTGTGACGCGGCAGAATCAAAACCACTGGGCGGGGGCGAGTCAAGACAGATGTAAGACTTACTGCTTTCGCCGGCTGAAATAAAAATTTCAAATTGTAATATGACAGGACTATTTATCTTTATAACCTGAAAAGATTTAGTGATGAATTATATTATTAGTGCATTTGTGTTGTGTATGTATTTGTCAAAATAACATTTGGATGAAATACTGTTCAGTTCCGACACTTTTTACATATTTTTGTATAACCATACATTGTGGCCATGTTTTTGTTAGTGAAATATATCAAGGCTAATATATAAGACTCCTGCTACATGATATTACATAACGCAACACTGAGACCTTATCTTGTTGTTAGTTAGAAAATAGTATCGTAACTTTTTATGGTTAGATTGTAATGAACACCATAATAGTGCATAGCATATACAAGAAAGCATTTCAATTAATAATTTTGGGACTTATGTTTGATATTATTTCCTCTTATTTATTCAATGTAAATTTCATACTGTATTTATTTTATGTTTATAACAAAAATTCAGCTTGATACATATTATAGCTGTTCCAATATGTATAATAAATAAATACAGACAACAGTCCATGCAGTCAGGTTTAAATCTTTAATTTATAAATTATAATAATTGAATGTAATTCCAGGAACATAATAATTACCGCGACGTGCCAATTAGCATCGCGTTACGTTACATCAACCTTTGTGATTTAATTACAATGGTGTAAATAATTGTTAACAAGACTATAGCACAATATAGTTCAGTGAAACTTATAATGCTATTAACATATCAAAAAGTGACACTACAGATTATTTGCTGAATAACAACAATTATACATATGTATAAAAAGTTGTACATCCATGTCCCTTGGACAAAACAATTAATTACATTCATGTTCACATAAAACAGTAGGGCATACTTACGTGAAAACGCCGTGGTGATATCAAAGAAGTCTGTACCGAAATATGTAATTTCTGGTAAATTTGGTTCAATGTGTTCCTTGAAATATTCCATAGCCATTGTTGTCAAGTCAAACAGTTCATCTGTTACTTTGTAAGGCCTGGCTAGTTTGGTTGTTGTTTTTAAATAAGACAAAATACTGTACACCTCATCTAATATCTAAAATAAAAACAAACAATAATTATTGTATAATTTATCACATTTATCTAGATTACGAAGACGAAGTGAAATTAAATCCTGTGTTTATAGCCATGGTTCACAAATTCGTGAGTTTAAAACACCCCTTTATTCCAGAAGAGGCAAAAGTGCAAACTGAACACTCACTTTTCGCCTGCGTGTTTAGTCCATTGATGTGATAGGGGGCGAGCCGATCGCCATGTTAGACACAAATCCCAGACTCCTGGCTAATAGTGAGAAGAAAAACCTAATTTCACTTTATCTGACTTGGGATTCGGACCCAGGATCTCAGAGCGGTGTCATACCGTGGACGCAATACAACTACACCCCTGAGGTAGTTTTGCTAAATGAAGGCCAAAACCAATAAAGTTTGCCTTGCCTTGCTATTGCTTGGTGTCCATTGCCTAGAGGACTGAGTAAATGTATGCGTCAAATTGTATAGAATTCATTTCGAGTAGTTTGTTACAACTCTCAGTCCCTACCAATCACTTGTCTCACTTCGAAGCAATGCTCACATTTGGCCTCATTAGCAATAAGCTGCAGCCGCAATAACTTCCTTGTCGTCTGTATAAACAGTGTTTGAGCAGATCTACAAAATCTGTCTATATTGCTTGCATTGATTTTCTTTTAAACTTGCCATATGTCTAGACTAGTTGACCTAAACTCGGCCAACATATATTGCTGATTAAAAAAAAATAACCTAGTCAAAGTTACACTGCCTCGGTGGCGCAGTTGTATTGCACATGTGGTACGATTATCGCGCTGTGGTTTCGAACCTCGGAGTGGGCAGCAATATTGGGTTTTTCTACTTATTATTAACCAATCTCTGCCCTGTAAATGGCAATAGGCTCATCCCCAATATAGGACCTAACATAGTTGGCGCAATGTAGGTATGCTACTAACTCTACGCCTGAAAAACGCAAAAAGGCGTGACATTATGTATGTCAACTCTGCACCTCAATGTTCACTTCAGCATAAATGTGAGCTCTTGTCACGTGAAACACATAAAATATCTAACAATCTGGATTATTAGCGAGTTAACTATTCCTTATTACGAAATGTCGAGTTATCCGAACTGTATAGGCAGTAGGCACTATAGGGTATAAAGCTCCTCTTGGTTTTTGTTATAAATTCCCACAATACAAAAAGCTAAATTCATCTTATGCACATGTAAATTATAATATATATATTTATTAATCCTACATTTTTATATAACATATCTGAGTGTGGTTTGTAACCACTTCCCAATCCACAAGATTGTATGGCTTGGTTTGTTAAAAATATAATTAAATGAATAGCAATTTTATTCTTTCACATGACAACATAGGCCAATGTCATTTAATTATTATGTATAATAGGAGCTAATGCTCATCCCACTACTAAGTTTAGGTAAAAGTATGTAATAGATTTCAAAGTTTAACAAGTTTCATTGTGTTTGAAAAATATTTATTTATAGTAACAAAATTATAGGATTATAACAGTAAAGTATACCTACCAAAGCAAATGGATAGAACTAATTTGAGATGCCAAAAATACTTGTTAATGGGTTTTGGAAAAAACAAGAAGGTGCTGCTCTTGAAATGGGTTGAGATAATTTAAGAAGTTACTTGTTAAAATTAGTCAAGTACTAAATATACACTAAAGTATGGAATCTACAGAGTACGAGTTTGACAGCCACATGACTGGGATATTTCAAGTTTTTAGCTGCTTAGGCAAATAGTTTGTAGCTTTTTATCTGGCACTCATACATATTTTAGATAGAGCCTTTATGCAATGACTACTACATGCATTTTGTGACATTTTGTCTTACTTTGCAACCAATTAGCCACTCAGAGTTTATCTAAAAAATTATTGGGCTGTGGATTTGCTTCCAATGTCAGGTCAGTCAGTCACATACTATTTACCAAATGGATTTTAAGCCTTGAATTAATTAAAAACCCCACTATAATACATTGACATTAGACATTATAATATGTCCTGCAATTTACAGAATCCTCAAATGGATTTTAACAGTGTCACCTTACTTGGCAAGATAGAATAAGTAGTTATGGCACTATAGGGAACAAATGAATACTCCCATACTCAAAGATGATCACTCTCTTTTTCATGATTGAAAATCACTCACTATAAAACTAAATAGATTTTGTCTAGCCTCACATACTATAAGGTACTTAACATTATCTGAAAGCAAGGTTGTCTATTAACAATATTATATAATGCTGTTATTAATATACTAGTTGTATTTATTACTGTGTATTTTAGGTATAAGGATTTTTAAAGAAAACTAAAATTTAAGACACACATTTTAATGGTGCTGTAGTCTGTCAACATTATAAAGAACATATAACATAACCTTGCTATAAATCCTTCATGAACTCTACTACTCTTGATTGTCACCAAATTATCCCTAATTTCAAACATAACAAAAATAAACCTATGAAATGACAACAGTGAAACATCACCACATTGGATACTTACAATAAAATCATTAACGGTAAAAAAAAAAAAATAGAAGCAATTACCTCTCCTGGGAAGAAACAGCAGTGTTTCCTCTCAATATGTTTGCCAAATGTCATCTGCAGTAAGCTCAGTCTCATGTGCAAAGTTTCAATGATGTCTGACTCGCACGCAAGTGGATGGCTTCTACGGGCGGACTCTCTTCGTGGCATCTTAGCTTTAATTGATTGAAATCTATGTAACATCTGATTTTGTAGACGTTGAAATGTAGAATTTAAAATAGTACTACATACTGTATTGAACTGACGATTGACCTGAAAAAATTTATAAATTAGCATACAAAATAAGAGATTTCTTTATGGGTTGCCATTGTGTAACCATAAATGTAGCTATGTAAAAACATGCTGATATAAAAAATACACTAATACATGGTATTGCTATATATAAATTAGATCAAAAATTATCCCACAGGCAGTAATATATACATAAAGCACAATCATATCAGGTAATTCCCCATTACGCAAAGGCTTTTACAGGATATCAAGATTTTCAATGAAATTGTCATTCATACCCAGACTCCCTGTTCATATGCATTATGTGTGAAGGGCTCTTCATTTGGAAACACAAGGCTTAAATACAATGACATTGACCTGATCAATGTGAGTTATTAATTTATTTTGTTTCTAGTCATAAACTTGAAGTATGAAAGATGTTTGGTAGACATGCATCAGAAAATAATTGCTAAATATGCATAATATTGATAACTAAATAAAAGATAACAGAATGCATACCTTACAATACATATGAATTAAAGCTAGTGAACATAACACTAGTAGCACACCAAAAGATCATAAAAAACACGAACTGTAAATGATCCCATTTGTGCTTTTATGCTGTTTTAGTTGATTATATTCAAATTTAACTACAGCATTAGAAAAGTAACAGTAAGCATTAAAAATTCTACATGGTGTACTGCATACGTGTCGAAATTTTGCAAATATGTACAAAAATAACGTATTATGTGAAATATATTAACCATTCTCAGTTGTGAAACTGTTTTAAATCCCAGGTAGAAAAAAATCTTCTCAATCACTTCAACAGGCAGATCTAATATATTTGTAGTGTAGGTCTTGGGAGCTGGAACTATGGCGTTGCATTTAGAGGTGCTGGCGTGTGGCGAGGAGCCCCCGGGCATCAAAGCGCTCGAGTGGCGTGTCACGCGGGACACCGCCACGGGCTCCGCATGAGACGGACCCGACCCGTCGCCGCTCCCATTACCACCACCCACACTACTCATCTGCCTCGTTGACACCATCTTTGCCAATTTTAAACTTTGTAGTATCTGAAAACTGAACTACCCATTAGATAAAGTCATCTCATATTCTTTGACAAAACACATTTTTTTTCAATTCGTCGCTGCAATAGTAACGGATAAATAGAAAGAAGTGATGTTAATTCTTGATATAACTAAGTCTTGAACTAAAATCATGCACATTTTTCATACAACAAAATTATATTACTTTGAACACCACCGAGTAAATTCTAAAATGGTGGCCATGGATGACTAGATTGGTACCTAATCACTTGAAAAATTACGTATGATATCTATACATGGCATGTTTACTTGTAATAATTTTTAAAAAATTCACCCACTCAAGAGTTCATGTACATCTTTTGTTAAAATAAATTGAAATTTTCTTTTAAAACAAATTTGTAATGAGACGCAGTAGATTCTTGGGAGCTACGCTTTCACAAAAAATATTTTTTATTGGATTGGATTGGAATCGTAGATCATAGACATTGATGGAATGAATGAATGAGATTAGAGCTTGAAAAAGTTATGCTGTCTATGGATTGGAGTGAACTATTGCATAAAAGCAAAAACGTACTACTACACAATCTTCTAAAATAGCAAAATCAGCAATTTCTCAACACAAATATAATATTATATAGATTTTAAATATGAATACACTTGAACAATGATTAATCAATTAAAACATTAAGTTCTCAAACAATTTACAGGTGGATTACTTTGAATGATGGAATATCGATTACAATAACTATTTTACTGAATAGATTTTTTTGGAGTAATGGACGTAACATTAAAAATGAATATCACTATCTTATAAATTCATAAAATCTCAATTAAAACTTTAAGTTTTCATTTAAATCAATATCAAACTTAAAGATTTAAAAATATCGTAGATATATTTACATGTACATATTTATTGGACTAGTCACAATGATAAAATTAATAATATTAAGTATTTATTATTCAACCGTTAATATTATTGCGAAAGTACATAATATTGATGTTGATAGTGAAACTATTGAGTTTAGGAGTTTCAGACATGATAATTACATTCTTTCGATTGAATCTATGTATGTGCGATATTTTTATGGTATATACGTGGAGTAGGGTTTTGGTCACGACTAATAATATTGACTTCGTTATTGTAAGAATGTTTTAAAATAAATAACATTGATAAAGAATATGTCGGCATAACTTCAAAATAGAATGATTCTATAGGCTATATCACATATTTGTCACTAGCTTGAACTGTCAAATTGACATTCTTTTAATTGAAAAAATAGGAAATATTTACTTTAGTGCGTATTGCGTAACTAAAAATACTGTCATGAATTATCACAATCAAAGTGTTTATTTAGTTTATTAGTTTTAGTATGTTTTACTTTATTAACTTCGTACCTATTTTAGATAAAATGGGTCACCTAAATATAATTGTTTTTTGAGTTCATTATTGTATTAATTAAAAATAACCAATAGATAAGATTTATTTCACGTGTTTAAGTTCTGTCAACTTGTTTTCTTATCAAAAGTAACAATGTATCCTCGTTGTGGAAGTAGCGGATCTATTCAGAATATACACCAAACGCCTTCATCTTCTAATCAAAACACAGGTAAGGGATACAAGTGAAATTATTTATATTTTTGTGACAAAGAGTACATAACTCACATCATTTTATAATAGATAATGGTTATCAGTTTGATTTTGTGAATTATGATGTAAATATAGTACAATAGAGCGCCGATTCTCTGAATTTATTGGGGATATGGGGAAACCGATTTTTCCGATAATTTAATTGTATACTTTTATGTCTTTACCAATATACCAATAAAAACATACATTTGTAATATGAATCTCGTTTATTATAGTGATAGTAGGAAATATAGTATCCATAACTTAAGGAACAAAACATCTTGTTTAATATTTTTTTCCCTATGTAGAAATTCTTAATTTTGTTCTGATTTAGCAAACCAAGCTATCCGGGTATGAAGTTGTGCAATTAAGTAATTACTGTTCGGATAATCATAACTCTACTGTATTGCAATTGTTTGTAGATATTGTATGTAGGTACAGTTACTTTCTCATCTGTAGTAAATCCAGGTCAGAGACATCATAGTCTTAAAAATAAATGTGAAAAGTCCTTTTAAAATCTAAGTTTGTTACTAAAGGGAATGAAATGTTTGTATTTTGAGGTAAGTCATGGAAAACATAAAGAGACAAAGCCAACTACCTTAAGAATAGGGAATGGAAGAATAAATTGGACTGACTCCTCACATGTTCTGTTGGGCTAAAAGTTATCAGTCATAGATATAAATTAAAAGTAAATCCATAAGGTCAGGAGGTTTTACATACTTAGATGAAGTTTTGCAATGTTTCTACCTTTTAAGATGATATAGGTACAGTTACTTCAAAAGCCTCTTGCTTAGTCTTTCGGGGCGGCAAACATAGTGTGTCCCCTGAGTGGCTACTTATCCTATGCCACTGTGTAGGCCTAAAGCAAGACTCCTTAAACACACTTCAGATATTGGATTGCAAAAATAATAAAGTGATTTAAATAAACATCATTATCTAAATTATGTATTTATCTTTTCGCTATTACCTTGAATACAAACATCCCTGAAGAAACATAAAAATACTGTTTAAAAAATCTTTAACTATCTTTTATTTTATTAATCACTTATGTATGCATAATATGCTTAAGAAATAAAAATTTGCTCCCATTTCCTCATATGCTCTCATACCCAAAAAGTCTTAGTATATTTCTAGTAATCCCTTTCATGATTACCATATGTGATCAAACTGAGCTAGTAAAAACAAAGTTCTTTATTTATTTAATATGTTTAAAATTGCAGAAGATGAAGATGACAGTGGTGATAACAAGACTTCAGCGCTCAGTTTCAAAGAGAGGAGAAGAGAAGCTCATACTCAAGTATGTTGATTATTATTATTTATTACTTCTCTAGAGAAAGGTATAAATGTGATATTTATGAGGCTGTACTCAATGATTAAGTATGAGTATGCAACAATCACAGTCATATTGCATACAGATTGGAATGAAAAAAATTCTAAATCTATATGAGTACATTATTTGTAAGATAGTAACATAGAGATGTGGATTTAAGATAGATAACACTAGTATAATTTGATATTACCATAAATAAGAACAAAATTTAAGGAAACAAATGTATATATCCTTTATAAAATCATTATATTAGGGTTTTTGTATTAGTATATATTGTATTAATAGGCTTATGAGAAATAAATCCCTAATAATAAACCTCCTCCTTCATCATACTTATTCACCTTCAATTAATCATATTCAAAGGGTAGCTATATTCAATGTATGTAGATAATTATGATTTGTTATGTTTACATGAATGTTAGACATTAAAATTAAACTATATTTCGGACTTTAGGATAGTTTTAATATTTCACTTATCTCCCGACGTTTCGAAGACTTTGCAACCTTTATGGCTGCAAAGTATCCCAGTGACCATTAAGGCTGCAAAGTCTTCGAAATATTGAGGGAAAAGTAAAGTATTAAAACTGCGATAAAATTCGAAGAATGTAGACAAGATTTCCAATTAATTTTTACAGGCAGAACAAAAAAGAAGAGACGCTATTAAGAAAGGCTATGATTCACTTCAAGAGTTAGTGCCAACATGTCAACAGACTGACGCGTCGGGGTACAAACCAAGCAAGGCAGCTGTAAGAACAACATATTATCTTATCAGTTATTACCTATGTGACAAGTGAAGGGTTATCAGTTAGTTGTTTGATTATGTAACACACAAACCCCTTTACCCAGAAATTTATAAGAAGTTTTTAAACTAATAAGTGTTGGACTCATTCTGTGGTCATTGAGAGAATAAAAGAATGTGATAATTATAATAACAATGTTGTTTAAAATATTTTTTGTGTAAAGAAATAAATGTATCTAAATGTAGTTGCAATGCATTTGCCTGTGCAGGTTTATAAATTTTAGAATATGTAAATATTTATTTAGGAATATATTCTACCATAGTTGATTTCCTTTTTTGTATACTCACCCTTATGAATCAATAAATTCATTACAGGTCCTCCAAAAATCAATAGACTACATCCAGTACTTACTGCAGCAGCGACGTCGGCAAGAAGAAGAGCGCAATGCCCTTCGCAAAGATGTTATCGCACTGCGCATAATGCAAGCCAACTACGAACAGATTGTGAAGGCGCAACATTCCGTACCTGGATTTAATGAGCAAAGACTGACGGATCAGGATAAGTTCCAAGTGGTAAGGGATAATCTAGCTTTCTTTAGGCAAACAATATTCTGAGCAAGATTTCTATTCAATAAGCGTCCAAACAAACAGTATTAATTAGAATGGCATAATGCAAATAACCTTCCAAAGTTTCAAAGACTGACGCCTTTCAAAATTTTATATGCACTATACTCCATTTAAGTTTAATTCTGTCAGACATGTAAATTCCAATCTATCGTTGTTCAGTTCCAGGGCATAATGGACAAACTGTTTGAGTCTTTCGAGTCGGTCCCAACAAACAACTTCGCCGAGTTTTCCGCTGGAGTATTTAACTGGCTAGAGGAATACTGCAAGCCCCAGTCATTGCGGACGATGGTTCACGGGGTCCTTAGGGAGCAAAACTACACTCCTTAAATGTGATTTAAATTTAATGATTCATATTTATACAGCTCTAACGTTTTTATGAAATATTTAATGGAATGTTACAAAAAACTTATTACATGTTAAAAGGAATCAAATTGGAATATATGTATTGTATAAATGCCTTTTTATACTCTACATATATTATATATATCGAGGACTACATATCAAAAAGAAGTATAGACAAAAATGTAGTTTTACAGGAGCAACAAAAATGCGAATAAAGTAAAAATAATTGATTGTATATCAAATATGTATAAGTTATGCCTATAAAAATCCGTGTTCTAAATTATAGACTTATCTAATCAATTAGTTATGAAGCCCTCGATATTTTGTTAATAATTGAGGTTTTTAAATAACTGGAAACTATATCTTGTATGATAAAATTAATAAATATTACGAATATTTGGCCTTTTATACACGGGTGTTTTATAGAGTACTGAATGTTTAAAGTAAAAAAGAGAATACTTTACTGAGAATAATTCTTTTTACGATATATAAGAAAATGTATTTTTATAAATATTTTATTCTATAGTCATAGTTACATGTCTAATTTTTTCGTAAAAAGGCCACAGTTTTTTATGAAAAAAAATATCTTACAGAAATTCTGAACCGCCCGTTTTTTTATATCCTATAACAATAACCCGGTATATAAGTGTCATATATCTTTAATTATTAACAAAAAAAAAAGAGTAATAGCTCAAACCTATATTTATTATTGTAAGGATTTTTATAATATGCGTTTGTTATCAAAATTAAATGGGTTGTTTTTGTTGAAGTTTGGTATCAATTGTTGTCACAATTTTTTAATGTATTATTTGTAAAAGAATTAATGCATATTAATATCTAACAGAGGGTTTTCTAAAATGAAAACAATATTATTTTAATACTTTCTAACATGTGTCATAGATTATAATATTATTATGGTTGTATAAGAGAAACTGGGAAGATGTGATCCCACCCATTTTAAAGCAAAAGCAGTTTTAATTTGAAACAATTTTTTAATATGAATAATATATATTTCTATCGTCCGTTAAAGGTCTTAAAAGTACGTAGATTATTGTTTTCACCATATTATATACTTGTGGTAAACATATTGGTACCTATAATATACATGGTTTTTTTCCGTCTAATTATTTTATGTTAGTTACATTTCTAGATATAACATTGTGCCTGTGATAGACTTCTACAAAGGAGGAAAATGTGTAGTTCATACAAGTGAAGAGACATTCATAAACTATTTCGTTTTTCAATTGTGTAAAAACTGCATAATATACTTTTTGGAAGTAACAGTATATTTTTGTTCAAATAGTTTATTTACATGAAACATAAAATACTATAGATACATTTTGTAAAATTATACAAGCAGTTATTCATATTCTGTCAAAATATAGTTTGAGAAAAAATATATATACATCCAAAGAAAAACACTTTCCGAAATCAAGATTTTCAGTTTCAACAAGTTTATATACAAATTTTATAAGAGCACATTTTGAAGTAACTATATTCCGTCTCGTAACAACTACCCCGTTTCTGTATTTTATCCCATCACAATTTGGGCTGAGAGAAAAATAAATAATAAGCATACTATCTTGGCATGTCAGATTCGTCATTAAAGGTAATTAGCTAGTTTCATAAAGAAATCCTTTAGTTGCTGTTCTAAATTTTTCCTACTTAGTATTGTCTCTATGAACTGGTTGCTTATATAATGATTACTTACTTATAATTATTTATACTAAAATGTAATCATTTTTTTTTTATATTTTTCTGTTTCCTGAGAATAATGTAAAATGCATAATTACAAGAACAGCTTCTTTTCCATGAGAATCTTCCGCAAACCACGATTCTTCATTGATTATATTTGCCGACGATGATATTTTACTAACTAATTTATTAACCTGCCCTTGTTGGATAAAAATACATGTGAGGGAAAGTCGATTTTGGATGGGACAAGGCAAATAAGTCTACCGATTTTACTGAATATACTTTCAGCTCCACAATGTTGAATTACGAAAATCAGAAATGAAATCGCCCCATTTCATAATTAATAGGGCAGTCTATATATTATTGGATGTAGCTTTCCAAATGGTACATAGAAAAACAACACAGCCCTACAAATAGATAATCTAAAATCATAAGCAATGCGTGATAGCAGAAATTTTGCTCTGATTTGACGTGTAGCAAAAAGTGTAAGTGGTACGCATAGTACGTAGGTACATGAGTATCTTAGGATTCAACATTGGGAAGGTGAATGTTAACATAGATGTTGGAATAGTAAATTATGAAGATAAATAGCACCAAATCTTGGAGCATTTTTATGACGTTCAATGAATATCGTGCCTTGTGCGTGCCTTTCATGAATATATCTTTATGTAAATAAATACAATAAATAGATTTGCAGTTTAATTTCGATCTTTTATTTAATGGCAACTATGCCGCAATGTTCTATTGGTTGGCAATTTCGTCACCCTTATACACATAGTCATAGAATAAGAAATATAGTACGTAAGACCCATAGTGATGAAAATTGATAATACCGCCGTGTCTGAGTATAGTTGGAGCGTTAGTGAGGGCGATTATTATTTTATTTCATATGGAGTAGCTTTTCCTAACGAATATTTACTTCTGCTTCTGTTAAGAAAATGGATGCGTATTTATTCTGAGGGTGCAATGTTGATTACGTTGCTAAGCATAGGTACGACCTGCATCAGCAGGTATATGATATTAAAACGTTTGTTCGTGAATTCAAAATAAATGTAAAGTGGAAATGGGATGCAATAACGGAACTGAATCCAATTAATATTTAAACAAAATATTTTTGCATAAGACCTGTATCAGTTTAGAATTAGGTACGATTATGTGACACGGCATGTTTTTTACAAAAAGAAAATAAGTTTCTTTAGATGATTTACGAATAACAATTATTAAGGACTTAGTAGTGAAACACTAGTGCAGAAAGTATATATTTTTTTATCTACTACCAATTTTCGTTGTGGATCAAATATACCCAGTTGCCCATACAACCAATTATAATGTTTATTTAGAAAAAGAAGTTATAAAATGAAATAATTTTATTATACGTAGGCTTAATTATGTTAGCCTCTTGTTTTGCCACGTTGCACGCAGTGTCTTCGTTTCACGTGTACGTCCATACGGTCTTGTACAGTACACTTTAATTATTATAAGTGTGTATCTTTCTGTCGAAGTATTTTTGGATCAAATGCCACAATTAGTAAGATGTAGTTCTTGACATTGGCATGTAGTCAACAAAATTTTAATTATTTGCAAAATAACAAAGTAGGCGCTCTCTTTCAGTCACTTCGTTATAAAAGAATATTTGTACATGATTTCGCGTTCGTTTTCTTCGTCTTTACAAAGATAACGGCAATGTTTCCTTGGCGGAATTTATTCTGTTACTGACTGTAAAAAACGCGCTGTAAGAGTACTCAATTCACTGCGACTTCACTCCGCAATAAATTCGTTCGCAATCCACCAGTAAGATATGTCTCTTAGTACATTCAATGGGTATTGAATATTTGGATAATATTTTGATTATTGCCAAGTATACTGGATTTGCATATGAATCTGCAAAATATACCTAAATATATTTAAAGCTGATTTTTCATTACTTACATTAAAATTGATGAACGAATCACAAAAATAAAATAGTTAAGTAGTTAATTTAATTTAAACTGATATAAATAATTGTTATACATACTTCTTAACTTGCTCAATGTTAACGATCAAACACCTACTAAGAGGTATAAAATAATAACGTAGGTGGGTACAGATTATAGTACGAGTCGTGAGCACTGAGCACACTCCTATTTTGTCGGTTCAACGTTCAACGCGCCGATATTTCGCGAGATTGGTCCTCAATCGAGGCTCGTTTACTATTGACACGACATGGACACGAATATGTAGATCTAGTACTCTACACTGGCTGCTGGCACTGGTCGTCTTTTAACACTCTTTTCTGTGCTCACCACTCTTCTCCCTCTCTATTCCTAACTTATCCATTATTATTTAAAATAGTATTATAATAAAATTAAAGGCAACTACTTACATGACTTTATTTAAACGCCTAGATCTTAAATGAAATTACATGAAATAGTAAAATATGAAACTATCTACATCAATGACGTTTTACAAATAGACGCGTCATACACTAAAAAAATGGCACAAAAAAACGGCGCACTATTTGCTATAGTCACGTACCTGTACATATAATTACAAATTGGCTCGAAGAAGGAATAAACAGATGCAGCATACATTCGTTAGAAAAGGATATATATACATCGACAGTTACGTAACAACGTTAGTGCCGCACGCTCATTGGCTGTTAAGTCGGGCAATTACCTTACTTTCGTCTTGCCAGTATTGAGCTCGGACAACGTATCTATGTAGTAAAAACATCTTAGATCTACATAATATTATATTATAACCTCGTCTGGTCAATTAACAGTAATGCAATAGATACAACTTTCAGTAAATAACTTCAAGAACTGTCAAAATGAAACTAACAGCACATTATAATCTAGGCAAAATAACAGTATCTTTGACTGTTACTATTAATGAAGACACTACATCACATTTAAAAAATTTGCAACCTCCAAAACTACTCACACCTTAATAATTTTATTCTGTGTACCTATTAAGTACCTATCCATTTATGCTTACAGCTATTAAATAATTATAATTCATATATTTTTAACTGCAGACATTTCCTGTCACACATCGGTTTCTACGTAGACTGCATTTTACTTATGTATGTACTTAGATCACCTAACGTAATTTGAGATCTCGACAACAGTGCAACTTATTGGTTTGAAAAGTATTTAATATTTCAAGATTGAACCAACTAAACACGTTCACAATATTTCAGTAAAATCGGTTAGATAGTTTCAGATTTTCGATGACGTGTATGAAAAAAAAATATTAAAAATACCAACAATATTTCTACCTAGGTATTAAGTGTACCGTTGATTTTCATTGTCCTTTCAATTAAAAACATAAAAACATGAAATTAGGTAAATTGTTGGACCCGTTCTCAAGTGATGCTGCATGCCGTCATACACATTGTGGCAATTACATATTTTTATTTCATAGGTAGATCATTCTGAGGTCAATATAGGTAAGTAAGTTATCAGCATTTTAGCTCTTTATACCCAGTAAATGTGACAGTTAGAAGACTTTTGAAATCAATCATAGTAAAAGTTACTACTTATAACTTTGATTATTCGTAAAGACCTTCGTCAATTACAATTTTTGGGATTATACGTACCGCTAGCTATCATAATTACCTATGAGTAGGTAAGTATGTATTTAAATACATAGGTTCATTACGTAAACTATGATATTTTAAAAACGGTAAAAAACATAAGACACATCACACAACGACAAAACAGATCATGTTTTAGGTTTAAAGTCCAGGGTGTATTTAAATAAGCTCTCTGAAGCACCATTTAAAAATATATTATAGGTTAGTGTTTTTTTTTGTGTCATATTACATTTATAATGGTTATTTCAGTCGTAGAATATTTTGTGGAAAGATATCTTTATGCACTATGTGTAGAAATATATCTGACGAATACGGTGAACTAAGCAGGTATCTACTTACGATACATTTATTTCTTTGGATACATAGTTATAAACACTGGATGAATCAGTCTTCAAAATATTTGTAAGAATGGCAGTAGTAAGAGTAAACAAAATTTTAGCTAAAGTTTTAGTAGCATCTTCATTTTTCTCAGACGATTACCATATCTTCTGGCCAGGTAGGTTGTAACTACTTTTGTTGTTAAACACGTTCACTCTCTGTGGGCTGCGACAACAACGTGACGTCACCCATTGGATAGCTTTCGGTTCTCCTGGCACATGCAAGATTTTTGGCTCGTTCTCTGGGTGTTCCACAGCACAATCGTTTCAGAACGCAAGCATAACACATAAGGAGAGAAAACATTAGAAGTAATCCGACGATCACGGTTACAACGAGCAGTATTCTTAATTCGCCGTTGGCGTCCACACCACCAGAATTTCGGCCCATCTTTATGGATATTATCTGAAAGTAAATGTTTCTCTATTAAAAAATAATAATAAATTTGATATCCAATAAATTGAAGTGTCATGATCCCTCAAGGCTCATTGGTCTAGTAGCAGCGTATATGGATGGTAGAGCAGGATCATGAATTTGTATCACAGGTCTACTATATGTATTTTTGTAACACAATTTATGTAGGGCTATATCCCCAAAGGGGAGGAGGTATCACGTAAGCGGCCAGTCATAAAAATAAGTCTCAACTTTTTGCATCTAGCTTTGAGTATGTTGTCCTGCTGGCGGATCGACTTTCGAAAGTTATTTAAGGGAGAACAGAAAAGTAAAAAAGGGGTACAAAATAAACAACTGGTACGTTAGGATTTAGTCGGTACTTAATTTTTTACATGTATTAGGATTTGAATTTCTTTGTCTAAATGTTACCACCTTATTAATGTTATATTCGAAAAGTTTTATAATTATAATTTCTTTCATAATTGATAATTTATCAGTAATGGATAATGAAAATGTTACACATTTGACAACATAATTTTACTATTTTAACAATTAAAATTATTTTAGTAAGTATTCCTTTAATGAAAATTCTAGGTAGAATGTCATGGTTCTCGGAAAGTTTTCCAAAAAACACTTCCTCTACCCATTTTGAAATAATTATTTGTTTTATTCGCTACAAGAAAAACGCTACACCGAGAGACTGACGGGTCGGCATGGCGGCATAAGATCATTCATAATATCCGGAGATATTAAATAAGCCCAAGAGGATACGTTATTTTCCAGTGTTTTATAGGTGGAATAGTAAAAGAAATGAGGTCAATGGCTTATGACGACGTCATAACTCAGATGGTGCCGTGTTTCATAGCTACAAGGTACCGAGGAAAATAATGACTTCGTTTTTATGCCCCCTAAATGATAGAAAAAGTAGAAAGAAAAATAATTGAATGGGTAATCTTACGAGTAAAAAGATTTTTACGCATAGTACTGATTGTATAGCATTATATAGCTAGGAACACAATATTATTATGCCGTAAATAAGTGGAGGTAATAATTTTACTATGTTATTAAGATTACAGAAAAATAAACATCTTATTAATTCTATTCAAAATATTGTCAGAACTTGCTAAGTCCTAATTCAAATCATACAAATTAAAAAGACTTACGTTCTAACCGCACGGTTTGATATATTTTGACTTACGTGCATTAACATTGTTACTTTTCCATTTGGTATTCCCTTTGGGCATTTTGTTAGGTTAGACTAGCAATTTGTATCATCGTTATTATGTTTTGAAATCGCATTCTAATTTTTGTAGTACATAATGATAGTGTTTATAGATAGACTCGGAGTGGCATTTATACCAAATAAGCGACATGCTCGTCTCGCCAATTATAATAATAATATCAGCCCTGTATTATATACTGTCCCACTGTTGGGCACGTGCGTCCTCTACTGTTAAGAAGGATTAGACCTTAGTCCACCACGCTGGCCTAGTGCGGATTGGTAGACTTCACACACCCTCGAAATTGCTATAGAGAACTTCTCAGGTATGCAGGTTTCCTTACGATGTTTTCCTTCACCGGTGAAACACGCAATAATTCACAAAGAATACAGACATATTTTTTTTAGAAAAATCAGAGGGGTGTGCCCTAGGGATTTTAACCTGCGGACATTCGTCTCGGCATCCGTTCCACAACCAACTAGCTACCACCGCTTTACGCTTGCCGTCTCGCCAATAAGGAGTGTAAAAATGTTAAATCTTTTAAGTAAGTAAATGTTTGATCAAATTTCAGTTCTTGTTACGTGTTCATAACCTTTAAAACATAATACATAAGCGACGCTGTATTCTCAGATATTGAAAATTGATTTATTTTATCTCCTATTTTGAACGTAATATATTTACATTGGAATTTCCCGACATATAATAGATTTACTTGTAATGTTGAAGTTGGACCAAGAATCTTAAAACAAGGCAAGAAAACTAAATCTTCTAGCAATCTTATTTTTTAAACATTAGTAATTTATCTTTAAATACCTTTCTATATTTTTATTTATTAAATCATCATCACAAAAGTAAGTCATTAAAAATTCAACAATAATGAAATTTTCTTAAGTGTACTGCTCTCAAATTTCCATTTCTTATGTATGGTAACAACTGTAATGAAAAGGTAGGTCGAGTATTGTTGTAGTTGTGGTAAAGTACACAAAGTAAGCCAGGTATAGAGAGTGACGGTATATTTAGGACTGTGTTTAAACCAAATGTTGATGTTTCATAAATATCTATATATACAGTGTTAATGGAAATGAAAAAGCCATTAGCTATATAAATGTCTCGATTTCAGCACTGTGAAAGCGCAGTAGACAATTATAAATCGTAGTTTCGAACTCAAATATAAATATTATGACAGTGTCAAGTTACTAATTCAATTAAAGAGAATAAATTTTGAAAGTATAGTTAGTAAACAATAGAGTTTCGTTTAAACAAAGTACTATTGTTGATTGCACTTTTTATTTATTTACACTTTATAGGTCTACTGTATATCTATATATTACATTTGATTTACTAAGTGGACTTAAGTTTGCTAATATTTTATTATGATTAGCGTTATTGTTCACATGACAACGGGTACTAAATATTTTATGTATTCATTATATATATATTGTTACCAAGAGTATCTACCTAGTCTTTAGCAACAAGTAGCATTCGCCGTACGTTGCCCTACCTTGCATTTCTCACTAAGTTGTTTAGATAATATTTAGAGGACAGGTTGGTAATTTACTAAATTCTTTGTAAATTGTAGATATATCACCGAAAGCGACCACAAAACCATTTAAAAAACTTTTTAAATATATCTTTGTGGTAAGGAAACTAGTTTATAAACTATTTATTATCCCGGACATAGTCCCTTAGTAGAGTTCGATGTGCATCGAGCTCTATCGGCTTTCTAAACTTTTGATTGCGTCTACCTCAATTGCAGAGATATTCTATGTACGGCAACAAAGTTAAGATAAACAAAAGTTTAAACGAGCACTCAGCGCGGTTTGAAATGTTAACTAACAAGTTTATACGAGAGTTAAGTTTTTATTTAATTAGGTTGTTAAGATGATTTAACATGATTTTACTTCTGAGTTGTGAAAAGTTTATAAAGTTATTAAGCTGCTCGACAAGATATTTTTATATAAACTATTTATTTAGAAAAACAAAAATGTTTACAAGTTACCTACTTATTACGATAAAATATAATACCTAGTGTCTCAATCTCAGTAAAACAATATAATTGATAGGAAATTAACATTTTCTATGTAATCTGTTCCAACAGGCAACAATCATCTACTTTAACTAGGACGAGCCGTCTGTTTGTTTACGCTGTCGAACAATCTATTGAAACTCGGACTCTGTTATTACATGAAACGAAATTGTTGCGAAGCAATTTTCATCCATAAATGAAAATGGCCGTATACAAATATCAATTTGTAACGAAATTCAATTTGCAAAGTTATAGAGACGTTGGCATTTTACACAGCTTCGAAGAATTGTGACGTTATGTGATGTTTGTAAATTATATTAAATTAAATAATTAATGAAAAAAAGATATTATTTTAAATTAAATACGAAAGCTACATACACATACACGAACATGATATACTTACTCAATATTTGTTGTCAATAGTAGACCATAACAAAGCAATTTAAAGTCACGCGAAAGAAGGTTACGGACTAGTGAAGAATATCTTGATTTTAAAGTTAGGTATTGTTTCAATGGAATACGAATACCACGGTTTAAAATAAATGCTGACGAACATGGCTCGTGTCTCGTCAATCGACATACTAGTTTTAGGTTCGCCTCGCCTTTCAAATAGCACCAGTTAGTGCGAGGGAAAATTATGAGTTTATAGTAAATATGGGTAACAACCATTTAGGCACGGCGCGGCGTAGACGTCAACTCTATCGCTGCAGATGTTTTTGTAAAATTATAAAATTTATACAATTTTTATTGGGGAATTTTATATCTCAACATGACAAAAGCAAGGCTCCAAACCAACTTTGGTCAAAACAGTTGCCAACTATCGTAAGTTAGCTGAATGTGTTGCGAAGTGGAATTTTCCTTTTTTTGTATCGGACACAGGCGATTTTTAGTCGGCGATGTTCTAGTTGATTGATTTAGCAATTAATATGTTATTTTTATTTTAATTTTATAATATCTATGTATTAATTACTCGATGTTTCCATTTTGTGTCCTATGTCTGGTGTAATAAGTTGTCAGTGGCTGCGTCGTGCCTTATATATTATAATATTCACTGTTATATTCGTCATGTACAAACCGTCTAGTTTTAGTTTCTATAGAAGGTGTAACGGTACAACAATAAATAAATCAAAACCATACCCAAGCCTGAACATTTAAACAAACTATATATGTGCTCATTTTTAAGAAAATATCGTATGTATTGTGGATCTCAAATTTAAGATAAAAACTTGTCGAGATACTAATATTCTTTGTACGTATTAAGCCATTAAAGCTTTTTACTAAAATAACACTGTTAGCTATAGAGAGTCTTTAGTAACCTAATTGAGTATGAAGAGTGCCTTTAGAGACTCCCTTCAGTTTGTTATCTCATTTAGATATACATTTTTAGAATGTCGTAGCAAAAGATTTTATATATTATATCTTTAAATCGCCAATCAGTTTAGGCAAGGCCTAATAAGTACTACAAGTTAGTTCAAATTTAATATGTATATCACAATATTTTTCAGTTAAAAATATATTTATTTTAAAATTTTGTATTGCAATTTACAAAATGTAGGTAAATAATACATTAAGTATATATTTGGTTCAAATAAGTGTTGTGTACATGATAAAATCTATGTACAGAACCCTGTAAGAGACATTGTCTGACATATTCTTGGCCGTCTTTCTATGTTTTTGCTAGACGCAGAGTTAACGATATTCAAAACTGCACACTATTTTTCAATTACATGTCCTCTTAAATTTATAAACATTTATATCTTTAGTCAAGACCCAACACTCATATAACTAAATATTTGTGTAATGGGTGCTTTATAAATGGCGGATTATAAGAATTACTTGAATGATCTTGATAGCTTAGAAATTCATAACAAGCCTTTTTCCATCAACGCTTCTCGTACGCCAGTATAGGGTCGCCGCAAAATATTTTTCTGGCATATTACTGAATGATTTGGCTTAGTTTTTACGATCGACCTCTCGGATCTCTGGAAGATCCAATGTCCGAACGTTCATTTTAACAAAACCCACACAATTTCACAGTTCATATATTACGCTGCTTAACATCCTGGAGACGATTTCTCTATGATTCATCATATACACATTAATGTAAAATAAGCAAATGTAAGGTCGGGATAGTCGGTATTTTTTTTATAATCTTTGTCACAAAACGTACGGGAATCATGAATTGGTTTCATTGCGTCAAACATATTATCTGAGCAATTTTTATATGCATTTGGTATTATTTCAAATCAACAGGAAGTAATTTTGTTCCAACTAATTTATCTCTATAACATTTGCAGAAAACAATAAAAACCCAGATATTTTTATATAGATACAATTTTATTAAGCGCTTTTTGTGAAAATTTACTTTCATAATTTAATATTCAATAGTCCTTATTAGTTGCTAGTTACTGTAAAAGCTTCCGCATCGCAGAACTCTACAGACTGCCATCACGCGTTTGGTATTTCCCCGTTTATCCTGTGCTTTAATTCGTGTAAGTGTGTGTTCGTAAGATTTTATGATCTATAATGCTTGCTTGATCCACATTATTTTAAGAATAAAATTTATATTAGTTGGCAAGTTCTTTTACTATTATGCTGGTAGAGACTAACAGCCATCCCTCATACACTACAGTAAGTACAGTGTCATTAAGCAAAATATTTGTCAATATATTGCGAATCCTAAACATTTTGATTTATTTACTATTCCAACATCAGTGGGTATTCATATCGTAGATATTTGTAAATTAAAAAAAATCTTATATTTTTTTTTAACCTTGATACAAGCGGGTGAAAGCTTTATTATACAACTATTTCTTACAAATTGTTCAATTTAAATAAAAATAAATTGCATAATATGAAATTAATTTCCTTGGAAAATAACGCAGGCCAATTAACAGATTATATTCATTTTTATTCCTTACTTGAATTATAAAAGCTTAATGTACTCAAAAGTTTAGATGAATTACTGCCGTAGTCGGAATTATAGAGATTGAAAACATATTAAAATTAACTTTGAATACAAAAAATGAATTCGATACAAAACATTACTGAAAATTAGGCACCGCGCAACTTCTTGTTGTTGTTGCAACAACTTGTTGCTGAGAAATCTTAGAAAAAGAAAAGCAACTTTAACAACATCATTTTATCGTAATGTGTTCATTACGATAAAATGATGTTGTTAAAGTTGCTGAGGCAAAACTCAGTTTCGCTATAGTGTAGTGTTTCTCGTCAACGTCAGTGCGATGCCTTAAAGTCATATTCCACAGCTAGTATAAAAACTAGATCACAAAGAAAGCAATTTCTTACACTCAATTGGCTTCTGTAGCTGTGAACTAGTTTAAAAAACTTAATCGAACGATACTTATATTTATAACCATAGAGCGAGAACAACAAATGTGATTGGAAATATTTTCTTCACAAAAGAAATAAGTATTGTTTCCTTGAGTACAACGAAGCCACTCGGAATAAAGTTGACTCGTTTGTTGACATTCAATTTCCTTGAGTAACTTCAAATCAAAGTATTATAGAGGGCGACAGACCAGAAAAACATATCGAAAATGAGTGCTGTACTTATTATAATTTATTTTACACTTGTATTTCCGTTATATCTAATATTTTATGACCGTTTTTTTCGTAGCACAATGACAAGCGTTTTTTTTTAATACGTTGATTTACCTTTGATTTAATAGCTTATAGGTTAAGTAAGGTGATTTTTTTTAGGTGATACTAAAGGGCGGTGAGACCGCTTATTTATTTGCCGACCTGTGTTAAGCTAATATAACACAAATGAAAAATGACTGTTTCTTATAAATTGTAATATTTTCGAGTGAAAAAGTTTAATAATTTTAAATATGGACGCATCGTCTGTTTATTAAAGTTGGGCATTATTTGATTTCTTTTGGAGTTACATTTGGTTGTAAATTTTAGATCTGTGGACCTACATCCACAAACCATAACTGATGGACCTGCACGGTTCCGACTGCCCAACTAATGGAATTGTTTTATTAAATTTGTGGCTTATTCGTTTAATTATTTCATAGTGACCCGTGTAGCGTCTGTAACGATGTTGAGCCACTCTTGTACCCACAGTTCCTACTCCATAATAACAAACTGCGTTCGATATTATAACATATTATTCGAATGTGAATCATGTCCGATTATCATGGAGATTAACATCAATCTGTTACGCGAATGATGCGAGTCGGGGTAAAGAGTTTGGATCTACCCCACTTAATTATTTATTGATTTGATGTATTAATAACGTTTCTATTGATTGCTGTCCTTCCCTCGTTGAAGTTTGGAATACGCAATAAAATAAAATTAATATTTTAAGACGCAGAAAATTAGATAATACGTAACAATACTGCCAATCATCGACATTTTGATATTGTTTTAAACTTAACCCAAGCTGTAATCTCTCTAAACAAGTAAATTTTATCCAATGTATAATAATATTACGTATTTTCCACAAAATAGTGTGCACCATTTGTAATGCAACGACATTTATGTAACGTATGTTAAACCCAATTTATAACACTCTATCTTTCGCCACCCATTTATTCTTGGCACTTTTATGTTGTAAATAAGGAGTAACGAGATATATGCCAATCTATTTTAATAATATAAAACAATGTCTTTGATGAGGAAGAATATTGACTGACAGTTACTACATATTGTTTAGGTATAAATGTAATTTTTCTCTATACACCTGTACGCATTAGGAAAACCTACAAAAAATGAAAGCCTTGTATGGAACGTACCATCTAAGCTTTACCGAGGTATAATATTAGGTATAATTTATGTCTGGTCAATATTCAATGTTATCCGTTTCTTAGTAGTATATATATTTTTTTGACGTACTCGAACACGTAACTTCTAAGACATACTTTAATATTTAAAAGTATTATAATCAAATATAGGGCAGCGCGAAAGTGACAGAAATAAAAAGATATCAATTACATAATGTTAAAGTAGGTTGGTGAAGAATTCTTGATCACTCAGCAGACATAATAGACACTTTGTGACGCACCTTAGACGAAGTGCTTGTGTAATTACATTTGCTCGGCGCGCGGTCCCCGCCGCACTTTGCGGCCTGTGGTGACGCTTCAACCCTCAATGTGTCCGCCATTCACATTACAGGAAATATACTTCTCAAACAACTCTAACTATATCTAACTATTCGAACTACGCGTTCGTGGATAGTTACACCTCACTCCGGGGGATGCAGTATTGAATTTTATTAAACATAAGGTGTAGACGATGATACGATTCTCGTATCTAAATCTGGCTGGGAGGTACGAAAGTTGTTACAGACTCACGAGCGCAATTTAGAGTCACTAAGATCTTATTAATAATTATTTAAAGTTTGCAAGGTGTTGCTATTGTTTACAAATAGTCTTGATGCTTATCATTTCATGCGGTTCGCTAGTTCTGCTATAGTCATACAGTTGCATAAAATTAAAACAAATATTAACACATAAATTTTAAGTTCAAGAAACAAGAATATTATAGAATTATAAACAGAATACATATTTTAACAGGTGGTAAAGTCGCCTCATAGCCAATATGCTTACACCATATAATTAGTTCTCCTACACAAAAACACCGGGAAGTAACAGCTTTGCAGTTCAAACAGTTAAGATTGTTTTAGAGTTCGAAATCTCAAACTTCTTAAAGTTCGGCAACAAATACAATATGAAATTTTGGTGGGTACTAGGGAAGTTTATAAACATCGATCATTAGGAGACCCACTTGCCCATTTACCATCTATACTTTGAAAAGAAAAGTAAATTGCGAAAGTAAGAAAAACCAATCTAAGGCTCTTCGACGATGAACAAGGCTAGGGAATTTGAGGCGCCATTCGATGTTCTTATCCAAAAATACGTAACTCGTTAAGCTAAAATTATCCTGGTAAGTACCCTAAGTCGAATAATAAAGACAGACGCAAAACAACTCGATTCCAATCGTTGATTCAAAGTAGCGTTATTTTGATAAAAATCAATATAAGGAATTATTGCTCTACCTACTTATTGGGGATTTATTACATATCAAATTGATCGAAGTATCTGTACATTATCCTGTCTATATACAGCAATATACAGTATGAATAAAAAATAAAATAAGTTCATATTAAGATAATGATGACAAAATTTGCAAAATTTCAAATGATTCCTGTGTCAGCTGTGTTTGGGGTTGCAACATATTTAAAGTAGATGAAAAGTACGTATGAATTGTTATAAATTTTTAGGAAGTGTTACTATTACTGCCGTTCCACCAATAAAGTATAATACTTTTTTACGTACATAGTACCGTCCAGAAAAACAACATTTTATAGGCGTGTTTTTTATAACAGCTGTGGCTTCGCCCGAAATTTTACAAAGTACAAGTTTCAACATAGAATACATAAGAGTCACTGAAAAACATACTAGATATATCTTAGACGCCAGTTTATCGATACCTACGGCCTACTAGTATCGATATTCGAATACGGATTATATTGCGATTTGCGACGCAGTCCTTATATTTATTAGTCTGTCCTTGAGTAAGGTTTAGGTTAACGCGGCTCTAATTTCGAACGGGAAAATGGCTCCTCGCTTTTTGTAATCCTTTCTTAGGCTATTAAATTGTAGGTACTATTCATAATTTTCTTTCGTTTTACTTATTAACATTCGCTGTTTTATGAATTAATTTATAACTGGCCAGATGGTCTAGCATTTAATAACTTCTCAGAGGCAAAAAATCCAAATACCTCATCTAGTACTAATTTGATAGTTCAAGAATTCGTAGGCAAAAGTCCATTATTTCAAAGCCATGAATTCAAGCTATGCATTGTCTATCAATCTGGTAATTAGTGTCAAGAATTTATTAAATAAACTCATAAAGCCAGACGGAAAGCTTTTTCACCCAGATTTTTTTATTATTCTTGTTTGGGTTCTTGTAGAACTTTTGGATATATGCTTAGGCTTTATGATACTGCTAAGAATAAAATAGTTCTTTTCTAAGCTCTTTGATCTAGAATATCAGTGACATATAATATATGGGTTAAGTTTTCTTCAACATAAATTTTATATATGAGGCTATTTGTATGATAAGAGTATTACTCCTTAATTTTTTAGGTATTTAGTTGACCTCAGACTACTAATATTATAAATGTTTAAAGACATGTTTGGATGTTTATTAAATATCAATACAGAAACCGCTGAATATATCTAGATGAAATTTTGCATCATGAAATTAATTCCACGCGAGAGGATCCGCGAGTAAGTTCGTATCAAGTTATCTATTAATTCAATTTAAAACCCCGATAAATGAAATTTTTGACAACACTAAGAATATTTGGATCAAAGCAGTCATTTGATTACCTCCATAAGCCACCACTGATAAAACAATGTTTAAAAATATAATCGGTTATAAAGGAATGACAAACGAAATGAACTTTGTAAAATTATGTCACATAAAAATTAATTACAATGTATTTTGCACACAGCGCGCTAAAAATATATATATTAGTATACTTCAGTCTAATGGACTGATAAAGCTGTCAAAACCTTACTTTGCTGTAAATTTAATGGCTATGTCGGGAAACTACTCTTGTTATAAAAATAGACAATATACGGGAACATGGCATGCCCCTACATTTACGGGATACGTTTCATAGTAAATTAAAGACTGAATAGTGAGTGCAGGCGATTTAGATCGAAATAAATTGGACAATTATTTATTTATAAACTTTATTCATCGAGTTAAGAAAAAACAAAGTTTTAGATGGTTGGTCACTAGCATACGACGGTCTAGCTGGATTTATACATTAACTTAAAACTTAGCACCTTATGTGTCATGGTTACCAGCGCAGCCTAGTGCAGCGCCACGCGGAGCTTTGTAATTGAAAGTTAAAGCTTTGATAATGTCTATGGATGGTTGCGTCGTATATCACTAGATATGCCCGCAGCTAATTCATCTTGTCATCCAGTTGTATAAAGAAATATTATCCCAGATTATTATAAATAGCAAGAGGCTAAAATAGTAAAAAAGTATTTCAAATTTATTTGACTATATCTATTGTTAATGACAGAATCAAAAGCCGTGTGTATACCGACGCTTAATTGTGTAAAATAACCTATTGTCATATCTGACACAAATTGTACACTCCAGGCTGATAATATTCAGTTAATAAACCCAGCTGGCCCATATCAACAATATCATTTTGCTCGACCCGGGATTCGAACCAGACTTCAGAGTGATAGCCGTATCGCGCATACGAAACAACTACGCCTCCAAGGCAATAGAAAAGTTTATAATTATCAAACCTTTATCCCAAATAAAGTAACCTAACTAATCTATGTGAGAATTTAATTTCTATTGCGTACCCTCTGTTAGCAAATGTCTATGGAGATTTAGATGACAATTAAGTTGCTTTCTATGGTTAATTGCGATGTTTATTTCATTCATCTCTTGTGTCCTATCAATTCCGTTTTCCTTATAGGGTATTCTATATCCATAGTTATGGTTGTAACTGAACTATATTGCATTTTATTTATCAAAGCGTACATTGTAATTTACATTACTTACCTTGTTAATTGTTAGCGTCTGCATAAACTATGACAAACATTCTGCATGTTACTTAAATATAAAAATATATAATCGTATCTATAAAATTAACATTTATCATTGTCTTAAGTTAATTCAGTATCCCTGAGACATTAGAAATTACATTAAATACAAGAATCCATATTTATTTACTTTACTGGAAGTGGTTGTACACTACACCTAGTGACCTAACACTATACATTAAAATTACATCACAACTTGCAAAACATACTCACGCAGATAAGAATTTAATAAAAAGATTACGTGCGATCCTCCGGATCTAAATTTTTACGCGCTAGAGCATGATTGAGCTTTACGATCCGTTTACATTCCGCTTTATAGTCACGCATTATTTGTTAAACGTATGTTTTACGCGAGATAATTTTATATAAATCACCTTCAATAATGTTTTTAGTATTTTGACCGAAGATTTATGATCGAAATTTAAAGGCAGTTATTTTCGGCGGTCTATGCTTTAAGGAACATATTCATGTACAATTACTTTTAAAATGTAAACAGGAATGTAAAACGCCACGGAAATCATAAGTCCTCTGAGTTGTAGAGAAACTTTATACTCGTACTCAGCAATATGACAATAGGGTCTGGTATGTGTAAGTGTAAAATTGTCTAGTCTAGTCATACTGTAATATATAAGAGAATACGTGAGCTTTTCTCATACCTACATGTGTCTATTAGTCTGTGTCAGACAATAATATATTAGCCAAAAATAGTAATGGTAGTATGGGTTGTATTGTTACGTATCATTCCTGTACTTCACAATTCACATGCGTTGCTGTGAAACTAGAACAGTTCGTCGAAGTTTATAACGTGTAGAAGTGTATACGACCCGGATTTCGTAACAACAAAACTGAAGCGTCATTTCGAAAGATTCCACGGATCTGTAGTCGCAGTGCCACTTTACATCACACTTATTTTAGCTTTGTTTCAAACAATGAAAATTAGCTTGAAAACAGAGCTAGCGAGAACTGTTTAAGGCGCGTCATATTTCACTTAATTCTATTGTAATTGTTGGCAGTTGCCACTTAAATAATTCTCCCCTATTACCCTAAAGTTGTACCATTACATGTAAACAGAAAATGGAATAATGTATGATAATTCGTCGCCCTCTCTCCTACATAATCTCAGTCCGAGCTAAATCACCGCGTGTCAATGAGTTTAACGAACTTAATAAGACTATTTCTATTCTTATACTCGAACAACCGTATTACGTAATTTTATCAGGATTTTTGAAGTGTTTCAGTTTTAAATGAAGTTAGGAAACTAGAATAAAAACTAAACACAAGGCGTGGTCACCAACTTCGTTGTAATAATATGTACATAATATTATCAAAAAGTAAATCTACATAATTATAAAGTACATATTCTCTAGTGTACCCCTTGTCACTGTTAGTGCAAAATAGTTTTTTTTTTCATATTGTGTAGAGTAGATTATTGAAATATAACGTGGACGTTGGCAACTTTATTGGTATATACACGAGTAAGAAGTACGTAAGAAAGTTAGATTGCTTATTTCTGTCACCCTGTGGCGTATCAGATCATAGTAAATCATTTCGCGTCTAACACACCCGACATAATTGTTTCGCATACAGAAATATTTGTGAAATCATTTTTGTTTCTTCAAAAGAGCTTAATATTCAGATTGTCTTTTGTAATATTATTTGTTGACGCTTACTTTACTGTTTGAATTTATTTCTTTAAGTAAGTGAATACTAGCAATAAGGCATCCGGTGAAAAAGCGAATGTGAAGGGAGAAGCCAGGGGAATGATATCGTACTAAGAAAAATGTTAAGTCGGGCTTGTACGTTTGAAATTGCATTCTAAATTCAGAATCTGAAACTTGCCTCATACCTTTTTTAAATTCCGAAGTGTTCCTTTTCAAACTCGACGCTATAAAGAATGCTAGACCATCTTGGAAAAACTAAATTTCCTAAAAAAGGAAAATTATATTGAAAGTTAAATTTAACTATAAAGTAATTAAAAATAAACACTTTCGTCACAAATGTCCACTCATTGTTTGAAAATAAATAAAATATTAAAGGGCAATTATACTAGACACATAATTAAAAACAATAAAATATGTCGCGATCAGAATATTAACTAAGTAAATTCTGTAACATGTAAAATAGTGAACAAAATACACGTATTTATTTTTTTGAATATGATAAAAGTAAAATATACATCCACTTATTACCATTTGTAATATAATAATAATTTGTAATAAACTAAGTGAAACGGATTGCCACGACAATTTTAAAAAAAGAATCATTCATTTCATCCGCTCACGGAAAAAATTGTATGTGTGTGAGATAACGCCGTTTTGTATGAGATCCGGATCATTCTAATTACAATTCTGAATTTCGAAACTATAGAACGGATGTATAAACCCTGCCTTAATGTGATATTTTGTTTCGTGGCGTAGACAAAACTTAACACGGCTCTACCAACAATAACAGACTCATAAAAATGATTGTTGCCATAATTTTAATGGTTAGTGTGTTCATACATCACATAATAAGTAAATATTACAAATTGAATGTCTTGTTTTCAAATAGTTCGTATTATTTAAGTATAAATAATAAGAGCGTACAGGATTTGCTATATATATCAAAGTATTTTTATCAAAATTGTTAACAATTATATTAAGTCTCTTTTTTCTCTTAAGTAAAATATTTTATAAATGCTGAATTGAAATGAATTTATTTAAACCACGTGTAGCTAAAACTAAATATGGTTTTAATATTTTTGTCTGTAGATTCACTACTAAAAATAATTAAATATTCTCCAACATCGATATTTTTATGAGTCTCTCGATAGCTATAAAAAGACTTTGTTGAAACATGTAAAGTCTATTAGTTGTTAGCTTTTTCCTTTTTTTTAATTAATTTCTATATTTTCGTGCTATGTATTAGTGAAAACTTTGTTAGAGAATGTTTTCATTTCATAAATTGTTAACTTGTTATATTGTTCTCTATGATTTCGGAAAATATATTAAATAATAATAATACGCTTTGCATTTGCAAGTTTCTTGACATTTCTATATCGTTTAAACTCGTTCTTTTGATTTTCTTTAATCAATTTCTGGGAGTGAATAAACAATTCATTCAACAAATGAAAGACACGCCTAATGTAAAGTCTAGTTTTCTAAATATCATGGCCTACTAGATATAATATTATTGATCGATTATAAATGGATTCTGTTAAATTGTTACAATTATAATTTTAATTAAATCACAAAGTCGGAAACAACAACACAAAGAGTTTTTCATATTACATCCATGAGAAACGTTTACGATTTTTATTAAAGTTTTATGCTGGCGGTTTTTCTAAGTATTTGTTTATCCTATAATTCTGCGAAACTGATGAACGCGTAGAACACATCACATTAGCATGATAGAAGCACAGGACGTGTTAAAATACATTGTGTACACTCTTATAACGCAATTATAACTTTTAATACATAAAACGGTACTATTGGAAATGTTAAGATGCCCTAGAGTTATATGTTATGCTATTGATTAAAAACTAAACAGGTAAAATCATAATATAATATTTGAAAAACGTGTAACGCTTCAATTAACAAAAAAAAAATCAAATTATGATACAGCATGCAACTTCAGACAAACAGTGGTTTCGTTTTTATTCTTAAATGTAAAGCGACAAGTATTTTGACCCCTATAAGTTTGTTTTTCTGTATGCAAGTTTGTTGCTTTTACAGAAAGAATAAATCTGCATGATCTACTTTATTTGAAAACGAATATAAACAGCATGTTCTTGTAAATAAGCACTTAAGGAATATAGGGTCAAACTGTTAGAGACGTCAAATTTTATAATAATCGGGTATTTTCATAGAATTAAGCTACAATTTATAATATTATATATTATAAGCTATACACACTATAATCTAAAGGTCTCATTCAATAATCTTTGGGCTCAAGCGTTTGATAAACAGTGAATTTGTCACTGGAGAACAACATTTAGTATTTAACAAAAGTATTCTGAGAAATCCGGCATTATTAAAACTAGACTTAACATTCAAAAAGCAGTTAGTACAACAACTAATATTCCAGTAATGTCTAAAAAGCTTAGAGATTTAAACAAATTAAAATCATGCGTTTAATCATTGACAGATATTTTTCGATAATGACTCAAAAATATTATAATATGAGTAATATTTATAAATATATGTAATACTTTGACAACCCTTCTATTTCATTAAAAGTGTAATTCCTAATATTCTGTAACTACGCCTGTCCCTTGTCGGTTCGCGGTACAGTGTATCACAGCTATCTAATAGTGTACTTACGCACATATAAGTGTTTAATTTCACCCGATAAGCAAATTAATTTTGGCAGACAACAGATATCCTATCTGTGCATACAACGTGCCATGTTCAATCAAATTATGTTCAGCTCAGACGTCGAACATTGCCGCGTAAAAGTTTTATTACACAATTTGAACGTAATGTTTGAAAATTTATGTTCGCCGTTTCAATTAAGTTTTTCGTTCCCATTCTCATTCCTTCCATTAATATAATATTTATTTTATATATATGTATATAAGACCGCAAAATATTTTTTTTTCTATATGAAAATTAAAATTGGCTACAGTGCGACTCTACACAATAAAATATATAATAAAATATACTTACATAACTTGCAGTTTATGCTCAAGAAAAAGGTACTAAATGCATCATTTTTATTATAACAATAAATAAAATTGTATAGAATATTAGGAGAGTGAATCGCTGATCCGTACACAAACACATAATGTTTGCTTAGGGAAGTGCACTACACACAAAGGACACGATAGAAAGAAAAGTAACATTTAATTAAAAATATCTAAAAAGCGTACATACTTATACATACATATTAAGTAAATATTTGCGTGATTTTTAATCTTGTAGGTATATATTATATCTTAGGTATTGTAAACTATTTAGTAAAAAAACTTGGTCTTCTTATTCTAATTAGAAGACCAGAGGTGTGACGCCTTTCACAGCTTTCCGAATAAAATTGTATTTCGATTACTTTCCTTATAGCGTATTGTACTTTTATACACGCATACGAATTTTTACTAATGATTTCATTACCAGCAACTGATATTGGTTGTAAATTATATTTAAGTAGGTATGTAGAGTTGGAAGTTAAATTTATAAAGTAAATTGAAACGCCTTTGTAACATTTTTATAAAGAGGATAGAGACATTATTTGGAAATATTTTCAGCAACTTTTGACATTGAAAATGTTATTCATTGATCATTTTAGCAACACAATGTTATAAACGTCGATTTATTATAACTAAGAATGGGAAATTTTAACATTGAAAGTAAACAACACGTCAGCGCTATTGAACATGTGTGCAATTGATTATATGTATATATATATATACTTACTATCTAATATCAGATTACCGCGCAGAGGCTTATACATATATTTTTTTATACAGTTTGTCACTTTATTTTTTAACACTATTATCATTTGTTTGGTGGTATATTTACATTCTAATTCAATTGGAATGCTTATTTTAACAGATAATATAATATTATGTGTGCCGAAGTATGTGCGTAGAATATCGGTTAAATATACAAATTTATTTTTCATACCGGAGGCAGTAAATGGTATGGCACCATTGACATAAATATTCCGACGATAAAATAAACAGATATTTCCTCGTAAATATATTAACGGACTGTTGACTACACTGGTCATATATTGTCGGGAATTGGCAAATGGTATGTGAAAATGGGCTGATGTAATCTTCTACTTGTACGATCAACACCATAAAAATGACCGAACAAAAACATAAATGTTAAACACTTACCTCATTATTGTAATAAGTGACAAACTCTGAGTTATATTTCTCTTCGGTATAATAAAATACAATTCCAAGAACGTTTGTGCCACTTCATCAATTAAGCTTATAGAAAACGTTGATCCTCAAAGCTAATATAAAAACTTCGCAAATAGTTTCCCAAATTTGCAAAGTAACAAAAATTAATTAAGTGGGCGGACGGCTATAACTGTTCACTTCATCGGTTCCAAAGTATTAAATAAATTAACTTAGAACATTCTTCTACTTATATAAAATTGAGGAGGAAGTTGAAAATTATAAATTGTAACGTGCGCTCTCTCTTGAAGCTGAAACAGCACTGATGAGCGTTCAGGAACAGAGATACTCGGCGACGCGATACATTCAGAAGCGTACCAAATGCGACCATTTAAAAGGGATCATATTCCGTTTCCACGCCACTATAGAACACTCCTGTGTTCCCACAGTAAAACCTGCAATGGAACTAAAACACTTATTCTTCTTTATGATTTCGATGAAAATTTCATATTACAAAACGGTAATCATAAAACCAAAGCAAACTAGAACCGGTAATCGGATGAAAGCAACAAGAATAAAGCTTTCAATTATTTAAGAATGTAGCTTTTCATAAACCGAGCAACTCTACCCTTAGGTTTATTAAAAATTCCTCAAGTGTTTACTGTAGCCAAACAATAAATTGTTAACATTTTCACGAGACGTAGCTCCAATACATTTACCATAAATATTGTGTGCCTTTTGTATATTATTTGCAACAAGATAATAAGGCTACGCGCAGACGCTGTTACCTAGTGGACAAATACTACACTATCAGTTGCTAAAACACTAATAAACATAATATTAATAGACGCATATACATACATTGTGTGTGACGCGTTAACTCTATGTTTTTCGGCGCATATTAGGCGTGTATATATCGTGGTAGAGCTGTAAAAAAGTATTTTGTCTTCAACGTCTACAAATGGCTCGACTAAACAAGTTCCTTATACTTCCATTATCTCACTAAATACCGACGTGAAGCGAGCCCGATGTTTTCTTTGTTTCGTATGTTAAGTGAAAAATCTAGCACTACAATCGAAATACCCACCGCTTATCATAATCCCTAGCATAGTACCGCTAGCATAATCCCTATTTGTTTTCTTAATGGTCGGCAAAGCATCCATTAATATTTATGAAATGTAGAGATCAGTTATCTGATGACGTTCGCGACCGGATTTATTTGTTACCTTAAAGAGCAAAAATAACATGACTTTTAGGACACAGGCAATGATATACGACTACAGGTAATTTATTGATTAATGTGAGTGACTATTTGTCCTTTATCATCGACTATTCTTTAGTTTCCAGGCAAAACATAAATCAAAGACGTGATACAGAGTACATTGGCCTATTTCAGCCCTTTGTCTTTGTTTGTACTATTTGCTGTATAACTGTAATAAAAGTTTTTTATCCTAATATACAGTCAGACACAAAACTAGGTAAACAAACTCAAAAGCTCTAATCGCTTTTCTTTATATAAAATAAAGTAAATCCATATTATAATATTTTTAAGAAAACGTAAGTGTGTAGGCGATACGAAATTTTACATTTGTTAAACTACTTATTTTAATTACAATATTACCTTGTACAGATTTCACAATTGCTATAATTTTCGAGTTAACAATAAAAGTTTTCAATAAGTACCTACTGTTTTCATAAAACATCAGGTAATGAAAAGGTTAGCCGTTTCGAGAAGTTCGGTTTCCAATTTCAACTTGTCAAAAAGTTCATATTTGTTAATTTAATTATTATGAATATGACATAACATTATGAAATATTAAGTGATTGGGTTTATATATTTTTCTTTTTTCTACTTAGTAGCCAAAGTTTTGAATTTGCGCTGGACTTGACATGCCAATATCATCGCATCATGGGACAAAGTAAACATGGCGAAAAGTAGGTGCATTAGATACATTTCTGCCTACCCCTTCAGGAATAAAGGGCGTGAATATATGTAGTAAAGGCTGTACTTTGACCACGAAGATCTACCTAACTTGTAATATAACTTCATAATGATATGTCCCGTTAGAATAACTTATAAATTTATTCTCAAAGGAAGAAGCTTCGCAGACAGAATATAAAAAAATCTATTTATTAAAAAACATCTGTTTTAGATTTCTAATAATGTAATTTAATAGTAAAAATATGAAGTTTACGTTGTGCAATCATTTATAAGAATAAAACTATTATACACATTACGTATTCAATAAAAAAAATAGTAAAGATATCTTTTCTTCATTACGTAACTTTCATATTGAATGAGTATAATAGTCATATTAAAATTTTATCTTTTTCTGTTGAGTGACATTTTCCGTCTGGAAAAGAGCAAGAAATCCTATCTTCATGTCCAGAGCGCTCTAGGGAGGGTCGCATCGCTATGATATACTCGGCAGCAGAATAAACCGTAACTCTGCTTAAGTAGATTTACCGCGAATACTGTTGAGTTCAAAGTCTTTTGTATTACTGATATTTTAATTCTCAACCAAAAATACAGGTTTATTATTTTTATTTAGTACTTTTATTTTTATTTACACAATTACGGGATTTAAAGTAGCTTGTGTATTAATCCAGGAGATGGTTGATCCGTGAGTTAAATTTCATCCAAATCCGTTCAGCGGTTTACGTATACTTCTAACAAAACTTCTTTCCAAGCATTTTCACATACTTTTGCATTTATAATACTAGTAAGAGTAAGATGAAATAAGAAGTAAGTAAGATAAAATTTACTAAACCGGGGTTAGTGGATTTGCATTTAATTTAGAGTCGTTATCATTTCCTTATATTTTTGTTCTTTGATGAAGGAAATTGATGATGAACGTGTTTGCTTTACAAGTACCTAAATTTATAAGTGTGACTGCAACCATTTGTTTAAGTATAAAAATGAGCCCGTAATATACAAAATCGATTACACATAAATATCAGTCTTAATAAATAGAGGAATAGAGACGATCGCATATCGATTGCTAAAAATATTCATGCGAGTGCTACTCTTGTTAATACTTAATTATGGTTGTTTTATTTATACCTAGATATCACATCCACTCACATTTATAAACTTAAGTCTGCTAGCACATGAATTAAAAGTAAATAATTCTTTTATACACTGACTAACTGCGACCGGCATGACTTCTCTATTAAGTTTTCCGCTTGCATGTCTTAGGTATTAATCTAATTTTCTTGGATACTCGCAAAAAAGGAATATGTTTTATTTCAATATATCATAGATTTTAACAATAATTACATTTGTTTGCACAAGTTATGTAAGATTGTGTTAAATAATGTCATGTAATTTGTCGCTACGTGTGATATTTTTAGTTTTTTTTTTATGAATTTTATTGAAGCAAACTGCATAGGATAGAACCACAGATACCAAATCTTTATAATATAACTAGCTGACCCGACAGACGTTGTCCCGTCTTAACTATCAATTTGCAGCACGCATTCTGTAAATCGCTGACAGTTATTTCAAACAATTAACAGTTATATAAAATGAATATTTTCGTTAAGTTTTCTTAAATTTTCTAATTTCCCTCCTCCACCTCCCCTCCCTCTCCCTCTCCCTCTCCCTCTCCCTCTCCCTCTCCCTCTCCCTCTCCCTCTCCCTCTCCCTCTCCCTCTCCCTCTCCCTCTCCCTCTCCCTCTCCCTCTCCCTCTCCTTCTCCTTCTCCTTCTCCTTCTCCTTCTCCTTCTCCTTCTCCTTCTCCTTCTCCTTCTCCTTCTCCTTCTCCTTCTCCTTCTCCTTCTCCTTCTCCTTCTCCTTCTCCTTCTCCTTCTCCTTCTCCTTCTCCTTCTCCTTCTCCTTCTCCTTCTCCTTCTCCTTCTCCTTCTCCTTCTCCTTCTCCTTCTCCTTCTCCTTCTCCTTCTCCTTCTCCTTCTCCTTCTCCTTCTCCTTCTCCTTCTCCTTCTCCTTCTCCTTCTCCTTCTCCTTCTCCTTCTCCTTCTCCTTCTCCTTCTCCTTCTCCTTCTCCTTCTCCTTCTCCTTCTCCTTCTCCTTCTCCTTCTCCTTCTCCTTCTCCTTCTCCTTCTCCTTCTCCTTCTCCTTCTCCTTCTCCTTCTCCTTCTCCTTCTCCTTCTCCTTCTCCTTCTCCTTCTCCTCCTCCTCCTCCTCCTCCCCCTTCTCCTTCTCCTTCTCCTTCTCCTTCTCCTTCCCCTCTTCCAACAAAAAAAATTTGTGAATTCAGTCGAGCCGTTCACGCGTGATAGCGCGATCAAGGGAAATAGGGATTCATTTTTATATATTACTAGATAACCCGGTGAACTTCGTATCACCTACATACATTTATTATTATTATTCATCGTGGAACGCAATTTTGCCATACCAATACGTACGTTATCTGTCTCTCGCTAGTCAACAGGGCCTTATTCTGTATGATATAAATGCGTAACGCGGCCGTGTCATGTTATCTTCGAGAAATGTGCGTGGAATGGTATTCTGTAAGCCAAATTTCTATAGTCCTTAACATGATGCGTTGTGTTACGTGCTTGTTACACACTGTTAAAATAACGTGCGGGATAGAGAATAAGGCCCCAGTACGGCTTGCACGTGAGGTAGCTCGTCGCACATTTGATTGATTTCGACGATCTAAGTCATCTCCGTGGCATTTTGCGACAATAACAATAAATAAAGTTCTCGCGCACTGAACAATTGATGATAGATTTTAATTATAGTCTTGAAATTTCTTTATTTATTTTCTATTTTTGAGAACCAACTAACACTTTTACACTTTATTTATTTCTGAAATGTTTTGTATTTGAACAAAATAAACCAAAGAAATCGGACCTCATATTACAACTATGAAACAGACTTATTTCTGAATACACCTATATATATGTTACAGTTCTTTATTTCTAAAAGAGAAAAGACATGAAATGTTTGACAGGTAGGAACATTTTGTATTGAAAACTTATATTGTCGTTTTTAGTATTTTCCGTTATTTATTATTTATGTTCGTCACCGTTTAATCCATCCCTGGACTTCCACAAATAATTCAAAACCAAAATTAGCCAAATCGGTTCAGCCGTTCTCGAGTTTTAGCGAGACTAACGAACAGCAATTGATTTTTATATATATAGATTTGCATGACCGTAACGTGGTACGTGACTAAATATATTGAGTTCCGTCTTCTAACTTTCTTGAACTTGTCTAGCGACATACATTTCGAACTTCTACTTACGAGTTATGAAACCGACTTTGCATTGAGAGCTGAGACTTTGATAAAGAATTTAAACAAGAATCAAGTGAACGTTTAAGCGTAGCGTAAACGCTGTGGACTTACTGAGGAATAATATACTTATGACAATGCAGCCTCTTTTCATACTTTCTATCAAAATAACAGTAGCTACATTTACTGAAGCAATATCAGTTTCATAGAATGTAGTATAGATTTTTTCAACAACAAGTTGATACTTACAGTCTGCGCGACGCCTAAATATTCCTACTTGCTACTGTACAAGTAGTACGTACCTTTAATAAATTCGAATATTAAGCTATCGTAATTTCAGTTAATGAGATTTCTTTAAAAGTATAATTGAATAAGTTTTGTAATTTCGTTTTAATTGCCATACTATTAAGAAAAACTTTTAGGTCAATGAACCAATCATAACCTTAATTTCTTTCATAGCTTACCCAGCTGTTCTCTACCTAAGTATTTATAATAAAAAGCTATAAATATTAATGAAACACACGTCAAGTCTTAATCCCCGACGGGATAGGCAGAGGTTCAAACATGGCACCCACGTCCCCATACCAGTGTTCCATCTTATCATGAGATAGGGAGTGAACCTATAGAAAAACCTAAACTTTGCCCAACCCGGGATTCAAAACCGAGGCCTCAAAGCAACGGTAGTACTGTGCACGCAACACATCACCGAGAGAGTCCATCATATTTATGCGAGACTAGTTTTTATTACCGAAAATAGCGTTATTTGCTGCTATTACTGAATATATAATATACTTATATAATATATATTCATATAATATACTTAATCCCAAAAATATATATTTTGGTCATAAGTTACATTGATTCATAACTCTGGTTTTCTAGCGTCCATTAATCAATTCATACAACGTCTTGGTTTTTGCTGTCTTATTGACATAAAGACGTGTGATCTACATAGCATTTGTTACTTACTACGTATTGTGTCCATAATCTTACGCAAGATTTGTGAATTTTAACTCTTCGTAGCCTATCATTCACTTTTAAACGAATGTTCTGACTGTACATTTATAATGTCTTACCCCTCCTACATACTTCGTTGTTTTTTTAAAACAATTTGTGTATTTTTTGACAAATAAGATGTTTTCTGTCTAAAATTGGATGTGAGCTGAGAGTAATACTAAATTTGTTTCCATTATAAAATAGTTTGTATAACGGCAAAGACTCGAAGTGTAAATTACAAATAAACCAATCCCGTTCTACCCAGGTAAAACGTAAAGAAATGTTCATTTGTTATGTTGTAAATGTTCATTATATTAATTCAGCTGTTATTGGCGCCATCTATCTAAGATGGTATGGACTACGGCTGAATCCAGGAAGAAATAATAGATGGCGACGCAGTAGGATTTCAAATTTCTATTGTAATACAAAGTGTAAAGCAATATGTAAGATAAATACATATTTGTCGCACATACGTATTTAAATATATACGATAATTATTATTAACGTGATAACATAATCTCACGTCTCATATAAGTACTGGTATAATACTATATCGCATAAAATACAAGTATATTATGTTTAAAAACAAGCATCTACCACGCTCTAATATTTTGCGTACAGGGAATAAAAATTATTATACTTATCTTCCTTAGAGGAGTCTTAATAATATTCAAAATAATAAAGTTATATATCAATCTTACATATTACTAATAAAGTGCTGTGATCGAACATGGCCCGGATCCTAATATTGTCCAGTATTCAAAAATCCTAGTAAAGCTTCACATAATCATTTTAAATTAAGTGAGTTTACATAAATTATGTGAGTAGATATAAAATATGTATAGGTATTAATAATACAAAGAAACAAAGTTTATTTCTACATAGAGGGTAATGTCTAGTTTCTAGAACACATTCTAAAAATCTTCATTACGAGGAAGGTCTGGTCTAATGTCTCTGAGTGCTTTAAAACTATGTTTATTCCGGGAACGGACTGTACCTAATGCAAGCAGAGCAGCGAGTTAGTCACTATATTTTTAATATATAATAATAATATAATAATATCAGCCCTGTATTATATACTTGCCCACTGCTGAGCGCGGGCCTCCTCTACTACTGAGAGGGATTTGGCCTTAGTCCACCACGCTGGCCTAGTGCGGATTGGTAGACTTCACACACCTTCCAAATTCCTATAGAGAACTTCTCAGATGTGCAGGTTTCCTCACGATGTTTTCCTTCACCGTTAAAGCGAATGATAAATTCACAAAGAATACACACATGATTTTTTTGAAAAGTCAGAGGTGTGTGCCCTTGGGATTTGAACCTGCGGACATTCGTCTCGACAGTCCGTTCCACACCCAACTAGGCTATCGCCGCTTTTTTTTTAATATAGTTATGTATATTATGCTCTGGTATTGCTGTGGATAATTTTAGTCAAAGTAACTTTTGACTATAATTACCCACAGCATTACCATTTATTAATTCATAATTCTGTTTTGCTAGCGTTCTTTAGTCAATTTGTACATCTTGACAATATTTACTATGCTTTATATAATCATTCATTTTATAAATGATTCTTACGCACATTTAGTATTCATTCATGAACGTGACTCTGATATGACCTACATAGTATTTGTTACTTATTACGTGTTGTGTCCAATATTTTATGTATGTAGGACTAGCTTTTGCCCGCGGCACCATCCGAGTGAGTAAGTTTTTTCGGGATAAATATTTTTCCAGGAAAAAATATATCCTATAGCATTCAGGAGTAACGTAGCTTCCTATTAGTGAAAGAAAAATCAAATATCGGTTAAATAGTTCTTGTGATTACCGCGTTCAAACTATTCAGCTTTATATATTAATATAGCTTTTCGAGAATTTTAACTTGTCAAAACTTTGTCATTTATATTTATAAAAAAAATCTGAGTGCACACTGCACATTTATAATGTCTTCTTCACCTCTTCTGTGTAACCAGTTTCTTATATTTGGGTCATTAAAAACTATTGGTGTACAATTTTTGAACAATTAGTAATCAGCCAATGCAATTCTTTGATAACATTGCTTGACAATAAAGAGTAGTTAGGATTTAATTTAAAGAAATAAAACCAACGTATTAAATGTCCACGAAGCCAACATTTTATTTAGTTAGACGTTATAATCTTGACAATATGACAAATATTTTGATGTGCCTTGTTGTGGGCACTTCGAATTACATGTAGGTATTCAACATTTTTGTTTCTTTATAAGAAGGTTTAAAATACATTATAATACCGTGATGCCATTCAGGAGACTAATATTTAATACCTACGAGAAAACTACAATAAATAAATAAAGACACAAAGCAATAGGTTTTAGTAATAAAATACGTCAATTATAGCACAAAGAATAAATTTTAATAATGGTTTTATAGCAAAACCAATTTCATTGTGATATATGAAAATATCATTCCTTCAGTTGCTCTGATTTTTATAAATAAACTAGGTAAAGAAATTATAGTGAAGTATGTACAATGATCATGGTTTGAAAGACGTAAGTTGATTGAATAATTTAACTATACACCGTTAGTTTAATACTGCTTAAAGACAAAGGGATTAATTTAGCCACAGTTTTTATTTAAACAGCCAATATTATAAATCCAATGATGAAAAATGTAAATAAAGTGTACTCGTCCATCTATATACTATATAGATGTTACGTATATAGGTATGTAATAAGTGCTTGTCCGATGTATTTGAGGGCATTTAGATCACCTAGGACATAACGGCTTGACAATAATATGTATATAAATTTATTCATTTTGTCTTAACACACATAGAAATAAGTTTTTCTATTAGCGACTAAGTTTTATATATAAATACTTCGTAGGTATTTCACTCCTTCGGGTCAGAATATATTCTGTTAATGTAACCAAAACACAAGAATCGTTAAGAGACACAGAAACAACGGAAACAAATGAAAGAATTAAATGTAATTCGTAAAGGACAAATTGATTTTTCTATTTTTACGGATAAATTGAGGCCTAAAAGCGAAATAGTTAGTTTTAAAAACTAACATATAATATGGCAATTATTATGGCGTAATCCTATTGTCAAAACATTAGTTAAAGCTTTTCTATTTATTAAGGTACTTACAAGTTTTGTTAGAATTCTCTACAATATGCTTTCGAAAGTGCAAGTTAAAATGTTAATTATGAGAACACACATTGTTCTACATTATTCACTAAATGTTATTGATTTTCACATATTATATTCCACTAAATTCAATCTATAGGAACCCTTACATCAGTTCAAGATCTTTAATACGATCTACAGATAAAGCCGACGTCAACTGCAACGCGAATATGAAATAAGACGCCGGTCCTTATAGCACTGGATATCTTAAACAGGTTACATGTTCATTTTAACTTCTATATATCTAAATATACTATTACTGCTCCGTGTGCGAAACATTTTGTTGTTACTTGGTACAAAACGCAGTCATGCACAGATAAGGAACATTCAAAGCTAGTAATTACACGTAAGTACAAGTAATAAGTTAAGAGAAAGAAACGATCGACAGATAGAGAAATAAATAGGTAAAGGCGTTTAGTAAATCAAAAAGATGACAATGAACAGAAAAAATAAGTTAGAACTAAATATTTTCGTCAATTCATAAATAGACACTTAGCTTATAAATAACAATAAATAATAAATCTTAAGGCACTGTTTTAGGTACCGTGATCACATTTTCATGATTTGTAATGTGTGTAAGTAGTTAGAAGAGTAGTCATGGAATGTCTGGTTACGAGCCGCGACACGCGAGTTACGAGTCGGCCACGTCGTGCGCCGAACGTCGCACCGTCGCGCGTTGCGCCGACATATACACTGAATACTGTTTTGCATCAAAAAATATACTTCATATCAAAAAGCGATCACTCAAATTCGCTAAAATGAATACAATTAATATTTATTTATACAGTAACTTAAAAGAACATAAGCGCATACATTTAAGTATTTCTGCATTGTGCAGAATAACAATACCGACACAATTTACAAATAATCGTAATGTTAACTAAATAATCAATACGTGTTTTGCAAAAATGATACTTAAACCTATTTTTATAAATAAATTCTTATAAAGATAAGTTACAATCGTTGTCGTCTTCGTAATATAGAAAACATTGAAGTGTTCGCGAGCGATATTTACATTTTCGTATTCGGTCCGATTCACGTTTATTTACACTAAGCATTATTTACAAGGGTCCTCGTGCACGTCCCGCGCGCGCCGTCTGTGTGTACATGCTGCTCGGTTGAACGTCCTGCCACTGAGCGCATCATCAGCGATACCTGTACGACGTCGGCAGCACATAGTCGCCGAACGAGTACAGAGCGTTGGCGTACCAATGTACACCGTCGGCTGTTCCCGTAGAACCGCTCCAGCTGGCCATCCACCGCAGGGGAGCCATCGCGGCGTGCGCGAGCGAGTGGCTCCGGACGAGCGCGTAGCACGACGCTAAGGCATCATCCACTATTATTGTACCAAGTTTCGTGAGAGGGGCGAACACACCCCGTTTTTTCACCATACGAGTTTTGACGACCTTCGACGGCCTCATAACTCCTCCCTGCCCCGTAGTCAAGAGGACGTCACCTTCTTCTACGTTTGCGGCAAACGACTCCCGCCAGCCGTCAGCGGCAGCAAGGAGTAACAGGTGAGACGGGGTGGTCGTTATCGTCACGCCGTTCTCAGCTGTCACCTCGATGAAGTGCCGAGTTGCGTTTGGATCTCGGTCAATAAATGTCACCACCTGGAAATTAAGAAAAAGTTAAATATTAAAATTTCTATAATTGAATTTGATTATTGACAATAAGATAAATAATTAAAGTTTCATAAAATTATAGATATTATTGTTAATTTGTTCATATTGCGAAACTTGAAATAAACGATAGTGATGGATGATTACAGACGTAAAAATTATTTATTTTAAATATAAATTACTGTGAGCGCTACTAACCTCTGAATAAACCATTTTTCCGTTATCATCTGCTGCCAACACGCGGTCGCCTTTCTGTATGGTGTCTATGAGTCGAGGACCCTCTTCTGTGTGCACCACAGCGCCGGACGGGAAGCACCCAGCCCCCGTTCCTACTGATGATTCTGTAAAAGAAATTGATTTAAAAATAATAAAGTTTCAAAAAAGAAACAAATTAATTCTACACAATACGTTCAAAAAAAGTATCTAACTAACAATGGATAACAACCATACACAAGTTTAACAAAGGCAATAACATAAACCCGCTAACATAAAAGCGCACAGAAACGATAGTAAATTAGCTGTGGGCAGTCATATCCCTTTAAGGTATAACGAGATTTCTCTACGCTCGTAATTAAAATCCGATAAGATACGAAACAAAAGGAATCGCGGAGTGGTCGTTCCCGGGGGTTATCTGTAGGTATACCAGCGGAGTTTACGTTGTCTTTTACTACAAACACAATTGGTCCACGCCGGCCGCTTGACCGCTCTCACGGGCATGCCTACATTTATCTCTTGAAACTCACAACACACAAAAAACATTTCTAGGAAATACGATCCAGCGCCTAAGCCTCAAGACAAACTTTTTTAAACTTTAGATAAACTAATTCAATCCGTTTTGCGAATTCTTTTGACGCTTTGTTTACACGTCAAAAAACTGTATGTAAAAACGAGGGGCGCAAAACCCGATTTGCTGAAACATGTAAGCTTATTATCTAATAGTATTTATTTAAATCCTTGTCCAGCTTAAACTGTACCTGTCCATAATCTTTGGCTTCGTCAGCCTTCACAAAAAATATTATTAACTTCCAGTAATATTCGTTGAAACGTTTTTTCCAGTGGTTACGTACTGGCGCAATTTGTATGTGTTAGTACGTGTTAGGTAAGTTTAACTACACAACGCGCCGCCCAATCTTCATGCTTTACAACAATTACAGTGGGTGGCACAATCACACGCGCAAATGAACACGACAAAAAGTATAATTGCAAAAAGTCCCGGTATGGTTTGCGAGAGCTCGTTAAGTTTTGATTTGTTGTGTAACCGACCGACAAATTCCGTCGATCCCGTCCTCAAGCTGCTCCTAAAGCCACGAATCCCGGCCAGATCGCATTACACAATAACCGCACAAATTAGATTTCGTTCAAAGTCAAGCGCGCGTTGTCAACATTTTGTTTGTTGTCGGGTGGATACATCGTAGATACGTAATATTGAATAGCACGCAGACCTTTTTTTTACCTTTTAAAACGCCATTTAGATGCAATTTTATTCACAATTCGTCTACACAAAACGTATTTATATTTGTATGGGTTGGTTTATACGTATACCATACGAAACGTATCTTACACATGTATCTTATAATATATGATAGAAGAATTATTATACTTATACAATTTGATCGCAAATATTGTTAGATTTTCCATGAAAACTTTTAATCATTGAATGAATATAAAGCTTTAAAATGAGTTAATGTATAATTTCATAGTGACGTAAGTAACATTAGGCTGAAGATGCGGCGATAAGCGGCGCGGGCTCGTGTGAGGGGCGCTGTGGCGACGAGGCGAGCGGGGGGCAGAGCGCCGGCGCAGCCGAGTGGCCGCGCAGACCCCGCCCCGCTTGGACCACCGGGAGAGCTAGGCGGTGCAGAGCAGCGGAGCCCCACCGGCCGGCGGCAGTCGGCACTCACGCGTGACCATACATTACCAACTCGACAAATGTACACACGTGACACTATTCATAATTTATGTCCTGGATTGACTACGCGCGAGTGAAACCATTCACTTTTTCAGAATTTATACTCCCACGCTACATGAGGCGTACTCGCACATAATCGGTTATATCAATATATATAATGGAATACTAGCTGAACACGCGTTGTATAGTTTTTCGTTCCACAAAAGAAGCTAATTCGGTGTAGATAACCCCCATCTACGGGCAACAATGTAAGGTCATCAAGATGCTCCGCTCGCATCCGATCTGCAGAACTGTACCTGATTTATATCGCACATTGAATAGCAATTAGCCGACGCGTGGTCATGCAAATGCCAAACCGTACCCGCTATGAATCATGCGCGAACGCTCGCTGTATCTTCCAAAGTAAAATAAGAAAATAAATAAACGTGTGGTGGATTTGTTTTGTCTGGATGAACACCTATTTATATACCACATAGTAAGAAATGTGCATTATCAAAACAAAATACGTAGTCGAGTTGTGAACACTGGGCAAATAACGTCGATTTAAACATAAAAAAACCTTGAAATACTTTAGATATATTAACGACAATTAATTATATACCAATCGTAGACAAAGATACGTTAAAGAGTTTTTGGAACTCGAAATATTTTCACAAATTTAAACAAATGATCTACACATATTTACAGTATGAATTTCTTTCAACAACTGAACAGAATTTATGGCACACAATGTGCACAACCGTCAAATACTCTGGTGTAGTAGCGAAATGATTTAAATAACAAATAAACGATGCTGACTTCCTAATGTAATATTTATTTATGTATGTTTGTATACGATTATCGTAAGTCAGAAATATTGATGTTCCGAGTTATGTCGGACTATTCGAACTGAAGATTCATACTCGCGTGAGTATAGCATTGACAATAGTTCCCGTGAATGCATCATGTATATCATTTTATATTTTCCTAAGAGCGAGTGTCGTTCCTATTTCACAAGATTTTGCCTTCAAAACGATCATAACGTCAGCGCTATTTATATTTACGCGAGCAATAAAAATGATAAGAAGGTACTGAGCAATATTCTATAACGAGCTAAATTGTGGGAAAATCTAACTTCGGTCATTGATATTCTCTAGAGGAATGTGTAATGTGGTTTTTATGATGGCAATTGATAGGTGAGTAAAATTCTTATGTATTTTTTATTTGTGTCAGTATTGTTGAGCATCCGGTAAAATTGTCTACTAGAAATGTAATAATAATATTTGATACAATGTTGCTTTTTCTGTACGAGAATGGATCTTTCCTGATCAAGCTGGATCACTCAGGCGGCTAACAAGACTATAGCGTAACTCTACCGTTTGATAATAATACGGTTATAATTATATTTTCTCAAAATGGAATATCATTAATTATTTTATAATCCGGAACTTATTATGCTACTAAAAACAGTTTATTATATTAGGAGATAATAAATTAATATCGTTATAATGCAGTGTTTCCATAATCAAGCCGACCTGTCAAATCTAATCTCACTAAGGTGATACAGATGCAACAGATATAGGGCATCGCTCTAAGGTCCTTAAACTTTATAATCAAAACCCAAATGAGTGGAGGTGTGGGAACGGAGCGGGAATTTAGCCGCAGCCTTCCGGGATGTGGCGTCTCATGTGTCAACGGAGGCTTTCGCACGCATACGCATGCCCCGCAAGCACTCGAGCGCGACATGCTCACTCGCGCTTCTATCCTATCTCGGAGCGTTCGCGCCTCATGGGGAAACGGAACTCACTTTGAATTTCGAACACGTTCCATATTCTTTGTCTAACTTGAAAACACGGATGTAGAATTATCTATTTGTAAATGTTTGCAATCAGTTTTAGAACTAAGACAACAGATAATGAGTAGGCTACATTTAAAATACGAAACAAATAATGTATCAGGGCAATTTTTTAAAGTTTTTATTTTGTAATATTGTATTCCTATGCTTAAACTCAAACGGGCTGATATTTAAGTAATGAAAATAACAATAAAATGTCCCACAGATGAGCGACCGAGCGCCTAGGCTGCAGCGAGTCGTGACACGACCGGGTCACCCACTGTCACGGCCCATTTACCGCGAGCCTCTTCTGTGTTAAACCAACTTTACTACACAAAATGCCCGTCATATTACACTCATTCTTAGAATTACAGCTATTGAATTTATTTATGCGAGGTAAAGATTTTTGGTAGTACTGGATAGTGCGCAAGGAAATAAACTTGAATTGTTCCATTGTTTTGGCTCGTCCTGACCTTACATATCGGTAATTGAGAACTATATAAATTATATAGTGTGGTTTCTAAATAAAATTATATTGCTTTGCTATGTGATATTGTTTTGCTACACCAAGGCTGAAAATCTTGACACACTAAATTCATATTGCTTAAATAATTTAGTTTGAAGTCCATATTTAAAATAAATTTACATGAATTATATTTTGGATTATTTTTTATGACTTTGAATATTTCAATACAAATATGTTTAAAAAAGTCTTTAGTAGCACTAGTCACATTGACCATCAGATAAAAACTTTTAAAAACGAATTACCTATCATCCCAACGTACATTGAATAAAAGTAATTTAAACAAACTCGTTATTATGTATTAAAATCGTTATAGCAGCATATATGGATAAATTGCTAATGCTATTTTATGTTGTTGTAAATAGCACTAACTTTAAAATGAAACTTGTCAAACAACTGAATGCGTTGAAGTCTTTATAATGAATGCGCAGTTAAGGGCTCGCGGCAGTCGTTGTTGCGTTATAAAACTCATAAATATTATAAAGTAGACAAGATAGCGCATCTTCACAATATTAATGCACGTTAGTTATTACGAAAATGATATATCCCGACTTGCTGATTCTGATTTAGTGTCGAATACTAACCAATGAAACGGATGTGAGTGCACTGTGGACTGAATATTACTGGTTTATAAGTACCTTAGTAACTAAGACTAACTCACAACTTTTAACTTAGTGTAATTCAAGTTTTACTAAAACAATTTTGAATTTTATATCCAACGCATTAAATAAAATTTTGATTATTTGGTCTATTCAAAATAGCGACAATGTTACTTTTCACACGTTGCAATTCGCATAGATATAAAGGAGATTATTTTATTGATTTGCCAATTTTTTATTTATTATTTTTATGCAAATCAACTGAACAGAACTTTATTACTTATACTAAATTGATTCCTACTTTATTAATTCGCAGCAGTAGACCATCAAAAACTTGCTTATTCACAATTGAATGAACTTAACACAGCTTATTATCACATCGTATAAATAAATACAATAAATCTAAAGAACACGAATACGCTTCAAAGTTTACATTCTAGATTATAAACGTGGACTGAGCGACGAATCAATAATTACATTCACGTCGTCCTATGAGCACAAGTTATTCGTAAAATATAAATTTTATTGATTTTTTTCATTTGACGGAACTTGTACTTCCAGGTTCAAAGTAATTTCTTGCTCATTTTAAAAAAATACTATAACACTATCAGTATTACTTATAAACTTGTTTTAGTGTACCACCTCTTAAGGTAGTTAAGAACTGCTTAAATAGCTATCAAAAACATCATCCCTAATTTAAACCTTATTAAGAGGCAAGATGGCGGGTTTTGACTTACAGCTGATCGAGTAAATTTGTGTTTTAACTAAGCATAGTTCTGCGAAATTTTTATAAGTAAGACTGTATAAGTTTTAACTCGAATATGCTTCTAGAAAAATCAGTAGTAAAAGAAAGCACTGAACTGTACGCGCATGCTTTTATCAAAGGAGGTTAAGGTAAGGAAGGTATCATATTATACGAGTGGTCGGTTTATATTACGCAACATTCGGTCGACACTTACTGGTCAACTTTCACTATTAGAACATCTTTGTTGTATATAATTTCGTGGCCGCTATGTCATAATGCTGGTTTTTATATACGACGAAAAAACATATTTGCATGATGACTAATACTATTTGATTCATTTTTCCATTCAAAAAGGAGCGAATATGACGCTTAACGATTTAGTTTTAGAGCAAAAACGTAGTCATTAAGCAACTTTTTTTAAGAAATTAATGCATCCCATACAATTTAAAATTTTTGTAAAAATAATTACATTCCATTCCTAAACTTCTTGCAATAACTTCGAGGATAAATATTAATAACACACAAATCCCATTGATATTTATTATATAGGATGTTCTTATTCGATGAATATTAAGCATGTTTATTGGAACGATTATAAATTAATTAAACACCAATGAAATTCGACCAATAAAACTAATTAATCAGAATCAGAAAACAAAAAACTCAACATAGTTTTATTGGCGCCGAGACGATCAGTGCGATACTTTAATTTAATATACGAGCCTGTAATAGGCCGTTTAATGTTCTATCTCTGTTTAACGCCCCACGGGCTGATGGAAGTGCTATTTATATCAAAACTTTAAATAAGTACCGCACAATTCTCAGTAACATTCTTTTAAAATCCTTCCTTTTGGTGAGAATAAGAGAAATATCAATTCATATAGGTATTAATATGTTAACGTACTTCACAGTTAGAGTTTATAACGATCAGAAATAGTAATGCTGCGAAAAATGAATGGGTTCATAAGTATTTACAAAATTTAACCCAATAAAGTCATATGCATGTGTGTTAGAATATTGTCGGCCATCGATGTTATTTGCGTATGAATATTGTGCCCTACATTCAAGATTATAATGTTCTGTGGTTTTTCATATTGTACATAAATAATACTGTTACTCAAGTGAAAACAATATAATTCTAGAGCCATCTTTCCTGTACGTAAAACTCTGGAATTTATTGTTAATTAAATCAAAATGGAATACTATTATGAGAAGCTTTATATCCCGATAGCGCAGATGTTGAACGCAAGAAAGAGTGGAAGCTCGTGCGCAGAGCGTCCTTGACCGCGACCAACAGAGCCACAACTACGGACCGCACCACTACACGACGCATTAATTATTTATAAGATCCAAATTAATACTAAAACAAGCCGATACAAAACGCCGGAATAAATGAATAAACATTCAAACAAATCACCTGCGACCGAACAGAAAGGAACCGCGTCACACCGCACTGGCTCACTTTGATTCGACCATTGCCTTTTATCGTTTTGGGACGGTCTCAAATACATTTCGGCAATTTACAATTTGTTTTGTCACCCATTACGATTAAGCTTAATTTTTATTGCAAATTCGTTTGTGACAGTAATTAAATTTAATGTAGCATTAATAGCTGCCACTCGAAAGATTATGAATTCTGATCTTTGTGAAAAACAAAAATATGATTAAATAAGCATTAATAAAATTTAAACCTATATAATATAATACCATGTTTAAATAATTCAAACAAACGTTGTTGAATTAGGTATTATACGTACGACTGATGACAGCGGTGACTTTATTCTGCCAAAATAACAAGAAACTATAAATACAAAATTCCTTTCACTATATTCCTCAATTACATTAAACCCATTGACTTCTAAACAAATTGTGTTATTGAACTTTTGCAGTAACTACGTTCGTATACGCAATCTATGTGATATTTTCATCCGTAATTTAATGTTGCCTCTTACAAGCGTCATCTGCGAAATTAATTAAAACCATGCGAGTGCGCCGGAATGCTTCTATAATATCTAAAAACACAGCCATACATATAAAGTTCTCTCATCGTTATGCCGTATACATATATATAGGTATAAGTAGCCATTGAATCACCGGTGTAATTATAGAAGTGGGGGATTGGCTGCGATGCGGCCGCGCACGAGCAGGACAGGTAGAGGTTTCGCCACTTGCAAGACAAGGACGGACATTAACAAGAGGCTCGTTCGTCCGTTTGATCGACACCGCCGGGGCGCGGGCGCGGGAAGCTGTCTGAGATGCATTCTTCTTGTAAAGTTCAACTATATATTTGGCCCGTCCCGTGGCCTGCACACTGAACAGTTATGTACTCATAGCGTAATGATAATTGGGTTTTCCCATTTGAAAATGTCCGTGTCACAGTTGTTTAAACACGTAGCGCCAAACCTAATACATATATGCATATCTTTATGAAAAGAAAAATTTATGTTAGTAATCGAACCGTTTCATGAATAAACGCAATAGCTTTCCGTGAATGGGACATTGAAAGCGAAATATCTAAATAAGGAGTGAGCAGTGCAGTGCGACACCGTACAAAAGACTTAAACGCACTTGTACGCTCTACGAGATAGCGTGTTTATGTGAACGAGGAATTATTAACCAGTTTCAATTATATAGTATTATTTTGTTTCTTATTGCACCGAATTGACGTTGTAGTTATTATTTAATATTTTTATAAGATTTTTAAAAAGTATATCCAACCTCTTCAAAAACAGTAGTTCAAGATTATTTGTATTAATTTTGTTTCAGTTTCAATTATCCCAGTATTTCCCACTGATCAATCCTCCGGCGTGCTTTTACGTTGCCCAGCACTTGAACAAGTAACATTTTTGACCCTATCTAAAATATAATATTTAACAATCGCGTTCTTTCAACACAGCACCAAAACAAATCGATTTATTACGCAAGCAAGATTCTCCTACGCTATTGTTTGTCTACGACAATACATTAAATTATAATACACACCTGTTTTAACAGAACAGTGAATGTAAGAGCGGCTCTCGTAGAACACCCAGTCGAAGCCGGCTTCGACGGCGAGGCGCGCGAGCATGCCGTACTTGCTGCGGTCGCGGTCGCTGGTCGTCAGGTCGACCGCCCGGCCTTCGTAGTGCAGCGACTTGTCCAAGTGCGAGTTCTCCTCGTCCCAGCCCTCGATCACTCGCAGCCTCACGCCGGGCCACTGGTTCATCACGCTGATCGCGAGTGTGTTCAACTTCTCTTTACACCTCTGGAAATATTTAAACATAATATTATTTATCGTTATATTGTGAGAAGAACAAGGAATTATATAAGATATGTTGTGTAGTATAGCTTGCCTATTTATATTAAATTTTCTAGTTCATAGAACTGGAGTTTATAGAATAAATATTCGTGTTATAAACATTACAACATGTCTATTAATGTAAATATATAAATACATTTTATGTATAGTCTTTGTACTTAACTAAATGCAATTAAATATAAATAAGTATGTGTTCAGTACGTGAGAGGAAACCGCATTTATCCAAATATATTGTGACTGTGTAAATAATCTTACCGTATACAAACAGTCTTAAATTCAAGCCATAATATCAATGTCACGCTTTGAAAAGGATTTTCCGTCTCTTAAAATGTTTGTGACAATATTTGCATGCGAGTAAATAACAAATTTATTGAGCTCATAGTGTCGATGTATTTTTGCAATTAGCAAGATGTGAATCAACATTAAAGCTATTGTTCTTCTTCTACTAATATTTAATCAGTATTAAATTGGTTAGCATCCATCAATATTTGCATAGCAATTTGAACAATCTATTCAACTATACTAATATACTTATTAGCAATGTGATTCATTTGGTTTATGTGTTTAGTTTTACCATATAACAATAATAAATCAATTGATCGGAATAACTGTTCTTTATCACCAACTTTTCGCAAAAAAATAACATAAACCGACGATTGTGTAAAGGTATTGTTTGCAGCTAACGAAGAAAACCCCAATAGATGTGTTAACAAATTTACAAACGCCGCCGCCTCTACACAACAGGATGTTGGACATATTGTCGTTCAAGAATAAATCAAATTAATACACGCCATACAAAAGGTTCGACACAATTTTGTTTGTAAAATAACTCTGCGGGGCGAATAAAGGAAATGTCACAATATTTATAAAGAAATGTGGACAATGCGGAGTGCGCCGCGTGACGGCTTTGTGCCACGTTGTCAACTCACTCTATGCAGATTTCGTTGTGAAAAAATCTAAAGATTGACGTAACGAATCAAGCATAGAGTCGGGCGGGCCGAGCCGGGCGCCCCGCTTGGTCGACGTATTCCATCACACACAACAACAGATACTTTGAAGCACCGTATATAATTACCAACATTTAACAGGCCAATAAAAAAAATCCAGAACTGCAAAGTATGCTTTACTGTAGGTGAGGACGGCTTTTTATAAAACTACTGCGTCACTAAACTTACGCTTAATTTTATGACTTTCAATTCTCAGAATAAAAAAAATATTATGTTATAACCTCCAAAATCGATCTGTATGAATTTATAAGCATTTGAATTTTTTGTGAGATCGACGGCCAACGCGACGTGCGGGGAATGGTTTGGTCAGGAAGCTGAATGTTTGTTTCTCAGCAGACGTCTCGGTCCGCACTAAAACAATCGAATGCTAAACGTTTATCCAAACACTTGGTGCATTTAAACGTGGGAACACATCGGTGGCGCAATTAACCATCTCGCACCCATCTTAACACTTGCATTCCTCGCACGATAACGGCCTCTGATATCGACTTACAAAAATATTATTTGAAATGAAACGAAAATAGTAAGTGGATATTAAGGAACCATAATCAGATTTATTTTCAACGTTCCATAACTTTATTCTTAGATTCTTTACGTTGTTGACACTACAATAAGTATTTTCTTTTTAATTTAGATTCTATAAATAGGTAATGATATACATAAACAAAGAGTCTAAAAATCTCCGAATTAAGTTATGTATACAACTTATATATACATATTTAATATTAAACGGGCAATGGAGACCACAAACGACGTATCAGGTCCAATGGGCTATTATAAATTCATTATGCATATTTTTAGTAAACAAGCTGTCGATCACAATGGCTGAGCACAGCGGGACGCCCTGCCTCCGAGCCCTCGTTCTATCCCCTCGAACGATACCTACACGTCCTAATATTACCATTGTCATCAACTCTATATGTAGCCATGTGCATAAAAACGTACGTCCAATGAGAATCGAACATTAAACGAGTTTTTATCATCGAATAAATTTATTTTTGCAAATTATCAAATTACACCACATCAAAAGCTCATATTCAATTATATTGATTAACAAAAAATATAAGAACCGTATCAAATACCTAAGGTCAGAATTTTAAGCGAGACTACAGACTACCTGAATCGCTTGAGAACATACGAATTCATAATAAAGGCCGTCGAATGGAATCTTTGTAAAAATAGAACAAAAATGCTAAGGATCATTGCACTGAAACAGCCGCTGTAGTAATGCAGGATCAAAGCGTACTTGGTGGACGTTTGATACTTCCAATTTAAATTCCCACACAGTGCTACATACAGAGCAACAAAGCAACGTATATATAACATATTATGTAGTCGTAAATAATAATTTAGACAAAGGTGGCTATCAATAATTCGATCTCAACTCAGCGCGCCATTCACCACCTCACCCTAGAAGGAACTCATCGTTAATTTATAACCGTCTCCCTCTGCGACCATAACAATATATTAGGATAATTAAATGGCTCTTTACATTCCTTAACACATGGTTTTTTCAACAAGGCCACTGGAGTCGAAAAGCACCGACCAATACTGACTGGTTTTTGATGTCGCATTTTTTTCTCTTTTTGTGGAAACCACAACAAATAGTTTAAGGGCATTTTTTTGTGATGCCGACCGTTCATTTTGTTCACGCGAACCCGCAACGTCTACCTTACATTAGCGGGTAAATCGAGCCCACTCCGCCTGCCGTCACACCTGAATATTTCTCAAAATTAATTTACGGCGCAGGACTATTCCCGCACACGTAAACAAATAAATATCTCATATTGTCTCATTACACGCGAGGGCACAAAAAATGTGGAATAATAAACAATACTTTATTTAATGCGCCTCAACGATTACCGATTGATTATTGACCGCATTGTCCAAAACTTGATTTTTATATTCATTTCAATACCGCCGTATTAAAATTGAAATCCGTATAAGCACACGGAAAATATCTTTTTAGATCATTCCACCAGTTTAAAACCACAAAAAAGCACTTTAACTAATATAAGGCCACTTAATGCTTGATTTTTATAGCCTGCGTTATTACCCATCATGCTTAGGTACCTGCAAAAATTATGTGTTCCAAAAACATGTGGTTGACTCAAAGCTAAACAACATTTTTGAAGCCGCAAAGTATAAATTAGGCGAAATGATATCAGAAACGGCAGAATAACGCCTTGTTTTTGCTCCAATGGTGAGTATTCATGTAGGTGAATGATAGGGTTAGTTGAGCGGCGATCATTACAGGTCCATCTTACTCATTCACATTTACAAATAGTTTTCGTGACCGCAGAGTGTGATTCACTCAATGATACCGCCTCTCGTATTATTTTTTTTTAGTTTTTAATTATGTATAACATAACGTCATAACATAAATTTTATATAAGTTGTAATATTGCGATGGCTGAATATTTAATTTTTTAAGGTTCCGTACAATAATCGAAAATCGGTAAATTAGGATTATTTCCTGACCGTTATCATGCTTTCTGTATATCTGTCCATGTATGAAGGCTTTTTTTTAAAGTAACTAGGGTCGTTCAATTGAAACTATTATGAAAGATAGGATTTAAATTTCAATCGATTAAAAATAAACATAGATAGATATTTTAGAAGTACGTATAACAGTGCGCAAAGGCAGTTGTTAAACACGTCTTAATAAATAAATAAACACTCTATATAAGGTGTAAACTGTTCCGTTTTTAGTATTTTAATTTAAAGTTATTCACACTGGGAAAAAACATTGACTAGAGAGACGGCCGGCATAGAATACTGGTAAATAGCAAACAAATATTTATCTACCGTAATTCCTAGTGTCGCACTAGCTGTCGAACACATCATAAATATGCATGTCGTAGATGCATCACTTGTCTGCGTGTATATTTAAAGCCCTTTGATGTTTGTCCAAGGAAAATATCACCCTTTGTTGTTTTAATGCTTTCTTTTACTTACAAAACGGCGGACGAACCGCGAAGCAACCGCAGCCAATTAACATAATATATCGTAATTAACCTACATTTCTGACCTATTCTCCTGTAACCCCTCACGATATAAGGCAGTATGAACTATTGTTTTAAAATAACCAGTGGTACACTTTTTATAGGGATTATTTGTAAGCCGAATTAATAGAATTTTTAAATATTCATATTTTACCTTATTTTCGAATTTCTGACATTTAGAGGATCCACTGCTCACAACATTCTGTTACTATCGAAACTACAAGACAGATAATCCTCTAACGGCTAATGACTGCTTACTAATTGAAATTCATTTAAAACTTAAATGTTTACTTAAGCAAATAAAATATTTAGCACCACATAGCAAATATCTTCAAGTCAAGGAACTAAATTTACATAATTAACCTAAGAGATTTTTGTTTAAAATTCTTTGTCCCGCGTCCACTATGTTTTGCGTGTAAAGGCACGCTAACGAATATAGTCTACAAGGCTTTTAAGGAGAAGTGGACACCTTTCACTCGGTAAAAAAGTTTTGAAACAAGACACCGATACGATGTTTGCTTGGGCCACGGGCCTCTGTTAATGAAATGTTATACTTCATTCACTCAACTGGAGTGAATGTCTTTTTCCACATGTCGTGTTGGTTTTGTGTAGCAAAGAATCAATTATTTATTTAGTGTTGTTATTGAAGAACAGGCTTTAGTTATGAGAACACTTTATACCTTAAGTAATAACAAATAACGGTTGTTAAGGAAAATGCACATTCACAGTATAATGTAACCCACAAAGCCAGCGCTTTCAGTGAGTTGATATTATTATGTCCGTGACAGCAAGCTCCCTATTCATGACTCGTTGACCGCAGTAGTGAGTCGCACCCCAGAGACCGATCTATAAAATATGTTTTGTGTTACAATATCATATGTTCTCGGACTTCAATACCCTCGGGACGGATGTGACTCCATTATTTATATTATTGTAATCACTAACGCTGGCTGACGCGGGGTCAATGGCGGAGTCAATGAGAGCATGCTCACTACTTGCAAGTCATCCGAATGAGCGATGGGATCCACGCTTCCGACATTTATCAAGTTAGTGTGGTTATCTTTTGTTTCTCACCACAAACTTGTATAGGACCGCCTTATTTTGCATACGATTTTAAAGATTTAAGCAAACGACGCATAAATTTACATATGTTCACATAAATATTACCTAACAATAATATAGCTCATAGATCAATATGAATAGTTTTAAAGAATGTTGTTAAAAAGCAGAAGAACGGTTGGAACAGTTCACACGTCTCCTGAATGCTGAGCGCGAGTGTGGACGCCGCGCTGGTAGCTTGTTAAACAGCCTTTTTCAGTAAATCGCGGAAGGCCATAAACGTTTAACTGGCGTGTAGTGCTAATTTACAGCGTCATGCCAACCCTCGTCGAGTCGATAACTGCTGTTGATCGATTTGCATCCGTAATTACGTCACTTTTAGCGAGCAGGTGATGAAAACGCGACAAGTACGTGATTGCGGGAGGCGATGCCCGCCTCTTCCGACGCGACCGGTTGTGGGCTTTTACTTGATGCAGCGCCGACGCTGTTTTGCCTATAATGTAATCATAACCATGTGCAGAATGAGTAAACGACGTTAGCTCAGCCCAATACATAAAACATACCAAAGAAGATTAAGCAAAGCCAAAAACAAAAGTAAAATAATAAAACAGCGTTTTCGTGCTCATTTCGCGCCTCTGTTACTGTAATAAAATGATTTATTGATTTATCAGTACATCAAAAGTTCATAACTCCAGCTGTCGCGTCGGATTTAGTACGGATCGGTGCGTAGCTCGCGTACTAATCTCCAGCTCTGCGCGGTACGGTCCGCGCCGACGGTTCACACCTCACAAATATTCACGTTCCGATTTCAACCTCAAAGAAAAATAAAGCATCTTTGTTACACCGTTGAGGAGCAATCGCCGCAATCGCCGCTTTCATTGTTTATCCCCGAGTCCAAAGCGAAGTGATCACGTCACGTGGGCGTTAAGTAAACAGTCGCACACGTATCACACTATACGTCCACTTTTGCTGACGGTCCCGAGGAGCCTCTTGATAATATTTTATAAGACAAATAACCCGATAAAGATGTTTTGACGTGAACCCGTGTTCATCGCTCACACTAAAATGCGTCCAGTGAACAAGTATAATAAAATATTTATTTACAAATTTGTGCTTTGAGGTAGAAAAGAAATAAAAGCTCTAATTTAGTGTCAACTTTATTGGTGGCGAGCGATGCGTTAAGGCGATCGGTCGAATGTTTAATGCGTTGACAGGACTTAAGGCGGTGGGTTTTACGTAGATCCATTAGCATTGTTTTAGAGGATTAGAGCGGCGTTTATGAGATGTGTTAGGGTCCTGGGACTACGTATCGCTTGACACGCATATTTTTATGACACATGTCCTTTTGTTTCAAAATGTTATGCTCGCGAGTGTGAAGTGACTCCCGCGTCATAACTGATATGATTTTGTTTTATTTTCAACATTTAAATATTTTAGTAACGCGTTTATTTAGATTGTAAAGTAACTTAAAAATGGCAGGTTTTTTGTAAAGCGAGGGCGCTTTGACCGGTCGCTGTTGCGTCAAACTGTCGAACGCGGTTGGTGTCATATTACACAAAAGATTCAACATTTTTAGGCTGGCCTGGTGCCCAAATCAAACCCGGTGTCGTCTATGATTTCGTTAAATACCTGTCGAAAGGTAAATTGTTTTTTAATAGACGTGCAAAGTTGGGAGAGTGTTTTTTTATTAATTTCTACTTTAAGAGAAACAAAGTACATACTTATTCCGGCTGTATGATTAACAAAAAAAAGCAACGAATTGTAGAGTTATCGTATGTTTTAGTTTAAATTATTTGGGTATTTATGAAAAAATTCTTAACTAATTGTGATCAATAGATTAACTATTATAAAACTACTAATTCCTTAAATCTCAACGTAACCGTAAAAATTATATTTTGAAGGAAATGCCAGTGAATTTTATGAAGGCAAACAAGCAAGACAGTCCATCAGGGAGAGGAGTCGATTATTTATGTTTGTTATCTGGGAACAATGCGCGGGCGCAGTCAGCATCAGTCAACCGCCATTGTTGCGAGGACCGGCCGCGCCGCGACCGACGCGATTACGCTAATTTATTTCTAACTGCATTTTAAAAGGATAATTTAGCATTCAATATTGATTCACATATAAAACAAAACACAACTCATTGACGACTCCTTGAAGGCTATATAACTATCAATGATTATACAAATAACTAGAAAATTAGCTGTAATACATATTGTATACGTAAGCTCCACCCACTAAGAAAATTTTTTATGAAAATTCACCATCAAAACCAGTAAAAAAGGATTGAATCACCTCATTGAAATTAAATTATACAGACAGAAAATAGTGGTCTGACGTAGTAAATAATGCTATTAGAACATAATATATTGACCAAATTTTGAGTCTATTTTATACGAACAACCTGTTTCACGGGTAGGTCAAGGCTCTTCTCAAATTCCGGAACGTTCTACCGCACTGCATTCTATATTTAATTAAAGTAATTTACAGTTTCTTTTTAATAAATAATTACCAAACTAGTAAAAAAACTTTAATAAAACATTAATTGGTCAAATGAACACGATTCTTAAAAAAACAAACGAACAGTTTACAAACAATCACAACCCTAAATAAGTCACAAAAGTATTTGTTTTTACACAAAAATGACTAGCTAATTAGACGACTAGCAATTCGAACTGGCTAAAACATTCGCAAACTGGCAAGCATCCGACACGAGAACGGGCCGGGGCCTCGCAAAAAGAATTCGGCGCGATCAAAGACATCGTTCGTAAATTAATTATCAATTTGTCGTGGGTGCCAGGGCGACATAAATCGATCGAGTGTATCTGCCTCCAGCACATTAGCCACGCTCGGCCTCAAGATAAGGATAACAAATGCTCAGTTTAATGTTATCTCGACATCGCGGACACGAGAGAGCTTTTTGCCACCACATCCTTCGACCTTCTCATGTTGGACATTCCGTGTGTCTTTTCAATAAATTTTATTTTACATACGTTATATAGTTTATTTGATCTACCACATCTTTTTTTAGTGTTTGTTTAAGATTATTGTGTTATTACTGCATTATTTTAATAATATCTAGTTGATTGGGAAAGTGTAATTTGACGCTGACCTAATTTCAGTATATATTTAAACCGCGAAGGTTGGTATAGTCATTTGATTTTCAGATTGTTAGAATAGGTGTTGAACTGAGTTTTTAATATGTTTATGATTATATATTTTTTTAATATGTAATGCAAATTGCATCAACTCTAAGAGTAGTAGGTTTTATGATAAATAACTTTTATTCGTGGAAAAGAAGAGTCGTGAGATTTGCCATCTCTCCAATTTTGTCCCCATTACAATTAAATACGTGAATGGTAACTTATTGCGAGTTCTTACGCCATTGTTGAGTCGATATATAACATATTGAATTCTAATTATTCAAAACAAATCCTTTTTTCTGCTTTTAAAATCCTTTCTACTACACGACAACAAATTTGAATGTTTGAAATGTTGGCGAGTTCTGGATAACGCTATTTTTTATCCCGGAAAAATATTCCGTAGGACTTGATAGTCCTGGAATGATTTCCAGGATAAGACTTCCACTAGAGCGAATCCGCGTGCAAAAGCTAGTAGGTAATAATCTGGAAATTACATATCTTAAAACCAAGTAACAATTTGCTCGCCTAAAGTCCGTACTGCAGCTGCGAGTCGCGTTTACGTATGTAATTACGTATATTATAGACATTACTCAAAAGTAATGTTACTTATCGACGAGCTATTCTGGTTATAAAATATCACCTGAGTACTTACTGCCATAGTAAAAAATAGCTTGTATCAATTAACTGGTTATTATAGTGGCCTCACATAAATAGCAATGAATAAATGGACTTCTTTTGACTCTCACGTATGACTATTTTTAATTTACTAATAGATTTTTTTAATTAAAAATAAATTCTATTCTTACTTAATATGTGTATCAATACAATTTTAGAGATATTTGTTTGTCTATTCGAACATATTATTATATACGTATTTTTATTTATATACAGTACTAATTTAAATTAGCTCTATTCAGGTATGGCTATGAATTTAAACACCATAAATTGCCTAGAATACTTAGAAAGAGCACTGCTCTTTAGGCAATACTTGAATGATTTATCAAATATAATATTTTGATTACCATATACGTAAATGTGCCGCTATTTAATCTTACACAAGTTTAAAACAAACGTGATATATAAAAATGACTCCAAAACCATTAGCGTTAAGGTAGAAACACAATTTAAGAGCCTAGTCCCAAGAATAGCGTGGCAAGGTTATGTATTCATATTGATTATAAAGTGCCGTCCTTTTTCAGACATGGCTAGGGTATAATTATCAGGCCAGAGGCGCATGCGAAATTGGGGTCTCACCTCGGCATGGCGGCCATAAATAAACTAAAATGACCGCCATTGGTGGGAGGAACACAGCGCTAATGAATAAGCTGCTTGACCCGGACGGGTTTTGATCGCAGCGGGGCATGCGATCTTCTGAAAAATGTTCCTCTCTTCTCATATACATAATACGTCATCAATTTTATGAGTAACCCTCCCATTGCTTGGATTAACCCTGTAGGCATTTATGTGTCTACATGAGAACGACATGCCGACGTACTTTAATCAGACAATAATAGTAAGTAAAACGTTTGCATAAAAAAATTACCGAAAATTAAACAAAATGTAAGTAGAATCTGCGCTGTTCTGTAGTAGTAATGCGAGAACATAAATATTATCTTTGTTAAAAATACTAGGCGTTGCTTAAGGCTACGCCTGTGTGAAAGTACCCATAAGATAATTCAGGACAACTTTTATCTAAATTCGTATGGCGGTTCCTGCGTTTACTTCAACAAACATATTCATTACAATTAGGTTCTTAGAACTAAAATTGGTATATGCGAAATATTTATTATTAGCAACCAGTCTTAACGTCTTAAGCGTACACCCGTAATAATTATAAAATGCAATATTGTAATATAAAACACTTAATTGTTAATTTAATTGTATAGACGCGAAGTAGTGTAAAAAATGGGTATCATTTGCTCAGTTTTATTGACTGCCTTATTCAAACACACTATAAATAAAGGTCCTATCAGAATGTTTAATGTTAACAATGTGGATTCTACATTAATAACACGGAAAGTTGTGGAGACGAAAGCCTCATTCATAAGCCTCATTCAATACATCAACCAAGTGGTCGGATTACACAATTGTAAATAAATGTAAAAAATTACTCAACACGAAATACCAATTTGAATATGAATAGTTTGGCGCCATGTAGGCAGGTACATGAAAAAACCGGCTGGATATAATAGTAGACAAATGTCCCCCTTAGCGAACACAATGAAAGGCCTCTAAGTGATCAATTCACTTTTTAAGACATGCTAATTTAAAAGTCTAGAGCGCTTATATCTATTTAAGGTCATAATGAACTGAATATATGAATAAGAAGTGCTTCTTTTACTCCTTAAAACATTTTGGGGCGTGCCTATTTTGTCACCGACCAGGCTGAAACGAGAGTTGACTTCGCAATATCACCACAATAGATTAAAAATGTACCTATATGTAGTTAACTCTAAAAATCAGGGGTTAAATGCCAGTCTATAACTGTTTTGACTGCGTCAATTAAGAAAATACTAAACAAAAGTTACTTGTATTTTAATTACTGCGAAGTATGTATCGATATCTAGTTTGCTGTATGAATCAAAATTATTGAAGAAATATAATTATTTCGTAACTTAATAAGTATTGCACCAAAAAAATTTGATATGCCAGCTTGATCCGCATCTGTAAATTACTACTAAAATTTCAGAGGTGAGTATTTTTTAAAGGGGATTATAAATATTTATGAAGCTTGTATAGGACTTCAAAATATAAATTCTTTATTATAGTAGAGAGGTCTTTAGGAATAAAACTGAAGTAAAAGTTAAAGAATAAGAGAAGGGTGTTGAACTGGTAGTCACGTAGGAAGCTCGACAGAAGGCTGTTATTTAAATTAATTGGACGCAAAATGACGAACACCGAACACACGAGCGTGTCGCCCGCGCTCGCGCTTTATCACGAACTGGAACCGTGCGAACAAACGCTATGGTAATTATATTCTTGTTTCAGTTTCACTCAATACACTTTTATTTATAACTAAAGGGCTATTAAATATTTTATCAGACATTACATAAAATTATTTATGGGTGAACATTAAATCGGTGCCATGGATTATAGAACAAATGGTCCAATGCCGGTAGTTGAGCAAAATATGAAAGATAAACGCAGCGGCCGGAAAGTGCAGCAGCCGGTGGCGCTGGCCCGAGCGGCCGCGCGCCGCCCCGACTAGGGCCCGTCGTGTGATCGTTATCAGACGTCGCCGTGTCGACTTCACAATGGCATCTTTTGTGTTCCGACACGATAATTTATTGCCACCAAACAGTGCGTTTACAAACCGACTCAGATAAGTCTGCGATTTCGAGTTTAATCGGGCACGCCCTTCAAAGGATTTCGAGCCTTACATCACGCGAATTGTTACTCACAAATAAAAATATTCGACTTGCTTTCGGTAAAGGCGTCGGATTAATCTTTGTTTAGACAAGTCTGATATATTTCGGCGCAGTGCATTAAACCTACATAATCAATTAGGAAGTCATTTCTTTCAATTAATTTGAATTTAAAACTTATTTTAAAAGCAATTATTCTTTTAAACATTTATTTTAAAGGTATTCAACTCTTTACATTTGAGCGTGACACACACGTACTTATTTATCGTCAGTCAATAATTTAATATCGATAATTATTATTTATTTATGGGGTACTCGTAGTGGTCATACGGTCGATGAATAGTAAACTTGTAGTGTTTATGTTATTAAGTAGTAAATTTTAGAAGGTATATGAAGTCATTGAAATAACAATCGAACGTGTTAATGTTTTAGCAACTTAGATGTGCGAAATTCTAACAGTATTGCGTAGTACACGCTTTATTGTCTTTTGCAAAGGTATTGTAAAACTTTGGAATTAATAAGTTAATTATACTTCTTAGAATATACAAACATATTCTGTGCTAAAGTAATTGTCATATTTCAAGTGAAAGACACCATATAAAAAATACACATACACACACACACACACACAAAGAAAGCCGTTTTTTTTTACATTATTACACTGTTAGCTTGTAGGTCATAGTCATAGTAACACGCTGATAAAATATATTGCTACACAAACAATACATTTGATGCACGCGGCTCATGTACCAGTTAATACACATATAATTCTCGGTTATGATGTTAAGGTTCGGGTACACGTTCTGAGGACAAAGGTCCATCAGATGCGCAAAGATATCCGAACGGAGTTTCAGGTCAACGCATCGCGCATTTTAATAGTCGTGGCTGGTCTCGCGTTGTATTAAAACAATGACCAATAACTTTATATTTACGGCTCATTGGGCAAGAAAACTAGCGTTTGCATCTGACGATGGGTTTCCTTCTAGGTACTTGTTGTTACCTTTGGAAATTAATTTTATACTGACTGCATGAATCATTTTTTCATTCAAATGATACCTGTCATAGAATAGTTAAAGTCTATTATTACGGAAATGTACGTGTATTACGTAATAACATTCTAAACAAATATTTAATTAAGGAAAATAATTAATAAATCAATCTGCTAAATATACAGAACCAATTGATAAATCATTATTAGCGAAAGCGGAAGTTCTACTTTAATAATAAATATAATTTAATAAACAATGAAAGTTCACAATATATTTAAATAATAAATGTGCCTTATCGAAATCACGAAGTGAATCAGTCAAAATAATGACGCAAGTGCGCACCTCAAGTTTACAATTATACCCATTAGTTTATTAATTGCGAGCAGTCACTAGTATTGTTCTACCCGGGAACAATCGTTGCTAGACCAAATAAAGTTGACTCCACTTGCTCAAGTAGCTTGAATTGAAATGAGAAAAACTGTTGCTACGCAGTATTATGTTTCGCACAATGTCAATACCTACCTAAACATAAAATGAAAGTATAAATATTTAATATTCGTTTTATAAACTATTGTAAGTATCTCAGAAAGAGGCATTTCTACCTACATTTGTTTTAACAATAGGTACAAATAAATGATGATGAATAATAAAATTAGTAATAATTCACAGAGTAAAAATATACCTCCGATGCGTTTTATACTAACGTAGGAATCTAAGTATACCTATCAAAGCTAGTAGTGTGGTAAGTATTTTGAGTCTACGATATGAATTATAGTCTTCTAAATAAACATTAAAACAAAAACTGCAAAAACTGAATTATATGATATCATTTATTTAACGATTTGTAAGAAGGTTAAATCCAAGATTTACGACAGATTTTTACATCACAAATGCGAAATACAAACCTTTAAAGGAAGTTAGAATATTAATATGTGAGTAAAACCCTAAAAACTGTCCGCAGTTTAAAATATAATTCAAGATATAACTTATCCAATTAACCAATGATTTATAGTTCTCACAGTTCTTATCGGCTTATATTTGCACTCTTGAAATAACTACAATTACATGACTGGCGCTAAAGTGATTTAACAGTAGTAAAGTATAATATGTTGTACATTAAACATTAAGCCAAAATAGCAACCAACGCAACTACGACTAGTATTGATTGCAAACAATAATTCTATTATTACTTGACGAGATGAGAAATAGCGCATTATTGGAAAACAAATGTTACAGTTTGTACAATTTGTTTTCAAATACTTGTCATAGTGGTAGCAGATCGTAACCATACAGCTCTTTGAAACATTCCCACCGCCACACTCGCATATAAACAACAACAACCTCATAAAAAATCAATTGCACGCATGTGAAGCCGTGCAATAACAAAGTAAATGGCCACGGCAAACTCAACACAGATTTATTCGTGAAATTGATTAAAACTAACGTTTCCAATCACTGTAATCTATTTAACATCGATCGTGAAACTGCCATCTGTAATAGTCAATAAACTAGTATTGGGATAAAACCGTCAAAGAAAACTAAGTTAATTTTCTATTAGGTACCTTTAGAAAATAGAGCGTCCATGTGACATGCATATTTGTACAATATACATTATAAATATTATTAAGTCCATAAATATAAAATAACTAACACCACCCACATGACATTTTGAGCAACAAATTTGTTATAAAAGTTGCGATAGGTAAACTCTCCGAGTGGACCATATGGATGAATATTAATAACAGCATTATTAAAGCAAACAAATGAATCATGTCCATATGGCGGCCACATCGAATTCCACTAGATGTTTAAGGACGCAGCACATTAGCAAAAATTTGACTTTATTTTAAGTCTTATTATTTTTTTAAGAATGTATTAAAAATTAAACATGATTTTTATAAGATTATTAAAAGTAAATTTATATGTTGCTGTTGGTCCAAATGCTTAAGTCTTGGCAACTCGTACTTGATACTGAGGTTTTTACGACACATTACTTTTAGTTTTACGTCATATATTAATTAATATTGTAACTTAAACCTATCAAACTCGTCTGTATTGCATGAACCCAGAATGTAGTCAGCACAACGCAATCCCTGATGTGTTGAGTCTTGAACCAAGAAGTCAGAATACGCTCAGCGTAAAATTAAAACCTGCATGCACCATTTGAATATTTTCCATGTAAGTTTTGTGCTTATAAACAACCAGTAAATCTCCTCGGTTGCAGACAAATAAGAAACAAACATATAACATTTAGGCATATGTATGTATAAGAATAGGTACTAATAGAAAATACAAGTTAATTAGCGATTATGAGACAAAGCGTGATTCATCCGAAGCCGTTCTCGGCGTTCGACGAGAAACGGTGGTTACAATAACCGATGCTAACTCACATTCGCACATTCCCGCGAATTGACTTCAGCTTACACAAGAATGCACTTTACCTTCGTCGGAGACTAAATCGGTAATTTTTTATATATTATTACGGACGGATCGCATCGATATACATGACACACGACATGGCGAGATTAATTTCCGATGGGCCAGATTGTCACAATAATTTACGATCGACCATTGTCTCTTAAATGACGTCATTTTATGCAAGCCATTCGCATTACAATCTGATTGAATTTACACGACCCGTGGTAAAAATACTATGTTTCCAATAAAAGGTTTAACGTAGGATGTATCATAAATGTTTTGTACTAATGGTCGTTCTTTATACTTAGTCTGGCCATAAATACTGTTACACTTAATTATAAAAAAATATTACATTTGAATTTCGAATCTGTCATTTTTATACGATTGTTCATTGTGTTTTCTCATTTTGGCGCCAATACATTGTAAAATATTTTGCGATATTAAAATGGTGTGGGGTGATAAAGAGAACCGAATCGCTGTGATAGCATTACACAAAGTAGGTATGGAGCCAAATGCAATTTTTAAAACTCTCCATACACTTGGTATTAGTAAAATGTTTGTGTACCGGGCTATTAATAGGTACAATGAGACCTCCTCTGTTTGTGACAGAAAAAGATCTGGCCGTCCACGTAGTGTTCGTACGAAAAAGGTGGTCAAAGCAGTAAGGGAAAGAATTCGAAGAAATCCTGTCCGAAAGCAAAAGATTTTATCTCGGGAAATGAAGATAGCACCTAGAACCATGTCGCGTATTTTAAAAGATGACTTAGGACTTGCAGCCTATAAGAGACGCACTGGCCATTTCTTAACTGATAATTTAAAGAAGAATAGGGTGGTAAAATCGAAACAACTACTGAAGCGGTACGCAAAGGGAGGTCACAGAAAAATTTTGTTTACGGATGAGAAAATTTTTACAATTGAGCAACATTTTAACAAACAAAATGACCGTATTTATGCTCAAAGCTCTAAGGAAGCTTCCCAATTAGTCGACAGAGTGCAACGTGGACATTATCCGACTTCAGTGATGGTTTGGTGGGGTGTTAGCTATGAAGGAGTGACTGAGCCATATTTTTGTGAAAAAGGTATCAAAACATCGGCACAAGTGTATCAAGATACCATTCTTGAGAAGGTAGTTAAGCCCCTTAACATCACCATGTTCAATAACCAAGTATGGTCCTTCCAGCAAGACTCGGCGCCGGGTCATAAAGCTCGGTCCACGCAGTCTTGGTTGGAATCGAACGTTTCGGACTTCATCAGAGCTGAAGACTGGCCGTCGTCTAGTCCCGATCTTAATCCGCTGGATTATGATTTGTGGTCAGTTTTAGAGAGTACAGCTTGCTCTAAACGCCATGATAATTTGGAGTCCCTAAAACAATCTATACGATTGGCAGTGAAGAATTTTCCCATGGAAAGAGTGCGTGCTTCTATTGATAACTGGCCTCATCGTTTAAAGGACTGTATTGCAGCCAATGGAGACCACTTCGAATAAGCTTTTTATATTTTTAATTGTTTTATATTTATGTATTAAACTGACACACTGTAAAAGTAATAAATGTTATTTGCAGTTAACAATTTTCTTTTTTCTTTATTACAATATTTATGGCAAGACTAGGTATAGTGTATAGCGTTTGATATGGGTAAATAGAAAATGTGCCAAAATCAATATAATGTTGCCGGAGTGACCACAGAGTGGTCTGTTACGCGGCGCGGAGCCTGAGTTGACATACAAACTGTTGACCGCCCGGATCATCTTGTATTTCAGTCGACCGCAACTCGGGGCACCTTCAGTCAACGACCTCGGCACACCCTGACCAATACGATTTGTCGCATACACTGACAATCAAAAACATTTATAGGCGTTTAATCGACTCTCAAACTTAAATGCTCCTATAAAGGAAATATAACGCGGTAATAAAACCGCTCATGCACTTTGCGCACGCGTCATACTTTCTGACATCTAATTATTCCTTTGTGAAAGGTGGATCTATAGAAAGTCTAGGAAGAAGTTTTTTAGTTCTGCAATTATAATTTATATGCAAGTATTCATAGAAGACATGGCGCTTTCGGGTGCATTGATGCCAAACGATATACGCAGCGATAAGAGTAATCAATAATTGCGATATTAAGATATTGTCTCCTACGCCTACAGCTATAATCGCACGGTTCGCGTAATGTTATCATATTGCTAGCAACAAGTCACTATGTGGATACGCCTGTGATTACGGATATATGTATTTGAGGCATATATTATCAACATTCTATTACACATGTCTGTATGCATACTGCGACATCTTGAATAGTCATATTTAAGCGTTAAGTATGCGTGTCTTTTAAAGGGCTGTCAGTGTTACAAAGGTTTGTCCGACAGAACACCGCTGGGTGGAGCTAATAAACTATTTGAGTAGAGGCCTCGTGTTGACACTGGCGTTTCACACCTGAACAATGCTCCTCGTTTGCATTAATGTAAATTAGGTTAGGCCGCCCGCCGCCGCCGCCGCTGCACCTACGTCCAATTAGATGTACCCTAAACTGGCGCAATTCAAAGATGATAACGTAGCGGACATTATGTTTATAAATTTACACTCAGCTTGTTGTTTCCACACACTTGTTATAAGCATAAAAAACGTAATCAATTTCCTTATAACACTTTACAATTACGCGAGCTCTCACAAGCTCAAAGTACTTGCTCTAATATATCTAGATACAGTAAATGTGTTTCCTCGAAACACGTTCTAAATTAATGTTTATAATTCTGTAAAAGAAATAGCCAAAATACTTCACGAAGATCCTTCTACAGAAGTTTTTTACAGAATCTTTCTATAGACAACTTCTATAACTTTGAATCCTTATTTAATCAAAGAGCAAAACAATGCATAGCGTGAGTGAATTAGCTACTTATCTATCCAAAAATAAGTTGAGCACGGCGGAGGCCGGGTTTGGTGTCAAAGACTGGCCGGTTCTGTTCATCGTCTGTCAGCGGGTGCGCCGGAGATCGCGTAAACACCGCCGCCGCGTGCGCAACTAAACAATTTGCGTTTTTACGATAATCCACAACTATAGTGCCACTTCCTAATTATTTAGCTCGTTATAAATATCGTAATGGGGTTTCGATTTTGCAAATCTTACGAGGAATTCGCACATAATGGTTCCAAAAAAGAAAATATGGGACGTGCCATTAACATTTCTGAACGTCACAAATCACACCACCAAAATGCGAGATCTATAACCGAAAAAAGATCTATGTTGGGAACAATTTTTTTTATTGTGAAGCGGCGAGTCGCACGCGCGGCTCGATTGTGGCTGTGTGGTCCTCGCTAGCCACTTTGTAAATAGCGCGGTTTACCTTTTTCAACTTTTGTGTTTTGTTACCTTTTGTGCTGTTGTAGGGCCAATATTACCATAGCTATTTAGGCTCGTCGGATAAATAAATATGCCATTTATCATGATAGATAACTGATGCTCGGAACATCACTACATTGGACTTTGGCGATGTTGTGAAAATTCGATGACCTGATTAGTTTAATTTGTTTTAACGAAATTAATTTGTGCGCAATTTAGACTACTACTGAACACAAAGACTATAATCACAGCGATAAAAATATATAAATCCTGATTTGTACGAAAATTTACATTTCCAGTATTTCTCCCCAGAGCGTACACCAGAGCGTTTCTACTACCAACACTACCAACATGTTTTCGATTTGAATGTTCAGCCAAGCAACTCAAATGGAGTCGTCTAATTAGGTGCTAATTTGTCGACAAAACCATACGTTCACTTACATTCTCACAGTTTTGTTTTTTTACGACGTGCACCATGCAACATACTTATAACCAACAAATACATGGAAATATGTACTAAAAGTATTTCGCATTACTTGCTCAGAATGCGGGTTCCACGCAGCCATGTCAAATTGTAACACAATAAATTTAGTCAAACCGCAGTCCCTTCACAATATTTGTATCATCCGTATTACGGTCGACAAAAAGAGCCGAAAGGGCGGCTCTCGGTGAATGGAGGGAAGATAAATAAATATAAATAAAGGTGATGGCGGCGCAGGGCGCGGGGGATAGCAGGCGTCCCGCGGCGCCTGCGCATTGGGAAAGTTGTTTTTGACTCCGACCTTACCAACTCCAAGAATTTCTGTAAATGTTTTCTATATTAAATGGTTGTGAGCGATTTAAGTATTGAGTGTTGCTTTATATTATCGATGTATTTCCAATAATTAAAACATACTTCTTCACATTCAAATATCTAAAATTGGTTTTTGGTGTGGCAAAGTTGTACGATTTAAAAATTAAATTACAAGCTTATTATTGTCGAGATCGACTTGTCACACGTCATTAAACGGGACCAATGAGAATCGTAAATGTATTGTCCGCAGTTATCGTCCGTGGCTCTGAGCGCAATCGTGTTCAAGAGGACCAATTACGGACCTGGACCCGCGCAAGCCGTACTTTTATTGGGTGTAAGATTTAAGTGCCGATCGACACGCCGTGCTACGGCCCTGCCTGATTTTTACGGCCACTTAACTTTCTTACGAAGCCTTCGATGAGAAATATTCGTGCAAACTTTTTATTTTCTCCTAATCATAATTGATTTAAGAAATATAAAAACTAATAAATCATATTATAGCCATAACGAGGCCTTCTGGGCGAGATATCCTCCTCCATCCGACGAGGGCTTTTTAATGTCACACAACGGCAAACGAACAAGTATATCTCTTGATATGTAATTAAAAACGTGCATGGGGTGGCATCCTTAGCCATCATGGAATAAAATTAATAATTATGTATGAATAAGTAAATTAATTTGTAAAGCTTGTATTAATTGATTTTAATTGCGGTACACATTAATAGTATAACTTTACCACTTAATTTTCATATTAAATTATATATTGTAAGGTAAGGTAACCACTGTCTTAAGCTACCTTCAACATTTAATTCAATGTGACTTATTATCCCACCATTTTCAAATAATATACGGATATTATTAGAATACACACAGTTAACACGAGTGAATCACGGTAACATAATTTTCATATCCATCAAATCATAACATGTTGCAAAATTGAGGAAGAGAATTTCATCCATTTGAAAACAATAAATCACTGGGAACTATCGATACAAAACAAAACAGTTTGCAGTTAGAAATTTATAAACAAGCTTCAATTGATGTATGATTTGGCAAATGTAAAACACACAAGTATATTTATTTCATATTAACTTGGTAAAGTTTATTATGGGAAAAATATGCTTATTAAATATATTTTTATATTTCTGCTATACAATTTATTTCCCACTTCTTTTTATTTAATGCAATAGTTTCGTCACTGTCCATGCTTTCGGAGATAAAGAGTAAGCTATGTATCATGTTAAACTTTTGTTACTGTCATCGAAATTTTATAAAACCCAACATGTTTTACGTGTGATCATTCACATAGTACAATAATAATGCATCTATAACTAATACACATACACATCCACGATTCAATACAAACTGAAACAATGAAATTGATTGATATCTAGTTATAAATTAAGACACAACTCCATATATTACCGACTAAAGAAGTAAAACCCGGTAGAACAACATCTTATTTATAACGATGGCCCATTTCAATGTATTTCAAACAAAGTCTATCCGATTTACGATCCATTACGAGGCATCAAACCTCTTTAAGCGTGATGCCAATATAATCAGATATAAATTGTAACACTATATTTCTTGGAACATTGGAACATGATATAAGTACAATATGCTATATTAAATTTAAATTATTTAAACATGATTAATAAACAAGGAGAAAGATGATTTATATTACTTTGCTATTAAACAGAACTACAGCAACAAGCTTGTTCTAACTTATAATATAGAGTTAATCTCAATAAATTGTGGTTAAAAGAAAACATAAATTTTAGCATCGCGGTACGTAATGTATAGGTGAAACACAAGATAAATATTCGGATATTTCAACCATGCGTGTTTGTGAATGTGTGAACTCTCCATGAAACATTTGAGATCAAACTACAAGTTTATACTATTGATGATTGAGAATTCACCACAAGTGATGACAAATGAGAGATGAACAGGTTTTCAAATATAATTAGAATCGTTCTTGCAATGGTACCTTGATCTGGAAGATATTTTTAATACATAAGTAGTATAGTAGACAAAATCTTAATTTTTTTAAATAGGGAGGTTACTTATGAACTATTTGTCCGACGTTATTAGTTCAATTGAAGTGAATATTTAGCAGGCGACCCAATAATTTATCAGCAAGATTTGTAGTAAAAAAACTGCAGTAATTTATGTATTAGATATGAGTAATATAATGCGCAATAATAAACAATCGAATTTTGAGAACCCGTTTGATTAAAAGTGCACTAATACATAATTTTTATGTCGGATTATTTGAACATGTCTATTTAATAAAGTCGCCACCAAACCTCTCAATTAGCCTTAAGAACGTACTGAAAACCATATTTTGAGTTGACAAGTAAAATATTTCCCTTATCATAAGCAGTAAAACTAAGTAGATGTAGAGCAGGTGTATATTTAATCAGTGTTATTTAATTCTTTTTAAGAGGAGAATACGGGAAAAGTCATAAAGTTACATTCGTCGTATATTATGTTTGTCATTCCGCAGCTCGGGCCTTAGCATTGACTGAGGTTTGGCAGATAACGCTGAGATAACCACAAACAGCTAGATTGTCCCACGACAAATATTTACAGCTGTAATTAAAATAAACTAGTTTCATATGCAAGACACTAGCGCAAACACAGTACACCGCTTTTCGCGACGACAAAGTTAATTATATCCTTTACTTGAAAAGGATAACGATTTCAATTATAATTGTGGAACAAGTCCGTTAAAATAATTAAGTATTCTTTCAGTTGTAATTAACTGGAATACCGCAGAATAAAATTATCATGCAAAATGTAAATAAAGCAGAATAAAATTTTATCATATCTTCCAAATTAATTGAATTAAAAACATCACAGAACAGACACCAAAAAAGATATAATGGAAAGGAAAAATGGCCTGTTATATAGAGAACCCTAAAATAATCACGTATTAAACAACATCTCGTCCGAACAAAGAAAATCTATAATATCAAACTACAGCGCAGTGTAATTCCCTCACTAATATGTAATATATCCGAGACTAAAAGCCAATTAGTAAGCAAAGAGCCAATCAGTAACGGCAGGAACGAGTAAAATGCTTATTAATCCGCTTGACTCACGGAAAATTGCGACAGTATGTTAGTGTTTACATCTGCACCAAGATAACAGTTTCACATTTATCTGGCTCTATCTAATGACGGACTTAATAAAGGATACATTATATTTTTTAATAAAATGAACACAGAGAGATACTCACGCCTTTTATCCCCGAATGGGTAGGCAGAAGTGCAACCGGTGCATCCACTTTTCGCCGTGCGTATTCCCTCCCATGATGTGATAGGGTGCGAGCCTATCGCCATATTGAGCATAAATTAGACACTCAGGGCTGATCCTGAATAGAAAAACCTAATATCACTGCTCGACCCGAGGACTGAATTCGAGACCTTAGCACTGGAGTCGTATACAAATGTGCCACCGGGGTAGTTAGTAAGAAGTATATTTTAATGAGGTAGGTAATATTTCACACCGTTGACTAGTACTAATACCTCATAAAAAGTCTTTCATTGTAAGTTGGAACGGCAGTGAGTCCTAATACTAATATTACACGTATACTTTGCCCATGTCCATAATCTGCGCTCAAAATGTCTAATTTGCATGTAATATTAAACAATTCATAGAGCCGTTAATTCAATTGATATTGCATGCTAGCACTTTCGATATTCACGAGTCAATGCTTCATCAAATAATGTCTCCATCTGACAAATATTTATAAAGTTGTTAACCAATATGAGTCATTAGTTTTTTATAGAGCCTGTCAACATGCAGATTATAAAACATTATTCAGAATTTAAAAAAAAATTGCGCTGTAATTAATTAGGCCGAATGTGTAAAAATGATACACTATCGGTTATTGTTTATGTTCCAAGAAGGATCTGTTAATGTGTACTTCCTACAGCCGCGAGTCGAATAGAACACGTGTAGAAGGTACTAGCACACTTGTGTTTACATGTATCACGACTGTTTACATTTGTAAGAGAAATGCAAATCGTTAATTTATCGCCACCTTAAGAAGCAACTATATAAAACAAACCGCAAACACGAGCGCGGTTCAAAGACCTATCACTTGAACAGTTTGGCGTGTATTTGAACAAGTGTTCTTCAGTTAAACTTGCAAACGTTACGAGCTTATCCGTATGAGCGAACGAGCTTAAAGCTATTTAATAATAACAGACGCAACTAAACATGAACAAAAACTATGATTATATGTTTAAGTATATCTTAGTCATACAATATCAACATGTTTTTTGTGTGTAAAGTTCAAATATGACTAATAGTATGATTAAAAATATCCTTTATGAAGCTTTGAATTAAAATTCAATTTCGTTGAATAACACACTTTACTCACTATATTTACGTACATAAGGTAACATATTAACCTCGTTGCACATCTAAATATTCAAAATGCGACAAATCATCATATTTAAAGAATAATGAATTAATCTTTCGAAACACAAATACTGCTGACTTATGTACATAGCAATTAAAATGAAATAAACCTCAGTCATAGTTTGGTGTGAAACGGCCTTTACATAAATGAACATCCAAGCTTTTGCACGTGATGTCTTGCCTTGCTTATTGACGATTACATATTTACTTTTACATATCTTACTTAAATTACAAATGACTGGATATCATACAATAGAACCACGTATTATTTTAAACTAATACTTTTAAAGATTTTACTTTGTCTTTATGTTAGAGATCCGTTTTGTTTTATCTTTAAAGGTATCTTGACTACATCGCCCCTAATAACAAATAGTAGTCCAAGTACAAAAGTCAATCAACGATAAATTTATTATTTCTGAACAGTCACCAGAGTCATGTCAGCCTAGCTTACTGGATTTTTAGCAGCTAGGCCAGAAACGGAATACTTTTGGAACCAACTATGTAGACAATTTTCACATTACGGTGAATTACGGAGTGGTGACTGCTATACAGTCGAAACCAAACAGAAATATTCTATAATCTTCATGTTTTCATATAACTATGTTAAAAATAAATATATATTTCCACTAAAATTTAACGAATGTTTCATTTTTTGCGATGCGAGTACTTTGCGACGATAAGAATAATTTACCGTCGCTGAGGTGGTGGGAGGAAGGAGTGCACTTATATTTATTTTCCCTTGGGACAGGTGCTTCTTTTGAATAACATTTTATTGTGATAAATGCTATCAGATGCAGAGAAAAGTTAGCGTAAAGAGATTTTAATGCCACGCCCTAACACAGTATAAGTATATATAACCTTCAATAGTAAATACTAATTATATCATTTTATCTTACTTTTTATTAATACTATAAATGAGAATATTTTTGAAAATATGTGAATGTTTGTTAGAAGTAAACGCAGCAATCGCTGAACGTATTTGGATGAAATTAGGCATACGGATGGACTATGTCCTGGATTAACATATAGGTTACGTTTTATTCTGGTGATATACTTCCGTAGTATATATTTGAATTTTTGATTTGTGTTTGAAGTAGATGACGCTAGCATCGTGCAGGTGGCGCTACGGATCGCTACAATCATTTAGAGTTTTTTTGTAGCGGTTAAGACCTTTAACTTAGGCGAAGCCGCGAGCAACACCTAGTTAATATTACATGTAACAATTTTCCATTACAGATTCAAAAATCCTGTTGTGCGCCCTGAGCTCGAACCCAAAATATTCGCCTGGATAGACCTTCCTACTAACATTAGTTATGAATAAATTAAATATTTCTTCACTACATCACACTATAACTGACTAAAAAAACTCATAAAATTTAACTCAAAGAATAAATTTCGTAAAATATATTAAATAGAAGACATAATATTCATCTCAAACCAAACACTTATACATTAACCTCGGATTTGAGGTATTTGCGATGTTTGAAAAGTGTATAATGTTAAATGTAGGACTGTTTATAAATAAATCATGAACGCAGATAGCATCGTCCATAAAATATTAATATGCGGTCAACATGTACTAATTTAACTGAACATGTAAAAAATATTTTACTCAATCGAGAATTACCTCTTAGCGAAATAGAGTTGTAATTGGTATTACATCATTAGTAATGCTTGCTCCAGCCTTTCACCGTTTATTGCATTCAGACTTCTCATTAATGTTCATCTATGAGGAATTATTTGATGTAACTTCTATACTTTGAAACATTAATATTTCATTCATATATTATAGGTACTAGTAAAATGCTACTTTAGTACACTATTAATGCGGAAATTAATAAAAAAAATTGAGGTTTGTCAGTCAATCATACATAAACCGAAGAATGGATATAAAAAAGTCTAGTAGTCTAGTCTCTGAACAGTTCTGCCTTATTGATTCCGACAAATTCTCGTTTCTCATATTTTCAAACAAAAATATTTGCATGTTTCTTTGAAATCAAAAGGAATGACATCGTTAGGCTCTTATTCCAATTATACTGTTAGCTCCGAACAGTCGAGAACGAACCCAGAGGTACCCTTTTCATTTATTTATTAGCCGCTTTACTGATTGATGTACGATACACATAGGTACTCGCACAGTGATCAAATTCTGATAATTGCGAGCTACATATATGTGTTATTACGTGTACTGCTACCAACTTATCTATGTCATATACAAGGATAAAACTATTTGATTGTTTTTATCATATTTCTATAAACTAAAATATGAAGCCGAACTGTATCTGAGAAATGTGTATTTTATTGTTTAAAATTAAACACTAAAAAGTGACTACAACAAGTATAGTAATTAAGAATAGTGATTGCAACAGTTTGAAACAATAATTATTAAGACGGTAGGTAAGTATGACTGTAAGTATTAATTAATGATAAATTATTGTATTATTGATAAATAAATGGTATACAAGAAGTACCTACACAATTATAAATAATTTATACCCTAATAATTATTGTGATTCTATTCAACAAAAAAACCTTTACGGTAACATGATTCATATTAATTATTTATATACATATACTGAGTTACGTTAATGAAAAGGCGAGGCTGTCAGGAGGTCTTTATAACATTTTACAACGTTGTAAACCCACCGTAGAATTTTAGGATTAATTTGATTATGGTCAATTATTCACAAAGCGATCGGGCCTCGTTCCGTTTTTTATCCTGCGCTAATAAGCCGAAAAGTATCTAATTTGGCCGGCGGTGTCTTTGCTGCTAACAAATTAAACCACTTTAGCGTATCAGGCAATGAAATTAAATTAAATATTAACAATCGATAATTAAGTGACTTTAAAGTGATACCATCGTTTATAAAATGTTTATTTGATTTTCTACTTAGGTAGACCTACATACTCGTTTGTGTCATGATTTGAAGGTAGTTTGGATACCCTTTCGTCACCCAGGAAAGACGTTTTATTTACAATGTTTGTGCTTAAGCTAATGATAAAGCAACAACTAATCTCAGGATTACAATAATAGGACTTAAAAGGCTGATAACAAAAGTGAGCCCGTCGGTCGCGATTGCCACGCTATCTGCGCGCGCGCACCGCAGTAAAAGCTCATTGTAACCCGAGCCTCAAATACGAAATTGAATAATGCTGACCTATCCCGCGACCGCCTCGCCCATAAATCACCGAGATATTTATGTCCCTCAACCCCCGCATGTCCACCGCATCCCCTCTCGCTCTGCAGCCTTATTCGCGTCCGTGGATATAAAATATTAAATAAAAACCTACATAAACTCGTAAGTAATTTCAAATGGAATCAGTAAAGAGCTGCCAGTGCGGTCGCACACCTATTCTGCGGTTTGAACATCTAGCCTTAGACTCTATTGAAAAATTGTTTTGCCTTAAATAATGTGCAATATTTTCGCGTAGAAACGGTAACTGACTTTGAAATGTGTTTAGACATAGTATTGAAAGTGAATTAGCTTAGACAGCTGCTTTCCGATGACGATGACAGACAAGTGGCTACATTGTAGCAATGCGAACTGCATTTACAATTTCTCATTTCATATTTTACCCAACAAGTAATGTAAATGCAAGCAATTGTTTGTAAATAAAGATTACAAGCTAGTTGAGACTGAATAAATCTCGAGATGTCACTGCGCACGTTGCGCAACGCAACAGCCGACCGCGACGCGGTGCGTGCAAGCCGCGACCGAAAGAACATAGCAAGAATCTGTGACGTATCTGACGTTTAACATACGCGCTTCTCGTAACTTCGCTTATATTGCTTTTTATTTATGAGTAATAAATAATATTATTAGACGGAGATACCGATTCCTGATAAAAAGTGGGCCCGCGTTAAATGGGAGGCTCGTTGGAAGCAGAAAGAAAGTAATGGTGGCGCATCGAACCGGTTTGGAGATTTTTACGAATGCAAGCAAGGCTGCTCGGCTCGGCTCTGGCTATGTGCTGCCCGCGGCGAGCACATAACATCACCGACGGCGGATTCGCGCCGGCCGGGCCGAGCCTTTCTTCCACACGGACACGCGCACACACGCACCGTTTGTCCGTATAGTCTTCGGACCGATTATTATCTGCACATAACTGGATTCCACGCAAATGTACATACATACACTCATTAAAATATTTGCTGTACGCTCGACCACTTGAGTCATTATTTACGAATAACTTGCCAAACAATAGCATCCTTGAACATGCGACCACTATTTCAGGATTTAGGTTGACGCGATATGAAATGTGATCGCAATTCACAATAACGCGAAACAGTATTGTTTGAGTTTGGAGGTATAAACACCTTGTCTTGAGCATTAAATCAAGTTGACTCCGTACGTCCTGACAACAATCGATTGACATTGCCTCAACCTGATGAATCAGAAATAGCAGCTCCAATAAACATGTCACATTTGATTTCAGCAAGACGTTTACTATGCAAATGTGGTTCTTGTCTTACCGATGCCGATACTTATGTGTTAATAAACGTGATATCTATATTCATATCTAAACACGTGTTTAGTTACGATTAGTATCAAGCACAAATATATAATATCTATCAATATAGATATTTAATCATTATACACAGGAATTATAAACCTATAGCTAACAACACTGACCTATTTAGGGTGTCGGGAAGCACGATTGTCTTGACTTATGGGCAAAATATTGGCGCCCACTGACCTGAATAACCTTATAACTTTTATTGCATCTTCATTGAAAGAAGTTGTGTCGCTCTAGGCCATTAATTAATATTATACGAATGTTCGTTGAGGATGGACTTCCAATTACTACTATTGAAGTAGAAAAAATTACTTCAAATATTATGTCATGCAATAATTGGGATATCTAAAGGTATACCTTACATATTAGCACCATCGTAAATGAACACGCGGACTACGTGACGAATAATGCGTGAGGTGACGACCTTTAAGGAGGAAGGAACAGTCAAAGTAGGTATGGGTTTTCTGAGACTGTGATTATCTACAATTTCGTTCGTCATACTAATATTAGACAAATGGTGTATACCAGGAAAATTAAATCTACCTAAATTTACAAACAATATTTAGGCCGCTTACGCATATTAAATGCTGCCGATAAACATAAATGACCTCAATGAACATACATACTGTGTATTTTAATTCATTAAGAAAATGACCATCGTAATATCATCACACCCTGCAAACATCTCGGTAAATCAATAGGTGAGTGATTGACTTATTACAGAAGAGTATCGTGTTACAAACTGACCTACATCGTGGATTAGATTCCCAAGCTTTCGATATTAATGTCACTGACGGACAACGCCTATGTCTACCTTTAATACTGTTAGGAACGAAAGAAAAGGTGCCGCTATATTAATCTATATTAAAGCAAATGTCGAACGTTAGTGAATCGAGGCCCGGAAAATACGAACAGCCAACGACGCCTTGTTTGTTTGTCAACACTCGCTTGTGTTTGACGACCCATTAGAGCGAGGTCGACTACTGAAGGCTGAAACTTTTTGCCCATCATTGTACATTTTATGGCTATTGCAAACAAATATTTTGATATTACTTTTCACGATGACAAGTGAAAATGATTCATGAGTAGGACATAAATATGGAACGTAAATTACACGGAAGATGTAAGAGTAAACTGACTGACATAATATCATTAAATAACCTCCGACACAAAAATACTTCTAAAAAGGAAATAAATAAAATATGTTTCTTTATCCTTGTAACTTCACCAGTATTAATACCTAGTATTTTTTGATCCAATAGTCGTCGAGTTGGAGGACCCCTAAAGATATATTTTCATGTCCCCGGACCGTGATTCGCTACTCCGACGCGAAAACGCTTGGTTCTAAATATTACTAGGTACTTATATACAAATAAAGTTTAAGGATCATAAAACACCCTCTTTAAATTTGCTTCTTAGATGTTATTTTTCGTGTCGGGGGCATGTATAATTTTTTTATTTTACTCGTTTTAAATAAGGTCGGTTCTATTTTTTCTACTTTCAGCCCTCTATCAACATCCGTCTAACACTTACTCATAGAGACCATTCTTATGAGCCCAATACTCTATATCTGTTATAAGTTCCTGAGGGGTTGGGTATTCCGGAAACTACATCATGCTACAGTATAAGTTCGAGCTTGCCATGTTTTGGAAATGCCACTGAAGTAACAGTACACTAAATTTAAAATGATTCGGACCTGTGAAAGTAGGGAATGAGTTGATGATCTTCAAATGCTTGGACAGATCTTCATAAATTATAGCTGAAAACTATCTTGATCACTTCAGTCTCAAACAAAAGAAACCGCATCAAAATCGGTCCATTTTGAAGGCTACGAGCCCACAGATATACACAGATACACAAAAACACACATACACCTTACACATATAACACCCCTCTCCGTCGGGGGTTAAAAATGAAGCCTATCATGTACGAATAAAGTTAATTGCATGTCCCCTTTTATAGAAACTGATACATCTAATCAAATCGTGTAGATACATCCCTAAGTATATCGACATATTTTTATAAGAGATAAATACATGTCACAGCTGCATAAAAGCTCCAGTAACATCGGTCAGGAGACCCATATCTACATGTAAGTTAGAATTATTCTTAGCTATTTTGTAAATCATGCAATACAAATTTTTCCTTTAAAAAAGATACTCGTTCATTAAATTCCGATTGACAGTGATTTATGCTATAAGTCCTGGGGTCGAACGCTAGATAATAAATATTCTTTATAATTGTGAGTTTATGATTAGAACAGAAACAAGTAAGTTGCCACATAGGATTTATCCTTTAAATCGAGAGCCCCCTACACCATGCTAAGATGGAAACAAGGCCAGCGTAACGCAGATGAACTAGTTTCGCACTAGCGTAGGTGGATACTGTTTTTCATAATTTACTAAATGTAAGGTTATTTTAAAATCATAATTTTGTTCAGTTCATACCAATAAAGTCATAACATCTATAATACATTGAGAGGTTATATATACGTCAGTCTATATGCTGACAAGCTAATGAACAGAATTGAGTATTCGGTCAATATTTATTGCATTAACTATAATAATTTAAACATATAATGAATATTACGTACATAACCGCTAGGAATTTATTTCATCATTGTCTATTAACAGTGTCTCAGGGCTATGAACCTTGAGGATATGAATTGGATTCCCAAGTCGGATAACAAATTATGGACGTTTTTCGATTCAGAAAATTGCGTCTAATCTGCGTCGGTTCGAAATTTATATTGATATTCAATCGCTTACATATGCGAATAATTTACTCATGTCAGCGAATTCCAGTGCAGAAGTTACGCCCCTGCCTAACTTTTTGGGGTTTATATAAGCGAATAATTAATAATTTGATTATATCACTGCTATAAACAGCATGTATGTCGCCACAATGTTTTATTTTTCCTAGTTTTTGTCTGCCTGAAGTTGACGACGCGACTCATTCGGTTTTTATGGTACTCGCGGTCCATTATTTACATTTGTGCTGACCGCGAAATTTGATTACTTAACTAAACACGTCTCTTGTAGACAATATTTGTGTACCTACATACGCACAAGAACGATTATAATTTATATGCGTGGTTTAGCGTTCGTACTTATGTTTTAAGAGGTACGTATCAGTTTATTATGTATGTTTTCTTAAGGATCATTACAACATCGAAAGGGTTTGGTGGCACGAATATACTAACTTGTAAAATGTGCGGTTCTAGGTTCAAGCCTAAGATCGTTTTTCATTGCAAGTTTCGAAGGATTTCTTTCTCTGAAGTTGTAATAAGGAGTTATATCTATACTTAACGAAATGCCTAACCCCTAAGGCACTTGTGGTTTTTAATAAAATATTTTTCCCGACGGTAAAAGAACACTATCGTCCCTTAACATCCACAGTGCCGGAGGAAATGTAAGCGCATTCCCTACGTGAACCTGGGAACCCAAAGCATAATGTTGTCACTAGACCATTACGGCGATAACGGTATGCATATATTTTTTAAATATTCAATATATTTGAACCTATGTAAACATTATTGATACAAGAACTGATACAGTATGAATACTAACATACCTATATAACATTATAGTCGTAGATTAAATACAATAATATATTTTGTTGATGTATTTTATGGCGAATTTATAAAGGTAAATAAGTGCAATTATTATAATTTATGTAGTAATTTTCTTCAATACATGGCAGAAAAAAATATATAAAATACTTTAAACTTCCTACATACATTAATAAGTACAATAAATAAATAGATACTACTGGTTAAATAACTAAGCGATAGAAGAACAAGCTTTGCATTCTCAAAGGTATTTTTTTCGTATTGTATGCTTATTGTGACACAAAGCGTGGTGAATGATAACGCGTTGTGCTGAATATCCTGGACACCAACTTTTACGACGGCCATATATTTACCGGGAATGGCATCAATATTTAAAAGAATTCATCATTCATCCATTAGTCACAGAGCCAAAATATTTGTTGACAAAGCCTGCGTAATTGCAGAACTACAATCGGAATACTCGCTACGAAGCTACCGTAACGCCCGCAATTTGTTCCCATTGTTCCACTGGTGTAATGTTTACACCGGCGATTGTCATGTCCGCGCGCCGGGAGATGTTTTCAAAACAGCGGACGCTTCATGAAATCCATTGTTTAGCGAGAAACGTCCAGCGACTATAACGGGTCGCATCATAATATTATTGCACCACTCATTAAACATCGCAAACCCAAATACTCCATAACCCTAAGAACAGCTGCACTTCAACGTGAAAATTACTTTAGGGCGCGAAAGAAAAATTTACTGAAATTCAGCTGAAACTCACCTGAGTCATGAGCCGATCGGCGCCCGTGCCCTCATCGTCCCTAAAGTCGATGTCCGGGTTGTAATTGGGCACTAAGTCTTTGAATCTCTCGTCGTCTCTGGAGATGCGGCCCTCAGGAGGGCCACTGGCGGTCATTTTGTTCTCACTAGTGTTCGGATCGTGCTGACCGAAGACGAGGGGGGTGATGCGGCGCGGTCCGTGGCGGCGGTTGAACCCACGGCCCGGGCCGCACGCCGCCGCCGCGCCCAGCCACAGAAGCACCAGCGACAGCCTCATCTCGCAGACATCACTCCACACGCGCTCGACGCACGACCACCGCGCGTCGCGATCTGAGCGACACTGAGAGCCGGCTGCCGCAGCCCGATGCGATCGTCCGTCCACCACTGAACCCGAGATTGCATCCCTTGCTTACCGCCCGCCGGCCCGCCACGGACGTTACGTTGGGACCGCCACCACCTCGCATCTCGCACTCCGCGTGCTCACCAATACGCGTCATACATTCACTTCACTGGAAAAACCCACCAATTCCGTGCTTACTCCATTCCCTATAAGCACCTAAACTATATTGGAAATCTAACACCGTACGTCTTAAATATAAAAAATATTTTAGTCTACCCACAATACTTATTTTAAAAATATTTTAATTGTACTTCTATATAATATTAATAATCATAAAGACATAAATGCCTAAATTATTTGCCGTATTCATAAATACCTGATTATTTCTAAAACAGCAAAATGACCGCTAATTCTACAATATAAGCTTAATAAAAAAAAAAAATACGAATATTCATCCAAAACAGGCGAAAAGGAGACGAAGCTTGCCAATTAACCAGAACTTTGACACAGCGAGTTAACGAATGAACTTAAGGCGATACCTCAAGGTCCATTTTCATACATTTTGTTTCACCTTTAATCTGGGTAACTAAACAAGTATTGGCAAGTAAAGAATTTAAATTCACGTCTAGTTAGTGATTAGTTCTCGCAGTTGAAAGAAAAACGTAAAAATAATTAATAATCATGGATATTTCGGCCTTTAAAATTTCGTCATATTAAATTTATATAATACACTAACTAGACGTGAATTTAAATTCTTTACTTGCCAATACTTGTTTAGTTACCCCGATTAAAGGTAAAAGAAAATGTATGAAAATGGACCTTGAGGTATCGCCTTAAGTAATACATAAAAAATGTACTGTAATATTTTAGCGAGTATTAGGAACTACTGTTAGTATGTCGATCAAATAAATGCGTTCCTCAAATATATAAAATGTAAACTTGAACAAAATGTGTAAAGGTACACTTATACTTAATATAAATTTTTTATGCATTGTAAATGTCCGTTTTTAAGTTCCAACATGTTTTCGAAGACAATTACACCATTAATAAATAAGTATAGATACGTACACATATTTTCTCATGTTTTCCCAAAAACAAATAGACGCCGGAAAAAAAGTGCGGTTCATATTAATGGAATGGTATTACAATTTTATATTTTAAAAAAGTATGTAAGTTGGACATCAGCAATTTTAAAAACCCGTTAAATGTACAGAAAACCAGACGTAAAAACTTAACCCTCTCGGTGGCGACGGCAAAATATTTACAATAGCGCATATTTAATTTAACGCTAAATGAATTTAATTGTATTCAAATATTTATATTTCAAACGAGTACCTAACGGTACATTTTAGAAATCTCCCGCAGCAGAAGAATAGTCATTCATAACAGACTCATCAATGGAGAACATTACCTATATTCTTATATTATTATGACACGTGTTGCGCTAATAAATTTTATATCCTATAACGATTTTCTAACACTCCTTACAATATGGAGATTAAGTAAGTTAATCATAATATTATGCGCAAATAAATCTTGTTAAAACTGTGGACGTTTATGTTATTTATGAAATTGTAATGTGAAAAAACTACTGTTTTTTTATTACTTTTAAACGTAATGAAATTATTACATACATATATAAAAAAATATCTAACTATTTCCAATAAAACAAAGCTATTTAACTGGAAACTGGATACTCATTTCTCGACGATAATTTATAATCACCTATCAGCACACTTTTTATATTCACAAATAAACGAAGTTTTAAGTCATTTCGTAAACTTTACTGCTAAAAAGTCCGGATAAAGTCCCGCCATAAGATTAACTCTGCAAATCCCGTTTTAAAACTACATTCAATAGACCTTTTTAAACAATTCACTTTTTAACTCTTCAATTAAAATTTATACTAAGGAAGTTTTGTTGTACTGCCCACAACAGGGTTAAATGATTTATCTCGTCATCATGAAAAATACGTCGTACGTCCATGTACGTACGACAATTCCAATTTTTTAAGCAAACACTACGTCTAATGTTATTTTTCCTAATTGTCTATGTATTGCTACATCACGAGATCTAGGGCCATCGCGAACTTGGTTTTTCCGGATTTTGGCTATCTTTACTTTAAAACAGTACAAAAAGCGACAAAATTTAGGTACTTGAGAATAGAAAAAGTCAAGCTTACAAATCGATCGACTAATAAGTAGTAAACGTTCACTGACGTCCATGAACACCCTTATTATGTATATTTGAGGTGACGATGCCTAGGTTTGAGCAAAGCCTAAGTGCTTTCGAAAGCTTTTACGGAGGAAACTTTTGAAACTTTATGCAATGATATTGAATTCGAGGTCGTTTTTTTAATATTGTTGTAATCATATTCAAACTATGTTCACAGACTAGTTATCAATAAATTTTAATCAATATTGTAACTGACATTTCATATTTGAATTAAAACTCAAATTGGTGCATCCTAATTTACGCTATGGGGATCTATAGAGTTTATTATTGCTATTTGTATTTTTATATACGTTGATATTGTAACTTTCCTATTTTGGTTAAATAATATGAGCGATAATATAATGTGCTGATTTAATATAAAATTCTGATCAGTTAAAAATATCCCTTAAATAAATGCTAATTCATTCAATTTCCCCTACTTACAAAACTGAAACTCAACTTATAACTGACTTAATTTTATGATGTAAATTCAAGTTGAAATATGAATTCACCCTTGTATAATATTTAAAATCCTCTATGAGTTATTGCCACGAGAGAACAAACAATGATTTTAATAAACAAAGTTTCAAACTTCCCTGAACGCTTTGCTAAAATTGTTATTTGTACTATTCTTTAACCGACGGAAAAACCTTGTGAAAATACACAAGCAAATTTTACACCAGTGTTGCCAATAAACTGCGAATTTATAATGTGGTGAACCACAATGTTAATTAGAGCTGCACTTGGTAATTCGTGAGCAAAGGATGTTATTGCTATTGTCCACATAGTTGTTTCGTAAATGAACTATAGTTAGTACTCGATAATCAATAATATTTATGACCCTTTGTTTGAACCTGCATCATAAAGTTATTACTTAAAGACAAGAAATATTTTATATACTCACGTTGGATTGAAATAACGTCACAGTAATTATTTTTTAGTAAACAAAGTATAATTCAGCACCATAATCTTGACGAGACGCATTTAGAAGTTAAACACTTGTTTGGGAGGCCATTCCGACTTACATATCAGTATGAATAAACAAATTAAGAACATCGCAAAACCCTTTCCCTTCTCCTCCTTGTTACAACCTTGAACATGAATAACTACTTAAAACATAAAAAAGGACAATGTCGACTAAATTAAGGTCTCCAAACATAGATCAATATCAAATACACACAGTATATATTAAATTAATGTTGTAGTTTAACAATGTCATAAAACTTCTTGCTTATATTGTCGAAGTTAGATGTCACGACGGCACAGTTGGAAAGCAATTTCTCTAACTAAATCAGCACAATAACTTGGAGGAGTGCGTCGAGCACGAGTACTGACTATGTCATATGTTATACGACTCCTTTATATTTGTTTATGACACATTCGAGTAGGTAATGCTTGAAATATACACGTAGGTATCTATAAAAAATATGAGACTACCTATTTGATCGAAGGGATATACCACAGCTATCGGGTTGAATTAATAGGCATATCTAACATTGTTCGTGTATTAAATCATAATCAAAGCGTGTATAAAATAATAGAGACCTTAATAAATATGTAGTTTACTATAACTGAGCGGAAGTTACCACATAGATAGAAAATAAATCGAGGAACATTTAATGCCTTTTTTTATATTTTAATATAGGTAAAGAATATTTTAAGTGTGATTTTTTACACGTAGGTATTATTGTACATCGTGAACTAAATCACTTGCATAATAGAGAAAACAATTGATATGAAAAATACTACACAAACAACATTATAAAGAAAAACATCATTTTATAACTTCACTCAGATACCACACAAAAAGTAAAACCTTTAAAAAGGTCTTCTAAACACATACAATTATTCATAACAATAATAAATTATTTCATATTTGTAAGCTGAAATACTCAAGGTGACAATGTTATGTTTAATGTGAATATTTAGAAATGTGTTTAAAGCATGTTTTTTCTTTTCGTGGTATTTTTTCGCGGTATGGATGATGAAACAATCATAATATTACGTAACTTCGATATTATACTATTTATATTGAATGAAAACATAGGAATTAAAGTATGAAATATGAAGTTATCCTAAATATCTCACATTCACAGATTACACGACGATTAAGTGTTTCATTTAAATAAAATTTAATCACACCGGATATATACGCACCTATGAAAATGTAATATACTAAACACAACAAAATAACAAGTTGTTATTATAATTATATGCACATTGTATTATTCTCTTTGAAAAATATGTTCTATACGTACTTCATTTTCAATAGTGCTATAAAAATATTTTCAAAAGTTAATTTTACAATAATAATATGCAATAATGTAAAAAGAATAGGAGAACATAAAATGGGCTTACGTGTTCACACTTTCTTATCGTTATTAGTCAGAAGGGATTCATGTGAATTGGATAAAGTGAGGTGTATTTTAGAAAAGGGTGCGAACACGACGTGCTCGCACCAAACGCACAAAGCTTTGCGAACCGCTGACTGATAACACTTCGCGATAACTCATTTCCGTGTTTACTTTAAGACAGGTTAGGACGAACTCTGTGCATTATTTGTCTTTTTGAATGTATATAGATTTGCACAAATTCTTTAGGAATAACAAAAATATTTGACTTCGTCAGTGTGCAGGTAATTTTGTTGAATGGAAAAATAAGTTTAACCATATTTGGGAACGTAGCGTAAATGTCATTCAAAATTATACTCTTAGCTGTTTACTACGCAACAAATTATGATATATTATAAACAAAAGGAAGTCGCACGACGGAGCAATAAGAAAAGTTTATTGCGCGATTATCATTACCCACCTACCTACATCAGTACCGGCGCCATGGTCGATAGTAGAGTCTGACCAACACAAAGACTACGTTCACACACAATAAACTACCCCAATAAAACTTAACTATTGTTGCTTGTACAGTTTTAACCGCATTCATTGACAAAAGTTAAAGGACTGACTTATCAAAATATAGTAGATCCATAATTCAAAAACTATATCACATCTACGTCCATTCACAATAGATTATAATGCACAAATGCTTAATATCTATAGGTTGATGGCTTTTTGTTTGAACGGCATTTTTTTATTAGTACGCTAAAATGATTACAGGTACTTACAATATTATAATGTATTTACTACATAGGTGTCGATCATAGTGTAAAGAAACGTCCGATTTGGAGTTTGAGCTGTACTCGAATGTTAGATTATGCGAGCTGAATTCCACGAAGAAGTCAGATTAAAGCAGAAAAATACATACATAATATATTCTGAGCCGTATAAAATTATGCGCCTATATGTGCAAATAAACTAATAATATACCTAACTTCCTTGAATGAAATTTATCCGGTCACAATTTTCATACTAGCTAGTTTTTTTTATTTTAATATGATTGGTCTTTAGTGTACAATCAAAAGAGTTCGTGGCCGTACTTATACTCGAAAAACCAAGAAACGTATTTGTATTCATTCGCGAATTATGAAGATGACGCACGCGAAAGTGGAAAATCCAATAGCGCTAATTTAATACGCAAAACTTATGGCTAGATATTAGATATTAGAACCAACCATATGCTGTACCAGGAATCATTGTTTTGGAAGTTTATGTTATACTTTTGTTTGGTTTATTTTCATAATTATGGAATTCCACAGGGTAGCGCACTGGGCCCTACGCTTTTTCTTGTATACATTAACGAGCTCTGTGACGTAAAAATTAGAAATGCTGATATATCAATGTTTGCGGACGACACAGTTATCTTATTCAGCGAAAACTCCTGGAAGAAAATATCAACAGCCTGTGAAGAGGGACTGGCTAAAGTCACTGCTTGGCTAGAGGACAATCTACTGGCGTTGAACACTGCTAAGACCAAACTACTGTGCTTCAGTGCAAATAAAACAGCACATCCTAAAACTGGTTTCAAACTCACAATACACACGTTCCCATGCAATCGTAACCCCGTTTATCCAAAAATATGTAATTGCCCAACGATAGGAAAATCGTATTCCACGAAATATCTGGGAGTTACAATCGACGAAAATCTGCAGTGGGCTAGTCATATATCGATCATAGCCAACAAAATACGGAAGCTTATATACATTTTCAAAACTTTGAGATATGTTGCTAACCACGAGCTCTTAATACAAGTGTATAAAGCCTTATGTCAAAGCGTTTTAAGTTATGGCATATGTTCATGGGGTGGTGCTGGGAAAACATACATGTTAGAAATCGAACGTGCACAGCGAGCCGTTCTCAAAGTACTCCTATTTTTACCCTTTAGAACAAGGACGGATTTGGTATTCGAAAAATCCCAGGTTCTGAGTGTCAGAAAACTTTTCATTCTTGAATGCTTGCGACGGTATCACCAAATCATAGTTCCCAGTTTACCAATACCAGTAAACAAAAGAATACAAAGTTGGCCAATACCACGTGTGCGCCTTTCGTTAGCCAAAAAGCATTTTAATTACCTAGCTCCAAAACTATACAATATAATATTTAAGACCAAAAATATTACAAAACTGAGTAACTATGAAGCAAAAAAGATTTTTATTGACTGGCTAGGAAATTACGATTACGACCAGTTAGAAAATCTTATTATAACGCTCACACACAAATCGTGACACCCCACATACAAACACACACACACACCAACACAAGTACAGCCACACGTTCACACACATTAGCAATAAACTAGGTAATACATACATATATCTATTAGACAATGAACAGCCATGTTAAACATAACTCAATTATTATTTTATGCTATTATCATGTGTCTCTTTTTAATTTTAAGTGTATTTTGTATTCTTTTTATTTATTTTTGTTATTATTTTTTTTTTTTTCCAATTGTTTAATGGCTCAATATATTAGCTGTAATATGTAGCCCTTCATGAGTAGCACCTTATTCTATAAAATCTCGGCATCTGAGACACAGGATACCCTAGTTCAGATGCCAAGGTTCCAAGACTTTGTAAATTTCGGAAGTGTTACAATAAACATTTTTATTATTTTATTATATTATTATATAATCAGGTACGGTCTTAGAAAATGGAACATAAGCAGTCTTTCAGCTGGGCATAAAATATATTATTATTATTAACTGACCCACACCGCAATACTCATAAAACATAATTTTCATGCGTGTAGAAAATTACACCGTTAATGTTATGTTTGTTTTACACGTACTTAAATCAACTTATAAACAAAACACCGGCAAGCCGATTACTGGCCGCTTTAAGGCAGCCAAAGCAAACTATACCAAGTGGTATACGAGTGTCGCGTCCGCACCTTCGTCACTACTTCCCTTTGGTAGAAAGCAAACATTATTTTCGACAAAGGACCGACCAAGGTGTCGGCGAAGGCTAATGGAGGAGAGTGCTGGACCAATATGCCCGTGTGTAGTGTTTTAAATTGTTTACTCTTCCATAAAGCTCTCGAGACCTTGCTTACAGACACGGGTGCCTTGTCGTCCGACGCTGTGGTTGAAGTGAGATATCTGTCTACAGACGTAAATAAGGATTTACCTGAATGATATTAAAATATTCGATTACCTGCCTATAATTATTTTTAAGAAGAAATACAAATGTTATTATTATCTATGCCTGAGCGTCAACGACTGCATGTTGTTCTAGTGGATCGAATTCTAGTAGCATTTTGCAATTTGAAAAAAGGACGCTTGGTTCTTTATTCCATAGTTTATTCATAAAGTTGGTTTATATTACAAGAAAATACATTTCCTAGAGTCTCTACGTTAAACATGGCTGTATGGTGGGGTCCCGTGTTGAAATTAGCTTAATATGATAGTATTTCATACTATAATATAAAAAGAAACTTCGTATTAAGTACTTTTATTTCCGATTATTTCAAAGGCTTGAATAGGTTAACGAATTTACCTAAATATTATATTTTCAATCTATCTACGCGGATATCTTTCGACGACATGGAACGCGCTTAAATGCCAAAGTCCAAAAAAGAAAAAAGAAAGTTTAAAGGTTGCAGAAACGCAGAATCGAAACTTGCTCACCCAAAATGCTTTGCATATTTTCGTATCGTTGGCATGCGGGTAATTCAGGTTCAATGTATATCTAATTTTTAGAATGTACCAGTCCAATGACAATACTAGTCCATTTAGTAATTTTTTTTCCAGGCATTGTGTAACAAAAGTTAACGAGTTCTAAGAATTGCTGGCGGTGTTATTATTATAGATAGATACTAGGGTCGATACTTTTGTTTCACCAAAATGTATGTTATAGGTATATTCAACTAGTTTATCGGCTTTACGGTAAACTAGCATTTTTTTTTTTATTTTGCAAAACTATACGTAAGACGTTAATATGGTAGTAGAGCTAAGTAGAGAAATAGAATCTCGCTATAAATCCATACTTTTTTACTTTATAAACCAACTTTTTCAACAAGAGTAGTACCATTGCGTCAAAAAAAAAATAACGTAAAACTTTGCAATTTCGTTCCATATGGTAAGTTATATTTTTGGAAGCTGAAATACCTCTCGCCCTATATTTTTATCCTTTATCCGACAGCTTGTCCAAAAAGTCTTTACAATAGACTTAAGGTGGTAGCTCAAGGTCCATTTTCATACATTTTGTTTCGGCTTTAATCTGGGTAACTAAACAAGTATTGGCAAGTAAAGAATTTAAATTCACGTCTAGTTAGTGATTAGTTCTCGCAGTTGAAGAAAAATGTAAAAATAATTAATAATCATGGATATTTCTGCCTTTAAAATTTCGTCATATTAAATTTTAAAGGCCGAAATATCCATGATTATTAATTATTTTACGTTTCTTTCAACTGCGAGAACTAATCACTAAATTCTTTACTTGCCAATACTTGTTTAGTTACCCAGATTAAAGCCGAAACAAAATGTATGAAAATGGACCTTGAGCTACCACCTTAACGATAACCATTAATCACTTGGTTTACTATACTTAGATAAAAATAGAATGTATGTGTAAATCCATCCATGTACCATCAAGTCTATGCTCGATATGAAAATATATTTCTATTCCAATATGTAAAACATAAAATAAAGAGAGAAAGAAAAAAGAAAGAAGAAAGAAACTTTCTTTCTTTAACATAAAGTAGAAAGCGTAGTTCAATTACACTTTAAAAAGGAAAAACTTTAACCTAAATGTATTACTTGGATACTAAAAGGTTTCTCATTAAAATTCCAAGCTCTTAAATGGCACTAATTCAGCGTGTACACATATTGAAGACGAAAACTTTCCTACTAGAGTCTTAAGATGCAATGAGTCTTTTACTGTGTTTGCAAACAACCAATGGACTGTTTCCATTGCATAAATAATTTATTAATTCAAGTATCTAAGTATTTTTTGTTGCATCAATTACCTGCCAAGCGACAAACCGTCCATCACAAAATTAAATATTTAATATGATACTCAAAATAAAACAAAAACGAACGGTACTAAACATAGGGTTTCATGTGCACTTCAATATCGTATTCAAAAGCACTTTTTAAATGAAACTCATAAAGATACAAGGTGTAAAGGAGTCAAACCAGTTCGGTTCATGCGATGCCCTCTAATTGACAAATTGGAATCTTATTAAAATAAAGTTCAAGTTCCTAACTGAACGGGCGCAGCGCAAGCGCAGACAGACGCGCGTGATGTCAGAGAGCCTGACGACCGGGAGCCGACGAGCGCCGAGCGAACACGATCGAGCCTCGAGCGGCGAGAATAAAAAGTCACCAGCATTCGAAGCGCGTGCCTCCATGTGTGTGGTCTACTACGGAGGTCCTCCTCGCTTTTTGATTTATTGAAATCGGATTTTCACACCTTTTTCGGTATTAATACGGTTTCAATTTTGCAAATTAATATGAGAGATTGATAAATATTGTTTTGATTGATACAATTTATAAACTTTGTGTATTTACCTACTTAGGTATAATTTATATTTATATAAGTACATATAATATTTCAATGGAAATGAAACATAACATATAATAGAAAAAAAATATTAATAATTTTAACCTTATAAAACATTTAAGAAAGCCTGTAACAAATTTACATGGGCAAATTATTGCGGATTAATTTTTATACAGTCTTCACACCTCTTAATTTTCGTATCCAGATTTTTTAAAGAGTTAATTTCGATCCCCGAATTAACATTTATTTCAGGATATCTAGGAATAAGATCGAAACTATTGTAGTCTTGATTATTATCAATATTTGATTTCCATTTATTTGCAATAATTTTTAAGGGTTCCAAACACTGCAAGCTTTGCTTTACTCGCAATAATTCAACGTTACATTGATTCTCTATTTCTAAAAGCTTCAATCTGTAAGCTTTTGCTAACATTTGCTTCCGAATAGCGTTTTTCTTTTCAGTTTGAGCCAAATTAAGTGTGTTTTGATATTTTTGAAGCTGTTTTTCATATTCTATAAGATTTTCATCACAATTCAGTTTGCTCTCTATGCATGCACTATACATATTAGACGAAAACGAAGTATCTGCCTGCAACATATCTGCAGAATATACTTGAACTGGATAATTATATTTAGCTACGTTTTCAAGAGGATTTACAAATGTCTTGCTTTCTTTCTCTAATTTATTCTTTTCTTCATTGAGTTCAAGCTTCAGGGAATCTATTATATTCTTACACTGTGCAATCCTGTCTTTCAGTTTAGTTTCATTGTCTTCAATCATCTGAGGGGTGCATTTAATATTATCTACCATATCTTCTCTTTTAACTGAGTCGTTGTTAGTAAGCACAGGCGTTGATGCAGCATCAACGGCTGTAGGTCTTGGTGATATTACACGGTCGCTATTGTCGCCAGATGCCATTCCTGTGTGATCCATAACTAGATCTATTGTAGTATAGAATATTATGTACTATTAATATACACTTTATATACCTTTTATACGCCCAATATATATTTCCAAAAATCAAAATATGACAATGTTTGTGATAATTTTATCTTAAACAAATGAAGTTCTTGTGGATGTCAACAGAATAAACAACAAAAAACTAATATGTTTACTTATTAAATTAAACTCATTTTACACCATAAAAAAGGGTAGCAAAAAGCATAGGCAGCCAATGAACCACATTGAACGCCTTATATATTGTAATTTAAGAAAATTTACATGTTTAGTGCAATAATCAAATCTTTTTTTAGGCTATAACTTTTTTCGTAAAACCCATCACTATGGGCTTGAAAAAAGGTATTTTACTACGCAATAATATAATGTATTACCGTTTGCTCTTAGCGTAGCGCAGTTCGGGTGAAAGGCCTATAGTTACTTGAGAGCTAAAAAGTAAGTTGTAGGTGTAGGAGCGAAATTTAATTCAAATCCATTCAGTTTTTATATTAATTTTGACGTCCACACATCTTAGTTCCAAACTCATAATTATTATCTCCAATTCTCCACATACCACATACATATTATATTATTAGTAGGATAGTGTGACGGGGGTTCCACTTCATAAGGGAAAAAATTTCATAGTTGAATATAATGTCTGTAACATTAACGTGTGTACTTCTGACGGCACTCATTTCAAAATATACAGTTAGAAGTCATTTTATTTATTTACTTAAAGTATAAGTGTGGTACACAAAGATGATTCGTGAATTTATCGTTCGCTTTAACGGTGAAGGAAAACATCCTGAGGAAACCTGCACATCTGAGAAGTTCTCTATAGGAATTTCGAAGGTGTGTGAAGTCTATCAACCCGCACTAGGCCAGCGTGGTGGACTAAGGCCTAATCCCCCTCAGTAGTAGAGGAGGCCCGTGCTCAGCAGTGGGCAAGTATATAATACAGGGCTGATATTATTATATTATATTACACAAATATGTTTTACTGAATAAGTGATTGATTTGATTTAACTTTACATACAACATGTAAGTACATATGCGACAATGGCTTAGGCTTACCTATCTACTTGTACAACTTTAGGCGATGTAGAGATGAGATAAAGCACGACTATATGAAAATCGCATATCCTTCATAGGTACTATATTCTAGTAATGCAAAAAATAACTTAGAGCTATTGCAAGGTATAATCTGCACCGCCTCAATGTTATGCTATCATTCTATCACCAACAAAACTACGCGGCACTTGTATTTTTGAAACTATCTATCCGAAATTTATGATAATCATGGATATTTCGGCCTTTAAAATTTAATATGACGAAATTTTAAAGGCCGAAATATCCATGATTATTAATTATTTTTACGTTTTTCTTTCAACTGCGAGAACTAATCACTAACTAGACGTGAATTTAAATTCTTTACTTGCCAATACTTGTTTAGTTACCCAGATTAAAGGTGAAACAAAATGTATGAAAATGGACCTTGAGCTATCACCTTAAAGGTAATTTCAAAAAACCCTGAATTTGTGTCAGAACATACAACATCTGCAGACGAAATGCAACAGTCCAAAAAGCGCTGGATGGCATTTATGTTACAGACGAATTCGTGACAGCCAATGGCCGAAATTCCTTGGGAGATTGCTCAACTTGTCGAGCAATCTGAGAAACATCCTGGTCAAAACACGCAGGGTCCCCGTTCATCCTAAACTGCTGTATCTAAACTGGAAAGAATGGATATACTTACGAAGTAAATACCTACATGGTAAGTATTTCCATTCTTTTTAGGTAGGTAGGTACTTATTAAACTAGGATAATGCCATACTGTAACACCAATAGATGTGGCCTTAGGGGGAGGCGAACCGGCCAACCGCCAAGCGGAAGACCTTTTGTATTATTATCAAATATCGTCATGAAAATTTATTATAACTATATTACAGGGAGCATTCACGCTGCGACCGTACCTATGCATCTTACCAAACGTCTCCGAGATTGGGACCGGTACGAAAATTCGATCTTGGTGTCATGAAGCAAACTGTACGGCCAAGATCATGTAGGTACTAGGTAGTAGATACGTTCTAAAATCCAGATTTCGTGGTTTCACGATGACGCGATAGTTTACCAAACGGTTCATGCGATGGTCGGAATATGAGTACAACTTCTATAGTCTTTGAATCTGTTATCATGAATCGAAAGTACAGAAAATACGACGCGATCTAAACTGTCGAGATCTTTCAAATAATTTATATTATTTATTCACTTTTAATTTTATATTATTATTACTCGACACTAGTGAAATCAACGATAGATAATCGGTGGAAGCCATAATATAAATAAAAGAACTAAACTGTCAACTGTCTTACTTGTCAAGTAACAGTTCATCTGTCAAAAGTCAAAACGAAAACGTTCGGCGTTCTATATTTCCGCGGGTAACTTATGTTGAGGATTTCAGGACTACATTATTTGTAATTTTTCAGAACTATCATTATTTGTGTTAGTCATTATACTACACAATGGGCTTGTTAGATTTGTGCGAAAAATATTACAGCACTAGAAACCTATACGAGGTGTTAAAGATCTCAGAAAAAGCGACGGACAAAGAAGGTAAATAACACCTTTTGCACATTTGAATACGTTGCCGTTTCTATAAAATAATAAAATATTTGAATTTTGCAGTGAAAAAAGCGTATCACAAATTGTCGTTGAAAGTACATCCAGATCGAGTTGGTGATAATGATAAACTCGAAGCAACGGAAAAATTTAAAGTCTTAGGAAGCATTCATGAAATTCTCAGTGATAAAAACAAACGGGCATTATACGACGAAACTAAGTCTGTTGATGATGAAGACTACAATGTTATAATCGACAAGGATTGGGCTGTTTATTGGAGAGTTTTGTTCAAAAAGATAACTGAAGAAGATATCATAGCCTATGAAAAGGAATATATTGGTACATACTCCATTATAATAATTTCTATTATATTAGACTTAAGTATAATTTGATTACTTATGGCAAAATCCATCCACAAAGTTTATAATTATTATTGTCTTCAGGTTCTAGTGAGGAACGTGAAGATCTTAAAAATGCATATTTAGCTGGCAAAGGCAACATGGACTATATTGTAGACCAAGTACAATTCGCCAGAACAGAACATGAACCCAGACTGAGGGAAATAATAAATGTTTGTATACAATGAAATATTTATATATTGGTGGGGCAATTTCTTTAAAGGTCTTTAAAGTAAAAGAATAGAATGAAACTTTTGTATGACTAAGTGTGGATTAAGTTATGTAGTAGTTTATTGGAAATATATTTTTTAGGAAATGATAGAGAGTGGCGAGGTACCAGCTTACAAAGCATTCACACATGAACCAGAGAAAAAAAGACAGAAAAGGATTGCAAAAGAAAATCGGGAAGCTGAAGAGGCTGAGGAATTGAAAAAAGAAATGGGAATGAAATCAGGTAAGATGTTTTTATTATTGCATGCAAGATTTTAGATGTTCAATCAAATATAAGTTTACACATCTATGTTATACCAGACGGATGTATACTGGCTAGAAGGATTTTCTCTATAAGTTTGATAATGGCACATTCCAGACATTTAATTGACTTGAAATCTAAAAAGTATCAATTCCATTTCTTAACACATCGACTGCCACTCTCTCAACAGTTATGCTTCTTAGGTGCAGCGCATGTGTGCCTAGCAAAATAACTGGAGTGTTAAAAAACTCTTACACTTGCATCATGTAGTTAAATGTCAATGGAAAACAACACTCTCCTTGTGTGTTACATCACAATGGTAGATAGTTCATGCTTTTGCAGTGTTAATACATTTACAATGCAACATATATTGAAAATTATCTTTCAGGAGCAAACAGTTTGGAAATAATGATAAGACAAAAACAAGAAACTAGAGCTAAACAATTAGACTCTTTTATTGATGATCTAGCAGCAAAGTATGGAGGTAACAAGAGCAAAGCTACCAAGAGAAAAGCTCCTCAAAAGAAGGAAACAGCCACTAAAAATAAAAGGAAAAAGTAATAATGTAAAAAATTTATTATCATCAACAATGTAACATTTGGCCACAGTCTTGATTCATACAGTGTCTTCCGAGATGTTTAAACAAAATAAATGTGTATTGCCATTTGAGTGTAGACACCATTAATACATACTGGAATTAGTAGTTATGTTATTAAAAATAAAATGAAATACTGTCTGAATCTTAAAACTGTGAAACCAAAACTGAAAAATTATATCAGTCATAAAAAACATTGTGTATTTTATAATTATTTATTTTGCAAACAAAATTGGGCTTCTCAAATTATTTTGTATTATTTTTAACATAATAATTGCTTGTGAGTAGTAAATAAAAGTAAGAAATATATACATATATTTTTAGTTAGTCCCCATCTTCCATAGCAACTTCCAACTGGCTTTCTGAATAGAAAGGACCTTGTTCAACATATGTCTGTAATCTTGTAATCATATTAGGATCAAATGCAGCGGAATTTGATAGCCTTTTTATTATGTCATATTTTACCTCCTTGGATTCTTTAGTATAGTCCACAGATCTATCCAAGAGATATTCAATGAAACCTGAAATATTGTTTTAATGAACATTGAATTGAACTGCCTTCTATGCTTAGATGGTATATCAATTTAAAAAATGAAACAATTTCTAATTATTATTCTTATATTCATTACAGTGAACTGTACTTCAATCATACCGTGTTACAGTCAAACTGGGATAAAAATGTATGGTTAATTACCTGCAGTCCTGGCAACCAATTCTTCACCCCACTGATGTTGACACAAGGCATCAAGAAAAGTAAATGCAGCCAGTTTTATGTCTGGGAAGGGGTTCTTACATAATCCAAACACAATTTCCATAGAAGGTGGTCTTTCACTTAAACTCTTAAACCACTCTCTAGTCATTAGAGTGACTCTATGATCCACTGGGCCTGTTTTGGGAACACTAGGATCCTTATCAATGCTGATGATATTAGCAAAACAATACAAAGCGCGAACTTTGATCTCTGTGGGGCTATTTTTAATAATTTGCCCTAATTTTTCAATTGTTTGTGTGTACTTGCTTCCTGTAAATATTAAATTATTGAAGGCATTAGTTTTCTAGATGAAAACAAATATTTTTCATAGAATTGAACTATGCAGCTGTATGCTATGCCCATTTCTAAAAATACAATTGTAAAAAGAATAACTGAAAATTAAGTCCATATTACATCTGATGTACCCAATACAGAATTTGTTAGAGTAACCTACCTAATGCTACTAAGCATAATTTTCCTTCAACAGTTGTTCCAACGAAGCCAAGAGTATCCAGAGCAACAGGTAGTACATTATGATCACTGGTGTCAAATGCACTAAACAAAGCTTCTAACAAAACAGGATATTTGTCAAATATCTCTTTAGGATAATGATGGGCAACACAGCCAAAAAATTTCATGTAACCTGGAAATTGATTAGATAGAATTATTAGATATCATAAATAGATATAATTTTTTATCTCCCACTCTGTACAATTATATATGATATGAAAGTAAAAAAGAAATGTCTGCTTATTTGAGAAAAAAAATATATATTTCTACTTTAAAATGCCAGTATAAATTAATACTTATCATACAAAGTTACCTGATATTAAGAGCCCAGCAAGTGGGTTACTGTCAAAACCAGCAACAATATCTGCTATAGATTTCAAAGCACCTTCTTTAACCAGGTAATTAATACCATAAGATGTAACAGACAGTCGGGACAGTAACTCTAAAATATTTAGATGATAGAGAAAATCTTTTGATTGTAACTCGGATACCATAAAGGCAATATAGCCTAAATCTGCACTCAAGTTGAACAAGTCAAATGATTTTGATGAAATGTTTATTATGACCTGAAAAATCCCAAAACATTGTATATTACATTTTGCTAATAACACTTTTAAAAAAATACTTAACCCAGGTGTTTTTTTTCTTTGGTATAAGTTTAGTAACTACATGATGGATCACCAGATAAAAAAATTATCAATCCTTTTCTGTGAGAATTATATACAAACTTAATAATTCTGTCATAAGAATCAGGATATTATAGCAAGGGTTAGTAAAATAATAACTCACCTCCAAAGCATTACATTTACTGCTGCTATTGTATTCCAATGCTATTTTCATTTCTTCCAAAACCTTAGGGTAAGCCTCTATGGGTAAATTTGATGTGATCAATATGGCTTTATTGGCAACACCTACATCTGTATCGCTAACCAGTTGTGCTGTGGCAACATATACATCAATATATTGTGGCACAGGCAGTAAGTTGGGGTCCGTTGCAACTACCTTATACACCTGTAAGATAGGTTTGATGTATAAGTAAAACATATTATCCTTTTGAAGTAAATATAAAGCGATAATATTTCCATACCTCATCTATAGCAAGTTTACGGACACAATCCTTTTGATGGCGTAATAAATACATGATATGTCCAATATAAGTTTTTATAACATCACCCACTTGGAATTTTTCAAAGCATAACTTCAATACTTCACAGGTTAGATCAACATCGTTTCTGAAATGACAAAATATATCTCTACATAAATCAATTTCAACATAGAGCCGAAATTTAAAGCAATTCTAAATCATTTATGATTATATCAAAATATGTATTTTTGTTAATAAAAACTTTCGACACCATCTTATTAGCCAATTTAACAACAACCGGGGTACCTAGTCTTCCTTCTGCCGTTTGGACTCATTTTTCCTTCGTTATTCTAGAATCTACAATTTGAGACTTCATTCTTTGGTTACATTGCAACAGCAATACAACAAAAAATACATACTTGTCAGCCACATTGAGACACTGGACGATTTTGGAAATACCAACATCTCTAATAGTAGTAACAACCTCTGGAGAAGACTTAAAGGAAAGCAAATTTTTTATTTCATTCAATGCAATCGGCCGATGCTCATCTCTCTGCAGTTTATTTATAAACTCCCTATATTGTTCAGTATCTTCATTAGACATGTTGGAGTTTTACTTGATATCAGGAACTTTCTATTTTAAACTCGGAATAATACTTCCCAATAATTAAAATCTGCCGGCAAAATCGACTGTGAAAAACAAAACTTATTTATTTTGTTATTTGTCAAAATCGAAATGTCAACCAAGGATGACAATGTAGATTTTGTGGCTTGTTCAGGGTAACATATGTTTTTTACTTCTAGCATACATTTTTTTTATTGTAAAACAGAATTAGTTAGTTACTCAAGAATTTTCAATAGCTAATATTTTAGCTATAATTATGTATGTAATTAAATAGATATACCAAAGATAGGTAAGGGAGAGGAGGCACTATTTGTCATTTTTTTACAAAAAATATAGTTTTTTACATTATTTTTACTATATTACAAACTTGAAATTAGTTTGTCGAGAATCAGTAGCACAATCCACTGCACCACTTTTTTCACATATGTTATATTGTATCCCCAAAAAATATTAAAATTGTCATGCTGGTTACTTACTAGTACAGTCGACCGTTACAAGCACACCCTTCCCCACACAAGTCCCGCTCTTCCCATGCAGCGCCGCAAGCGGTGTGCTTGATCCATTAATTTCGTGTGTATTATCATTATTATTGTATTTTTATAAAATCTTTACATCAAAATCTAATTTGAGTTTTTCGGCTTTATGGTATACAAAAAATACTCTTATATATGCAAATATAAGAAAAGAGTACAAAAGTAAGTATTATGTAAGCATATGAAAATAAGAAATATTTATCGAGCATGATTTACCATACATGTACACTCGGATAAGAACGATAGAAAAATATGCATCACTAATATTGACATCGTAAATTGCTGCTACAGAAAATAAATGTCATTAAGTTTTACACTTATTGTACCACTTTATAATATTTCCAAAAATCATAGGAATTTAAATTCAATTTATAACAATAAAAACATATCATGAACTTATTATCGCAATCGATGAAATTAAATATCTTATATGTTATTTTCAACAGTATATTGATTTTCTTATAATGTTTATAATAGATACATACTATAATATTTACGCAATATATTACAAACTTTCGTTATGAGTAAGATTTCTTTGCCCGCCAGTCCAGAAACTCATCGATATCATTTTCATTATCAGTTTCACCATCTTCATCTAAACTCATTTGTTCCATTTCGTTAATTTTTTTCTTGGTTTCTTCTTTTTTAAGCTCCAAGTCTAAAACCCTAGAAAATAAAAAAGTTTATATATAGTAAATACATTCTAATATAAATATGTTTGGCATTGTGTGCGAGTGTGTGTATGTGTGTGTGTGTTGCTTGCTACATAGCTAGCAAACACAAAATTTGTAAAAATAATATGTTAGTTTAGATATTATGACAATAGCAGATGTCTATCGGAAGATATGGCGACGAACAGTGCCTATAACATGTAAAGCTATAATGGAAAAACAATCAGAACGATGTCATTAATTTTTTTACCAAACAGATTCTATTCACCCTTTTCAAAAATATGTCGTTTTTAGTAAGTCTGTCGAAATGCTATTTACCTTGACCAATTTCTTATTTGCTCGTCAATTTCGTCAATTTGTCGCTCGGCCGTGGCTTCCTCTTGTTCTCCAGCAATAATTTCAGCGGAAGCGCTAGTTTCTTCTTTCATTTGCTTTTGGAATTTCTCCCATTCTTCTTCCTTAGGGTCTTTGTATTCAATATTCCTTACCTGAAATCAATTTTCTATTCATATTATAAATTTTAGGATAAAGAGTTACAAATGCAATCATTTAAAATCTTTTTATTTATGCTAAAGTAAACGCGTGGTGCACCCGAAACGACATGACAGTGAAAATAAGCATGCTATCTTTTTCACACATAATATTTTGACTTTCGCACATTCAATGTTGATCATAATCTGTCAAAAATATCAATCGCACACAGAAAAGTGGTGATAACAGAAACTGATAACGTTTCAATGTTATTACCAATATCATTAGTGTGTAGAAAAATACCACAACTACTTGGTTTTAGGTCTTGTATTCAAGCAATTCATACTATGGATCATTCGTACATGTTGAAGACTCTAAAAGGATGCAAACCTCCTCTCGACAACAGCAGACATAAAGGTCAAGCCGGCCGAATAGGAATAGTCGGGGGGTCGTTGGAATATACCGGCGCGCCTTACTTTGCAGGAATCAGTGCTTTGAAAGTTAGTTGTTAAATACAAATTAACACAATTTTTGTCTGTTTAATGAATACTAGCTTATTAGCTTACTTTTTAAAAATGTTATTAGCTATATTAGGTACCTCAGTTTTAAGGCTGTAACAAATATTTAAAAATTTGGTACTATTTATGTTCAGAGTGAAGTTATAAATTTATGTTCAGAGTGAAGTTATAAGATCCTCATAACAGTTTCTGACATTGTAACATAACCCTTTTCAGGTTGGAGCTGACTTAGTCCATATTTTCTGTGCTTCTCCAGCAGCGACAGTAATCAAATCATACAGCCCAGAGTTAATTGTTCATCCTTTGTTAGATCAAAAGAGTGCTATCACAGAAATAGCATTTTGGTTTGACAGACTTCATGCAATAGTTATTGGCCCAGGACTAGGACGGCAACCAGAAATATTCCAGGTGGTGACAGAATTGATTGAAACTATCAAAGTAAAAAAAATACCTCTTGTTATAGATGCAGATGGACTTTTTTTGATAACAGAGAATCCTCATATATTGGATAATTTTTCATCACCTGTAATTTTAACTCCCAACAAAATTGAATATGAAAGGCTCACCAATAAACTGGATTTTAAAAGTTTTGAGCAATATATTACTATACTAAAGAAAGGTGCTAATGATGAATTTTTGTGTAAAAATCCAGAGATTACATGGACATCAGATGTAGGTGGTTCTGGCAGAAGATGTGGTGGACAAGGAGACCTCCTATCAGGATCTATAGCAACATTACTACATTGGAATTTAAATAATGCCAATGATATTAAAACAGAACTGCCAGATAGGTTTTTGAAATCGGCAGCAGTGTCATGCTATGGAGCATCTTCATTGGTTAGATTGTGCAATAAAAAAGCATTTGCCTTAAAAGGTCGCAGCATGCTTGCCTCTGATATGATTGAACACATTCATGAAGCTTTTGAAGAATTGTTTGGACAGTGAATAATTTTGTTGGTTTGGTTTGAATTTTACTTCTACCTTGGATTTACTATTTTATTAGGGTAGAACATATGGGGATATTTTTTGTATTACTTATGAGTGATATCAATATGGGAAATAATGTTTTTTGTCAAGTAATTTCATCATCACTGTCAGTCACATGAAGTCCACTACTAAACATAGACCTCCCCTAAAGATTACCAGACAGGTCTGTTACTACATTTATAAATAATTATTAGACAATGTCAACTTCAATATCTGTGTAGTTACAATATTCATGGTTAAGAGTTAATTTTAAAGGTTTAACAAATCTTTTCATATTATAAAAGTCCCGCAGCATCTATTTGGCTAAACAAATAACTACCAAATGGCATTAAATTAAACTTGGTATGGAGATAGTTTGAATTTATGGGAAGGGAATAGGATACTTTTATCCGAGAATAATATAGTATAGTGGGTCTTTTATCCTGAAAAATCTGCAAGCAAGCAAAGCTAATATAATATAATCAAGATGTCAAGGAATTATTAATTTTCACCTGCTTCATACTTATACTATATTATATTTTAAGATGAAAAACTAAATGTAAGTATTGTAATATATTATAATGAATATTGCCTAATATACTGTATATCTTACCACATTTTCTTTTTTTTATTTAATGTATTGTACTTTACAGAGCCTAAGATATAATTGTCCTTAGTAATGTGGTTATACCTTGTAGATTATGGTAATTTAAATAAAGTAAGTTTACCTTCGCATCCAGAATAGGATCATCGAAAAATCCTTCAGGAATAGGTACATCACTGACAGGTTGCTCCTTAGATTCTTTTGAAGAATCTGATGATTGTTCTCCTATTAAGAAACATTTAAAATGATTATATTATGATTGATGGCTTGAAGAGGACTTAGTTATATATTATGTGAAGTAATTAACAGTAACTGTCCCAAGTAAAGCATACACCATTTGTATACTATTGGTTTCCTTCAGTACATTAGGAAACCAAAATTTTAATTTTGTTTTTGAAAACTAATTACAGTAAATATGATATTAAAATTCCTAAGATATATTTTGTGGTAACTACAAATGAATGATTCCTCATTAACAAATCTCAAATTTTAGTCATGAAAAACAAGTATTAGCACAACTTTAACTTTTTAATATAACAAATACATATAACTAGCACCTGGTGGAGGAGCCACTACAGCATCTCAACCAGTTGAGGTAACATACAAAAATATTGCTTATCCATACACCAATTCAACTAATACATGAAGGGTTGCAAATGTGATATAACAATATGTCATACAAACCATCTTCAGCTGTTATTTTTTCTGCAGTATTAAGTGGTGCTCTTTTAATTTCTTCATCATGGTGAGAAACAATTTGTGGTGCTGTATTTTTTGGTTTGTGTACAATGACTGCAGGTGTTGTATTTTTCAAGATTCCTTTTATCTTTTTTTCTGGTGGAGCTTCTCTTGGGGGGCTTGGATTTTTGTGTTTTAATTTTCCAACTGTGAAATTGTTTGTTAACTGCTTTAACTTCTTTGCATTTTCAATATTTTCCCTGTGTTGTTTGCTGTTTAAATGTACTTGCCAAACATTTTCTGAACGCACAATAGAAGAGCAAAGCATGCACATAAGTTGTCCAGCATTATTATATTTTGCAAGAGGATTATCTATTTTCATTGGTTTTATATCTTTCTTTTTTCGTTCCGCCATCAAACGCCGCATTTCTTCTTGCGCTTTCTTCCTCTCAACATGCATTCGAAGTGACATTTTGTCGCCGGTTTTAATAGATGATTTATATAATTTTGTTAATAGGTCTTGGTAAAGATAATACTTTGACTCCTTTTTTAGCCTTACTCAAAAAATGTATACCAGTATAAGCCGAATTATGACGTTCTGCCTTGTAAATCAGCTGTTGTCTGTTTACAACAAGAGAATAATTATTATCATTAAAAACCACCTGCTAATTACACTTACAATTCAGGGCTATAATAAATTCAATATTCATTGTAGGAGTAAGGAAATGTGTGATATTTGGTTAAACTACGCTAGGAAATGAAATCTAACGTAATTTTTTTCAATGTGGATGTCGAACCCGCAGCCTGTATTTCACTACCTGCTTGTTTGCTGCTTTACGGAGGCTCTCAATATATAAACTGATCACTAAAATATAGAATACTACACTGTCATAACACTAAATATTGAAGTACATTGAAGTAGGTCCTTTATTTTTATACTTTTCGACAAAACCTGCGATAAAACAATTCCAGTGTATGTCAAGTGGATGACAATTGACAAGATATGTCAGAAGTCAACCACAGACGATATTTTTTATATGGCAATAATTTTTTGGTTACCAAAGTCGATTATTTTCTATATGCGTTTGCAGATATTGTTGTAATGTACTGTTTTGTATGAAAAATCACCAACAGACAGTCTTAAGCAAAAAGTAATTGGACACAAATTAAAGAACTGTTAACAACCGTAGTGATTACTCTTTGGCCCAACTTATCTGGGATAAATTCAACATAGGTAAGTGAATTATAAATTGTTAAACATGTCTATAGGGTGGCTTTCTAAATCTTATATTATAGAACAATTTGGAAAAATCTACGTTAGTTATAATAAAATCGGTGCTGATCATGGATTCAAAATGTACTTATATTTATAAAAATACGCATAACTAGTTCCGTCGTAACTGTACCCAGAGAAGATTAAGATTGTATCTAGTGAGCTTTCCTGTTGTGTACTAATAAGTACGATTAGTATTTGGAGCATTAGAAAGTAACGGAAATTAGTTTATTTTATACCACAGATTAATTTTTGTATTAATAAGCCACATAATATGCATTTAAAGCACAAAGTAATCAACCTTATACTTTTGCCTTATATTTACTGTCGATTTGTGCACCTACGTCAATGTACTAAGTATATATAAAAAACAATAATGTCCAATTTATTAGAACTCCCAAAGATAATTGTAATATATATGGAAAAGAACTCCTTTAAGAAGTTAAAGGAGTTCTAATAAATGGGTTGAAAACAAAATGTGTAAGAAATATAACAATTATAAACAAGCAAAGGTGCTGTTAAATTGTTCAACCATCTAGGTATTACAATGATTTTAGGTTTTGAATAAATGAATAATCTATCATTATTTATATATATCCAACTTCTCTATAAATATGTGTACCTAACGGACTTATTTGCTTTACAAATTCAAATCTCGACATAGACAATTACTTCTATAGAGTACGTCAAATTCAGGCTAGTTTTTGGTGCTTCAGTTGGTAGTCGCCAATTTTTTTCAGATTTTCAAAGCTAAAAGCTAATAATACTTTGCTATTTTCCAATGTAAAACACATTTGCACTAATAAACTGAGTTTGCATAATTCGTATATGTGGTACATTATATCATAACCGTTGAATATAGATTAAGAACCTAGTTTTCAAAAAACATTTTTTAGTGGCTTCGTAAGCTGTGTTTATCCCTTATGCTGTGATATTTCAGCATTATTTTAGTTCTAAAATGGACATTGACGTCAGTAAAGAGAACATTCAACCCCTGAGAGGTGGAAGGAACCTTGTGCAATTGGGTACGGCGTTGCAGGCACAGTCAGATGTGGATGCCCAGAAACAGCTGCAGTTGCAGAAAGAGTAAAGCTTTTCGTTACTAATAAGAATGCTTAATATAATGTTTATTGCTTTAATCTTTAAATAGCGGTTTTTTTAGTCGTTTGCGGACGTATTTCGTCATCAAAAGTCTGCATATTACTAGTTTGTTTCTTACTTAGTAACGCATCTTATTTGAATCATTTGCCGTGATTTAATTAGCAGTATTGTATTTTACTGCAGGGAACATGAAGCAGCTATCAGGAATTACCAGGGACCAGATCCCTTGGATCCCTGGTTCAATTATATTCAATGGGTAGAACAATCATACCCAAAGGCTGGCCATGAGGGACATATTGACAAGTTAATTAAGGACTGTCTGCAATTATTTGAAAATGATAAAAGGTATTATCAAGATAGGAGATTTGTGAAGCTTTGGATAAAATATGTAAGTTCATTTTTATAAAAGTGTATTTGAATTGGTTCTGTTACACACCAGCAATAAACACTTAGATGAAGTTCTTACAAACATGTTCATCATTTTCTGCAGCAGACTCTGTTATAAAGTAAATTCTTGAAGTTTTAAATTGCAGTATGTAGGTTATTTTTTTGTAAGTATGTACCCAAAATTAGTGTGTAATAATCCACATACTACATGATTGTGGTAAAGTGGAAGACTGTTGCCTATATTAATTTAATGACCATAAAATTGTATAAGTAATTATTGCATTTTATGCATTTTTGCCCCTGATCATGGAGCATTTCATGACTGAAATTTTAAAACATGGAGATTCCATTACAACCTAAATAAAATATTTGGCATATTTTCAAATACATCACACTGATATATAACATGTAACATATATACAATAGCATGTAACATTAAGATTAGTGTATTCTCTTGAATTAAAGTCCAAGACAGGCTTTTATATTTTTCCTGATTTTTAGGTGGATTGTCTTTCAAGTCCTCTGGAGATATACCAAAAGTTGTACAACACTGGGATAGGTGTGGAATGTGCAGAGTTCTATCGTGCTTGGGCATGTTATTGTGAGGAATCTAGCGACTACAAAAAAGCCAACCAGGTTTATATGCTGGGTCTTCAAGCCAAGGCACAGCCATTAGATGAACTTGAACAAGCTCACATGTATGTTATTGATGCAATGATATTTTTTTGTTGCTTGCTATTACAAGATTAATTTAAAGCTCTGATATTCAGAAAGTATCTAATATACCAATCAACCTTTATAGTATCAAACATACATAGCATGTATATGTGTTGTGTATTATTGTAAAGATTGCCAATTGACTTTGATTGTTTAATATATTAATTGATTAATAAAAGATAAATAAAGTTTTTGTCTTTCAGGAACTTTCAATTATTTTTTGCTCAAAGAATGCTGCATGATGATTCTCCAACTAAAAGAAAGGCAGCATCGGCGCTGGCTGAAACTAGAATGGCCTTAACATCACTAAAATCTTTCAAAAGACGTAACATAGCTAGTGCACCAGTACAAAGAGTTGGAGAGAGAGTTAGAAGTAATATTCCAGGGGTTGTGAGACAACAGAATAATCATTACGATAATAGAATGCCCAACTCCAATGTCATGGTCAATATTTATGAGGTGAGTTTAAAACTTTTTAAATTCTTTGTTAATATTGCTGTTGGTAGGATATTTGTATTTGAACCAGTAGTGGCCACCATACACAAGATGTTAAACTTGCCATAGTAGATCATTGTGTTTCCGAATCAGCCTGTGTATCTAATTTGGACCTTTTGTTTAATGGCACTCTATTTATGTGCTAATTTAATTAGCCACCGTAGTAGGGTTACTTTACTGTGCAAGTATAAAAAATATATTTGATCATTAAAGAAATAGACAAATGCAACTTATTCTATTGTAGTCAATATAGTTCTATATTGGCTGACAACCACAAGTAGAGATAATAAAATGATTAAAAGACAAATAAACTATATAGTAAAATTTTCTAACAAGATCTTCAACATTGAACTTTAGTGTTATACAACAGTTTGTTACGTAACAGTTTTCATGAAATATTTATGATAATTTAGTAAAGTACCACAAAATACATTAAATGTGCAATGCATTAACATGTAATTGTTTAAACAAAACAAATATTAAACTGCATTTACAAATATTTAAATGTAGGATGCACCATCAACATCACAAACAATACCTGTGGGGCAGGACCCTGGCCCTGCTTCTCTTGTGCAGGCTTGTAGTAATGTTGAGAATGAGAAGGAAGTGGGGATGTGGACGGACCCCAAAACTAAAATGGTACACACAAATGTTGTGCCACATCAACCGCTGCCTTTTACTCGTAAGTGTATTTGTAAATGTGTTTAAGGTGTGAGAAATACATTTTCAAAATTTGCCCTATGTTCATTATTTATCTTAATTCAAATGTTTGTAATATAGCATATGAAGATGAAGATGATGTTCTGAGACTACCAGCAAACCATATGCCTTATTGCGTGGATGATTTAGCATTTTCTGTGCCTCTTTGTGTACCTGATCCACCAGATGCAACGAAAATACCTTGTTATAATAAGTCACAGGTAAGTCTGACTTGCATTAGGTATTTAATTGAAAGGTAAATGTTTGTGATGATATTTACTATACAAAAAACAATATGTTTTTCTTAGGTGTATACCAATGATACAGAGTACAGTTTAGAAGAAATAAGGTCAAGAAAATATAACTTAGAGAAGAATACTAAGACTGAAAATATTGAAAATGTTGAAGTGCAGCAATCCTACAATAATATTAATGAAACTCTCGCCCAATGTAGCGCACTTGAAACTTTAGCCAACTGTGCTTTAGACCCTGAGCAAGACCATTTGGGGCAGCTGATGCCTTTAACAATACCCACATTACAAAACATAACTAAAGTTACAAATATGCATTCACCTGGAGAACCAAAAGTGTTAGTGAACTTAGATTCTAAAGAGTTAAGTGAATTATCTACAAAGAAAAATGATGAAAGTCAAAAACTCCTAAATGTTGATAAGGAAAATCAAATGCACCAATATGGGGCATCAAGTAATTATGGTTCCGAAAATGCTGGTACAAATTATGGTAAAAACAACTTGATGGAAGAGTTCAATAGAAGTCTTATGGGTAATCTTCTTGGAGATTCTGTGACAGTAAACACAAAGGAAGCAAGGTGGGAACTTAGAAACTTATTTAATGACAATGGTAAGTTTCTTGTTGGAAAAAAATAGTTCATGAAAATAAAAACTTACTATATGCATGTTTTAATATTGTTGATAATTTTGTTTCAGAGCCTTCAATAGTCCAACCAGTGGTGCAACAGTTTGAAGTGCCAAATTTTGATATACATGAAGACAGGTCCATTACAATGGCTCTTAACATCAAGAAAAAAACAGAAACAGGAGATGCTAGAAACATATCTCAAAATAAGGAAAATGAAAACAAATTTACTGTTCCTGTTGTAGTAACTGAACAAAATGTAAGAAAGATTCTTAGTATTAACTAAAACAATTATATTTTAATTGTTAGCTTTTTAATTGTAATATTACCTATTATAAAAAAATACTTATTTGTGTTATGATTTATATGAAATCTATAGCTTCTTGTTTCCTTCTGTAATATATTATGTGTTTACAGGTAAATAAAACTGCATACTATGAGGAACCTTCATGTACTCAAGTATTCAACTTTAATATTAAAGATGCTAGCACACCCAATATGTCTCAGTTTAAGAAACCTATAACATCTATTGACCAATCCAATAAGTTTCCATCTGTGCCAAAGTTCAGCATAGATGAAAGTGTTATAGAGCATGTTGATCAAGGTATAACAAAGAGGGAGGAGATATCTAGGCAACACCCAATGGAGCAAATACCTACTGACCACCAGGGTGCTGGACTCTCGGTTATTATGGAAGCTACCAGGGAATATAACAGGTAAATTGCCAGACAAACTATTTTTTCATAATGTCTTTTTACCCACATTTTATAATAGATCCTGTGTAATTGTATTTTTGGTTAATAATATTTATTTTCTTATTAGTAAATCGGGCTCTAGTTCATCTGGTCAATCCACAAGAACAAATTTTACTGGTTACACCACAAACTTCGATTCTATGTATAATAATAATGACCCGCAACAACCTACTACATCAAAAAGGAGTTCTATGTCGACGCAACCCAGACTTGTGAATGGTCAATTTGCAAGAATACACCCAAAACGAGAAATGCCGGAAAATAAGCCTACGCCAACATCTGCGCCGTCCGCTACAGTGCCTTATTTCTCTCACGATCATCAGTACCAAAAACCGATGCCTGGCAACTATAATGGTTACTCCCCTCAATCACAGAGGACAATGATGAATCATTACCAACTGAACTACTCCTACCAACAGAATTATGGTAATAATCAAATGATTAATCAACAAGCTCAACAAGGTTATGCAAGTCCAAATCCGAATGCTTATCAAAGCCCCCAACATCCTGGCATGCAAAGTCCTCATGCCGTGAACTCATCTGTACCACCAGGCTTTCAAAGTCCAACATACAATAATCAAGTAGGCTATCACAGTCCAGGACATACAATGATGAGTCCACAGCAGAACTATGCTAACCGGCAAGATTACCAATATCCTGCCCAGTCAGACAGGCAGCATATTTACGTTAATCAGCAGCAACAGCAGCAACAGCAACAACAGCAGCAACAGCAACAACAACCTGCTATATTTCAAAGTCCCCCTCATCAAACACAATACCAAAATGCCCAGTACTATCAAAGAACTAATCAGGTGCCACCAAATCAGGGATATAATCAACAAACTTACCATATGCAGAATCAGTATGGAAATGCAAATATGTACAATACAACTAATCAAAATTACAATGTAATGCAGAATTCATACAGACAAGCTGCCAAACCAATGTTGGATAATAGTTCTGGTGGATATGGCGGTGCCGGCAATCAATCATTTCAAATTTACCAAAGTCCACAAAATCCTCAGAATAACTATCAAAATGCTTCAATGCATAGAGTTTCTGGGCCTCAAGAACCTTCAGAAATTCAAATGCGGCATGAATCTCATGCACATGTAAACACTTTAAAAACGCATGAAACCACAATAACAGAACAAAATGTCGCCAATAAATTAACTCCTCAGTCTAAAGAGCCACAACAGCACAAAAGCCCTACAGCAGCCTTAAGAAATATAAGGCATGACCAACCTAATGCTAAACTTGGCCAGAACTCTCCTGATATAGGATTTTCTAACCAGTTCATCAATTTCATTTCAAATCGCAATGAGCCTAAAGATAACGCAAACACACCTAAGTTTAGTAACAGTCCAAATATCTCACAGAAGATGCACAAAAATTTATATGTATCTAGTCCAGAACAGGCACAAATACCTCCTTCATCAGGAATGTCAGATTCTGATAGCAAAGATGGGATGACGGCTCAGACGGGAACTCCGCTGCAATCGGCCAAAGTATCACACGCAATTGAAAAGCAAAAGGATATTTCTAAGAGGCAACTGGACTTTGATAATAGGGTTGAAGTTCAGTCAGAAGATAGCCGGGATTCAGTTTGCAAGGATGGTCGAATCTCATCAGTGTATTCCAGACAGTCTGACATGCAATCTGATGGTTATGGAATGGATGTAGATAGTGAAAATTCAATGGAATGTGGGGCATTTAAATCTACTCATTCTATTTCATTGGTTGAGACCAGTGACATTCCTAGGCCAGCTGATATAGACTTCCCCAAATTAATAGATCCATTTAATAAAAGGCTTCTAGATTCCTTATTGGAATATGTTAAATTTCCCAATAAGACTCATGCAGACGGATATATTGAAGTCAGGTCAGTTCCTAAATTGCAAATTGCCACAGTTGTAAGTGTTGGCAATAATAAGTTTTCCATTGAAAAACAGCTTGGTAAAGGTAATTATGGGGCAGTATTTCTCTGCCTCGATCTTCACACCAACAAATCAGTTGCAGTTAAATATCAAAAGCCAAGTCGACCATGGGAGTTTTACATTTGCCAAGAAATTAAAGCAAGGATAAAGGACCCTTTCATGGTAATTATTTTAAGATTTTTTTTGTGCAGTCCCATTAAGTAAGGTTATACATACATAAACATTTTAATATAATATTATTTTCAGTTGCCTGGCTATATGGACATTTCTACAGCCTTCTTGGGTGACAATGCTAGTTTATTTGTATCAGAATATTCAAAGTATGGATCATTATTAGATGTTGCTAATAAAATTAGAGCTGCTACCTCCAAATGTATAAATGAATTCATAGTAATATTACTTACATCAGAGATGCTCTCTATTATTCACTATCTACATAAGGCGCAGATCATACATGCAGATATCAAACCTGACAACTTTTTGCTGATGAAAATGTAAGTGTTATAAAAATGTAAATAAATATTTTAAATGTTCTATAATTTATTTAAAAAAAACTATTATTTTTCTTTTATAGACCTACTCAAGAATGGAGAACGCCATCTCTGCAGTTAATTGACTTAGGTTGCGCCATAGATATGTCGTTATTTCCAGAAGGCACTACATTTAGAGAAGTAAGTTTTGGTAATATTAATTTTAAATAAAACTATTTTATTTGCACTTGTTTTCATAAATCCTTTGGTTACAGTTAATCTCTACAGAAGGATTCACTTGTACAGAAATGAAAGAAGGCAAACCATGGACCTATCAGACAGATTTGTACTGCTTAGCTGGTACAATACATGTCATTCTAATGGGCAGTTACATGAAAATAGCACATCGTTTAGGCCAATGGAATATTGACAAGAAATTACCAAGGTTTGTGATGCCACTAATTAAGAAATGATAACTCTCTCTTGCAGAATTATATGTCAAACCCTTTTGAATTTAAATGCATCTTCATTTTTTTGTAAACTATCGTTAATTACTATTATTCCCTCATATTTTATTTTTTTTCTTAGTTGGGTTAATTAATGTTAAGGCCCCCAGAAAAGCGGCGCGTTAACAGTATTTTTAGAAGCTATTTATTCCGAGTTTATAATACACTAGATTTTGCTCGCGTCTCCGCTGTATTGCGTTTGAAACGCGTCGTCGATCACGGCAAAGAATACGACGGCTGCATACATTAACAGCTGTTTACAAAAAATGATCCTAATCTGCGATCTACTTCCGAGATTAAACCAAGCAAAATACTTAGTAATTTGTAAGCTTGTCAAAAAAAGTGCTCTGATTGGTCCATTATCGTAATGAATTGAAAAATGGGGATTGGGATTGTTAATTGAAAAGGGGGCAATAGGCGAATGTAAATAATTTATTATATTTTGGAATATTTTTTTAGTATTTTTGTGTAAGATTAGTGTATAATTAAACTTTTTTTGTTTCAGGTACATGAAAGTCAGTTTATGGGACAAGATATTTACAACATTGCTGAATATTCCTGATTGTAATAATTTGCCTGATTTAATGGATCTCAAAAATGAAGTAGATAGTGTTCTGAATGAAATCGACAATCTTGGCTTTCAGCTGCGAAATTTTGCTAATGTGCTTAAATCTAGATAAATAACAAATAGCCCAGATTCTATTTATTGCATTTAGTATGGCGACTGTAAAAACTAGATACCTATTATGTATTAATCATTACTTATACAAATTATTTGACATAAGTTTGATGAATTCTTGGATTGTTGGCCAGGTCGAAATTTGCTCGTCTAATAAAGCAATAAGTATTAAAAATTATAAAAAAATCTATAACTTAGTTAAAATATGCCTTGTTGTGTTTAGTTAAATTGTGATATTGTGACTTCTTTTTTTGTTAGTGTAAATCCTAGATTAACTTGTTAGCTTAACTAATGAATGTTGGAATATTAGTTAGGTTTCATTTATTTTTGTACAACCCAAGAAGACTTGCACATTTCACATTTCTTGTTTGAATTGTAATGAAAATAAAGAATTACCTGGTTGGTAATGTTATTTTATTGTAAGGAGATGTCATGACTTCTATTCAAATTTTCAGATTTTAGTAGCATACCCAGATCAGCCGTATCAAACCATAACTGTCTCACATAAAACATATTATTGTGATGTGAAGCTTGGGAGTTTTGCCTATAATTATTGATAGTTTGGATCCATGAGGTTGGATTTTTCATGAGGATGAAATTCTTTTCTTCCGCTTAACTTGGGCAATGTAACTATATCTCTTGGTGAATGAATATATTGAATCACTTACAAACATGTGGTTCACACAGAATACATCTGATAATTAAAAATATGAAGTTTTTATGCCGTAAAACACAGTAAGTAGTTTTCGTAGATAGGTTGATTGGTGATCGACGCGGGCCTGCAGTTGGTGAGCGGGCAATCTGCTACTACTCCATGTCCAAGTGGCTAATGTGTGATTGTTTTGATTGATTGATTTAACCAAGGTCTGAATCTTTGGACTGCGGTTGGCTCTGCATTAGAGCTAACACTTGCGAACAACCCTCGCGAGTGTCGAAGGACCCCGCGATTTTCAATATAAGGGAGAGAGAGCAGTAATACAGTATGAACTATGACGGGTTTAGTCGGTAGGATGGTTCAGACCGGTCACTCCGGCAGAAATCCGTATACATACTCCTATGTTAAATAAGGTAGGTTGATCGATTCAGCTTTACTGGGAAACAAGTCTCCTGCTATAGATTAGTCATTAGAGATTAACTCGAGGGTTGTGAGGGCGAAGGGGACAAAATATTTTCTAATATTGATAAGTACTTAAAACTTTTATTATGTAAAAATTAAAGGTACCACCCAATTACGTGCCTGTATAGGTTTTTGTAGGTATACCTGTTAGTTTCGGTCGTGTGTCATCACTGTGACACTTGCCCGTGGGATACATTTGAGGTTTGTCCAACCTGGGACGTGGAGCGCAACGCTCTCAGAGCAGTTATCGGGGGAGATCTCTCGCTGCCGGCCATGATTGCTTCCATGGTCGATATCCAGAGGTCCTGGCGTGTGGTGGCCCACTTCTGCGTGGGTCATCTCGCGTAAAGAGAGTCTGAGAGGGTTCGGGAGCATGAAGATCCCTCTCGCCGCCAGAGGAGACGTAGGAGGGACGACTGACTGGCGCCTCCCGCCCTATGGATTGGGGACGTTTGGGGAATTCCACCACGGTATTCCCTGGCTGTCGAAAAAGGCTATTAATAGGGGCTATTGAAGGTTCGCGGATGAGCGGCAGGGGGCTGTCTGCCGTTAGATTACATTAGTGTCACCCCGGGATGGATGGCAACGTTGAAGGTAGGCTTTACGCTACTGTTGACGCCGAAGGCGTCCTTCGGTGGGCTGTTTTAGGCGGCTTCGCGCGGGGGCGCTTGTGGACAAGTTAGACACTTCCGTCGAAGGGAGTCCGCAACCGTCGCTAATGCGGCGAAAATGGCCACCGCGGAGTTTTAGTTGCTATACCGGGCGTAGGGTGTATAATGTTATAGGGACTTCGCCCGACGATCGCCTGATGATGACCATCTTTCTGGGCGTCTTAAATTCAGGTCGTAAGGTACGATGAACCCTACATAACAGCTCAGACGCCCCTCGGCTGAGTGGTAGTCATAAATCACTTTCTCCGTGAAAACAAATAATAAAAGGTATAAGTAAGTACCTGTTGGTTAATATTATCATCTCATAGTGCCACATGTTTCATTAAATTAATTTATAGGTAGGTATATAACGCCGCACACGAATGACACGCATACGGGCGCGACGCGCGTGCAGCTAGCCCACGACCAGCGGAAACGAAATATAAGTACGTTACAATACAGTACCCATAGATGTGTTGGTTTTGGTGCAACTTGGACAAGTTTGCCTTCCTTCAGCCCTATATTATATTAGATATATTTTCGCAGCATTTTCATAAAAATAACACATTTCAATATAATTATTATTCATTAAATATTATAGTAAAAAATTATAATAAAGTTCGAACACACATGTGTTTTCCTGTATTACCATGGCACCCTTAAAACATGCCTGACCTGATGTATCTGACCATGAAAGCTGAGCATTGCTTTGCATTCATACCATGTTTTTTTTAATAGTACTACCTAGCTTTTTAAACTTAGGGCCAATAAAATTATAAATAGGATAATTTATTAACATTTTTCTTTTATTCATCTAATAAGTACTTATAGGTTGATAATTAAAATTCAATATGTATTTTAAAATATTATATTTTTATTACATTTATTTAGCAATTTTCTCAAGTCTCTGTTTTTTCCTCTCTTGATATTCTTGTACGTTATCAAATTTTCTCTTATACAACACCTTAATTGTTTCAAAACAACTGGTTACAGTGTTATCTATGGACTTATAATTATCAAACATTTTAATGTTATCTATAAGTTCAAAGCTTATTTTTTCATTTTCATATAAGTATTTATAGACATTTACATGAAGGTCTGTGTCATTATAGATATAAAGTTTTCCATTGAAAAACTGAACACAGGTAGGGAAGCTTTCTAATTTCAACCTATTTTCCAATTTATGACTAAATTGGTTGTCTAAAGATTGTAAAGTGTAAATAAGTAGCTCTTCACAACTATATAAACTTAAAGCTATTAAGCTGCAAGAGTTATTTAATTTAGTTATACTAAAATGAACGATTGGTAGTGTACTGACTTCAACTCCATCACTGTCCATCACTTTTATAAAATTGTTATTAAGTTCTTGATCACTATGATCATTGGTGTTAATGGTATAACAAAGTGTTCCTTCTGTAACATTCCATAATTTCACTGTACCATCTCCAGATGTACTTGTCAAGTATTTATTATTATGAGGTAGCAATTCTATGTGGTTTACAAATTCTCTGTGTCCAAGGCAATAAGTTTGAATATTGTATGTGTTTGGATATCTTGAAACTCTTATTTTTTCGTCTCTGTCGCATGTAATTATATATTTTTCATCTTGTGTTTGTAGAATGTCCAACAGTAAACTCAAGTGTCCCAGAAGTTTTATGCCAGACTTCTCATTTTCAATATCATAATTTAACACGTCGCCACTTTTATCAGCTACTAATATTTGTTTATTGTTGGGTGTGAACCTTATTTTGCTTGAACTTCTTGGTAATGTATAAGTCTTGCGTACTTTTCTTGTTTCTAAGTCGTAAACAACCAGTTGTTTTGATGTTGACGTTATTATAGCCATATGTTTAGCATCTGCAGATACTACAACGTCTACTATGTTATCATTTATATCTCCTTTTCCTACAACAGGCGCTTCAATAATGTAATGATTACAAGAATCATAACAATCTACCTGACGTCCTTTCGCTGCGATAATATATTTATCACATAACGATAATAGGGACATTGTAACAACAGAATACAATTTTTGTATTAAATAAAAACACGATAGGTCTTGTTGAAAACATAAACTTAAATATAACTTACAATATAGCACACGCTTACTCGATTTTTGGTCCTAGTTCCTACTCATATTTTTAGGTTATTTAAATTTTGGGTTTTGACACAATATTATAGTTGCCAGATGACACCTATTAAATATCCAAAAAAAAAGAAGATGTTCTGAAAATAGGCTTTTTGCAAAAAAAAACGCATCGAGGGATCTAAAAAAGTCTCAAGGTTTTGGACGAATAAATATATCTACACAAGTTTATAATAACATAAATGTATAACACTAGAATACTTTTTATTGGATATTTTTTATCTGTGTTAAAATTTGGCTGACACATTCAGCACAATATATCACTATCATCTGTGGCGTAGTACATTAGGCATGTTCGATATGAACTAGGGAACTAAGCATTTTGTTTAGTGTAGTAGTTCATAACATCAATTAGTAACATTTCGTTCGCGATTGTGGTTGATAAAGAATAAGTACACTCTTGTTTAGAGTTAAAAAAATTTATAATTTATACGCTGATTCCAATAATAGATAAGATTATGTTGTTAAGAGCATTAATCATCATTTACGATTGAAACTCACTTGCTAGAAAATGTATTGCTTACTTGTATTTTGGGCGAGTAGATTTACGGACATTTTAGTAAAACCCAAATTAAACAAAAATAGACTACAAACCAAGTCTCGTACATGGTACTTTATGTTTATTGTGTTGGTATTCGGAACATGCTACGGCTGGAGATAGGAGCAGTTCAGTGGGTTAATTCGTTTCCGAGCTACATAGGTCTAATCACTCTTGACACTAGTGCCAACTGGCAACTATTATGTTGTCAATTTGGCACTGTTGAGTGTCAAAATCTCGTATTTTTAAAAACATTTATGGAAGCGTGTGATATTTAGTAATATTTACCAATATTGTTCGCGCACTTTGAGCTATGGCTACTATGATTACCTCGTGGAGTCCTGAAAAAAAACACACTGACGTGGAAAGGTTTGTAATAAAAAAAAAATTCTGGTGTGGGATGTATCAGGTTCTGGGTTCCATGCTGAGCTTGGGCAATAGAACTGTGCGAGATTTCCTATTCGAAATTGCATATTTACAGTTGCGTGAGTTTATGTCTCAGCGTTATCCTTAGAAGACAAATCTAACAAGCATCTAACAAGATATTCCTTACAAAAGTTACTCAGCAGAGTTTTTATTATATGCTTATTTACTTTAAAAGTTTTAATAATGAATTGCTCTTATGACTTTCAGATGGATTTGCATTTATCCAGCATACTTGAATAGTAAAAAGACACTAGCCCAGGGACGGAAGTTGGCAAAGTCTTATTGTGTAGAGAATCCTACCCATCAAGAGATAAGAGATGTGCTGTTAACTACTGGCCTTAAAGTGGGAGTGGAAAATAAACTATACCCAAGAGAAAGAAGCAAGGTATATTCAATTATATTTATAAAAACAATTTGTTTTAATTTATGGTTAGAATTTTGTGACCAAAACAAATTCAACTTGTTTAACTACAATAAAAAATTGAAAAACATTTGTAGCTATAACTATATTAAAACACCAAAATGGACAAAGTTTATTTCTCCTCTCTCTCTTAGTCCTCTATGATATGGATATATTTTTGTTCATAAGAATGTTAAATTCAAGATGCACTTTAATCTACCATAGACCTAAATACAAATGATAATTAAAATGTTTAAACAATTCTATTATAATTAAGCAAGTTTATTATAAGTTAGTAAAAAGCCGATATTATTTATGTCAAATGAATTCAGTGTTATGACTTTATAAATAAATAATAATAATACTTATATCTTTTTTTCAGGAAATTCTGTACAGAGGCAGGATCAGGGTCCAAATCAAGAATGATGATGGGACCCCGATCAAACCTGAATATCCCACCAGAGAATCTGTCATGAAACATATTGGTGAATCAATCCCTAAACTAAAGACGAGACAAAACAGGTAGTTTATAATAAACTCTAATAACATGCAATTACATTTATCCTATTTTATCTTTTAGCTATGTCCCACTCTATTGTTGGTAATCCAATATGGGATGTTTGTATAAAAGAATTGGCTTAGCTTTTACAACTTGTTAGCTAATGGACATTAACCTTTATCCAATGGCAGACAAATTATATTGCAAAAACTTACCTAGTGTTACAATGTAGCAATCATACTGAGCACCTTCTAATTCACAACCCATATACACTGCCACTTGTTCAAGGAAAAAGAAACAGTGCCCTTAGAATGTCCTAAGTTGATGTAATTTTTTTATATTTGTGATTGGTCTAGAGATTAATGTGACAGTTGGTGTTACTCTCTATCAATCCCACTAAAATATGTTCAAACATTGGTAATTAGCAACATTAAATTAGCACAAACTTAATTATGTCGAATAAATGAAATGTAAAATTATGCAGGTATAGTTTTTAAGTTTTCAATGAACTTAGATTTAGCAAAGATTTGTAATGATAATTGCAATTTTCTTTACAGACCAGCTGAGCAGCAGGCACAGGCTACTAACCAAGCTAGCAATAAGAGTAAAGGCAAGAAGGGGCGTCGATAAAATAGCAATAAATACTGTATGTCAAACATTTTATTTTTAATAAAAGTGACTACATATTTTGTTGATATTATTTATGAGTGTATGTGAATTGCTTTTTTTGCCAATTTATTTTCACCGTTCTTGTATCTGGTTACACTGTATCCATCTATAATCATAACAGTTGGAGATGATTTTGCAGACTTTATGTCTTTGGAAATAGAACTTATCGAAGTTTTGGGTGTTATTATTGTTTCATATCTTGGATAAATTTTTTTATCTTCTTCGGTATCTGGGCTACCTCTGTCAGGGAATCGTTTAAAACTGGTGTTATTGTGTGCGACATTGATGATGCTTTCTTTATAAAGTTTTTCGGGTTGTACGACGTCTGAGTTACTGGTAATTTCGATCTCGGATACGAATCCTCGTAGTCGTCGAATAAGTTCTGATAACGATTTTGTGCTTTCTGTTTCGTGTCCTCCCATGCCCAATTTATCTTGTTTTTCATGTTTAATGACCTGTCCATGGATTTCAGAGAGGTTTTCATTTTCCGTACCGGGACTTCTTGAATTATATCCATTTCTGCGTCTTCGTTCATGGGATCCATCGCCACTTGCACCGTTTCGTGGAGCATCGCAGGTAATTTCATCACCATTTGTTGTAAGGGAGTCATTTTGTCTGCATTCGGCACTATATTCACCATTTCCATGATTCCGGGTGAAATTTCCTTCAGCGCTCCGGTTATGTGGGGTGCGGCTTCCCGCACTGATTCCATTATCGTTTCCCCAACTGCCAGCGGTATCTCTTGGAAATAATAAGGATACGTTCTTATAGAGTCCGACACCGCGGAAGTCACTAATGGAAGTAGTATCGGTTGTCTCGGTGGTAGTCGTGGTAAAGGAGACAATCTCGGAATCAATCGAGATTTCAGTGGTAGGAGTCTCGACAACAGCTGTCTCTTCTGGCGACTTAGATTTCGCATTTTCGTTATTGGATCTGTGAGCACATGTACATTCCATTCCGTATCCTTCTTCTGAGAATATGGAGTGGTATCTATTTCGTTTGTATTTACGTGATCTGATTTCATAGGAGTCGCTCTCGTCTGACAAGAGAAGATTATCAAACAACATACCAATATTTTTAAGAAGTGGTATGTATTTTTGATTGAGCTGATCATTGCTGTTGATTTCTCTTTTAACAGATTGGTTTTTGCGCCTTAATTTGGACTTTGATGAACGTTTAATGGTTTTAGGTTTTAATGGTGTTTTAATTTCAAACTTCTTTTTATATTTTAGTGGCGATAATTTTTTGACTCGTGAGAAAATATTATCTGAAAAAATTGCGACAGTTATTTTAAAATTATTATGCACATTAGAATGCGAGTTGGTAGATACATACCAGCTTCCTTGAACAAAATTGATTTCGACGAAATTGGCTTCAAACCCTTGTTCAAAGAGAAACGTTCAGCAGTCTTTTCTGGAAATATTAAAATAATTCTGTATTTAACTTCTATTTTCAATCCACACTTTTTATAAGCTAATGTTACTTGGTTAAGTATAGTATAAACTATATATTATACATCTGAGATATATATTTATATCTAGATTTGAAATTGTAATGAAATGGTTACCATTTTAAATTCAAGAGAGTGGGTGAATATATATAAGATTAATTGTTATGATCAGTAATTACTGACCAATATACGCTAATACAGCTACTAGAAGAATCTAGTGCCCTGGTCTGGAGAGACCAGTTATTCGCAACCTGCAACTCACTGAGAACTAAAGAATCTTAAACTTGTTTTGATTATATTTATTTTAGGAAAAGTATTCACATCTAGTTATAAATGGTTTTGTTTCCTATAAGATATGCATACAGCAAAAGCAATTTTTGGAAAAGTGTCTTCAGTATTAGTGAGATTTTTGAAATCAGGTGGTTTCGCAGTCCTCTGAGCATTTGTTCAGAGGGCCGCGTGCAGCCCACGGACCGTACGCGTGTTTAGGTCGTCTATATCATTTTATACGAATAGGCATACCATAAATAAGTACATTGTACATACAACTATTACAGTTACATTTGTGAATCCCAAAAACAGGGTTAATACACACACAACATCATATATTTATCTCCGAAGGGGTATGCGGAGACGCAACCAAGGCACCCACTTTTCGCCAAGTGTGTTCCGTTCCATGATGTGATAGGGGGCGAGCCTATCGCCATATTGGGCACAAATTCCAGAGTCCGGACTGAGACAACTGAGCAGAAAATTCAAATATCAGTTCACTTCACTCCCGACCGGGATTCGAACCCAAGACAGAGCGCTTTCGCACCGCGAATGCAGTACAACTACGCCACCGAGGCAGTCTTAATATTTTAAAGAATTTATACTTCACTATGTTTTGCTCGCGGCTCTCACCGTGTTTAAATCAAATTTCATCGAAATCGGTTCAACGGTTCAGCCGTGAAAGCGTAACAGACGGCCAGACAGGCAGACAACAGTTACTTTCGCATTTATAAGTATAGATTTTAATATTATCTACAATACGTCATGGGCAAGTTAACTCGTCCGATTTTCACACCTGAAGATCGTTAGCGTCTAGGTCTCCATGGGTTAATACAATTATTTCTAATAGCATTGATGAATTTACCTGGTGATTTCGACGATGTCTCAATGATTTGTTTTTGTTCTAATTCCGCAGCAAGAGCTTCGTTCAGCGAAAATGGTTTAGCCGTTGAATCTGCCAACAATAATAAATTAAAATATTTACGCAAAAATCAAACCATCCTTGATTAAGAAGACAGATATAAGTAAACTAACAATTTATAACTAAACAGCTAATCAGAATGCAGCAGTGCCAAACAAAGGTTTCCATTTTGAAACATTGTAAATCACGTATTGTTCACATCACCGTTCACTTAAAACAAGTTTATTAATTCAATATTGTTTTATAAATTCGCATACAGTAGATGCATCAGCAGAATTTGTTGTTCGTGCACGTACTTACAATTTAACACGTAGATTGTCAGTAGTTTTGTAAACAACCGCTGATTTTAAAGATGGTTTTTTCTTTACTTACGGAAGCAGTTATGTTACTCAGAGAACACAAATAGTAAACAGGCGTGTACCTAAATGAAAGGCAATACAAAATTCTTTATTTGGAATAAATACACAAGAGGAGGAATGCCAGAAATTGGCACGTCTTACCTTCGGTGCACTGGTTGTATGCCTAACTTCGTGAGGTTTACTGTAAGCAATGGGACCCTTCCAAGGACCACGTTTGTTGGATTTTCTAACACGATTTGCCCGGGATTGGATCTACCAAAAGGTCTGAGGTCGGGCACATCGGTCGTAAAACTAAAGCTTAGTTTTTAATCGTATCTAGAAAATACGTGAATAAGTTTGTGTGCCGACATTGGCAAAAAGTTAAGACGAAGCTCGCCTTAATCATATTTCGGGACGAAAATATAGTATGTGGTATATACACTGTAGCATGCGTATAGGTTTGCCTTCGACAGTAATTGCATCGATGTGGTGTGATTGCATTTTTAACCTACCTACTAATTTTCTTGTTTGGTATATCAGTTGCAATTAGGGTTAGCATTTATAAATGAATGAATGTCTGTCTAGGATGCCCAAATTACCCAATATTTCATAAAAATGCCTTTCCAAAGTAAAAAGTTGTAGGTAATAATTTAAATATAGTAGACATTAATAAATTATGATCAGTATTTGTTAATGAAATGCTTTTATATTCAAGATAAAAAAGTATATTTTTCAGATAACATATTTTTTCAATATGCCTGCCTCAGGCCGATGCCCGATGCACGCCTGTTCCCACAGGCACCTATCAAAGGGTCATCTGGGATATTTTTCATGTGTAGTAACCTACGGTACATCATGGTGTACTCATATCATGGAACTAGATGTGCCTGTGCTTATATCATGGAACTAGTTGTGCCTCTGCCCACCCCTTCTAGGATGATTAGCTTTATTATGTGTGTATGTAACAGTTTTCAGGGAAATAAATTTTATTGAAAGTCTGAACATGTCTGAATGAAGAAATAATTATTAGAGAAGCAAGAAGAAACTTTATTGTAATTATTATATTTTTTAATTGTAATTCTTATATATCAGAGATATAAACATTACATTACAGACATTTAGCTACATATAGTACATATATGTAGATATGAGTACAATATAGTACATCATATTGTACTCATATCATGGAACTAGTTGTGCCTGCGCTCATATCATGGAACTAGTTGTGCCTCTGCCTACCCCTTCGAGGATGATTAGCTTTATTATGTGTGTATGTAACAATTTTCAGGGAAATAAATTTTATTGAAAGTCTGAACATGTCTGAATGAAGAAATAATTATTAGAGAAGCAAGAAGAAACTTTATTGTAATTATTATATTTTTTAATTGTAATTCTTATATATCAGAGATATAAACATTACATTACAGACATTTAGCTACATATAGTACATATATGTAGATATGAGTACAATATAGTACATCATATTGTACTCATATCATGGAACTAGTTGTGCCTGCGCTCATATCATGGAACTAGTTGTGCCTCTGCCTACCCCTTCGAGGATGATTAGCTTTATTATGTGTGTATGTAACAATTTTAAGGGAAATTAATTTTATTGAAAGTCTGAACATGTCTGAATGAAGAAATAATTATTAGAGAAGCAAGAAGAAACTTTATTGTAATTATTATATTTTTTAATTGTAATTCTTAATATCAGACATATAAAATTTCATTACAGACATTTTGCTACACATAGTACATATATATAGATGCCTGCAGAAGTCTATTTCTTGAATAAATGATTGATTGATTGATTGATTATATATATCACACAAGAGAACCCACGGCCTCTCACTTCACAGCCGGCTACTCGCCCACAGCTCACTGCCTGTGTTCCTCACGGGAGCTGCCAATAAAACAAATATATTTTTAAAAATTACTTATTTAACAAAAAAAAAACACATTATCAGCCACATGATATCCATTGCTGAACAAAGGCCTCCCGCAAAAATTTCCAGATTGAATGTCGGAAGCAGCCCGCATCGAGCAATGCCCTTTTTTCTTAATTAAGTCGATGGTCCTCCAAATAAATCCAATACTTACTTTTTCACTATATCCAGCAGTTCTTGTTTTTCTATTTACGTATAATGTCTAACCCCTTTATTGGGTTTTGTTATTTGAAGACTCCGTTGATAATTTATAGAAACTTCTGTGGTAAGACACGAAATAAGAATTATGAATATTGTTAACAAAGAGAATATAATCACTACGATTTAATTGTTGACGAAAATTTGACAGATACAGAAGTTTTTTTTCTAAAGTGACTAATGTCAATACTGATCATGCTGCCAAATGTCTAGTATAAATAAGTTGGAATGTATTTACTACATCAATGTTGAGAATTTAATAATTAAAAATCATTTTTCATTAAACTGCGTATTACGTTATTTGATTTTTTTTTATGTTTGATAAATTATGCTGCGTGAAACGACACATAAATATCATTTTATTAAAATTATGTAAACGAAAACAAACTTTTTATAATCTATAGCAAATTAACTGCTCCTCAGCTGAGTTTTCCGTAAAATCTTTTAATGTACGTTTGAGAATGCCATTTAAATTAAGTAGCCTGTTAAATTTAAGTAGGCCTCAGACAAGTTGGTTGGTTGAGTAGCGTTTCAGTATTCGGGCGTTAGACATTGTTCTAGAGTTGGTTTCTTATTCATGGAATATCTGTAGATATTGACATCGCGACCCTCCCAGCCAGTTTAAAACAAAGCAGTCCGGCTACAGGGAGCTGGCATATTGCCTCAGTTTCCAAGTTTTACTGCCGCTATCTCAGGGTTTATGCCTTATAAAATCTCCTGCCTCGACCACGCAGAAACGCTGCCGGCTAAAAGTATAACTGGAGGATAGATATTATCGCAATTGTTAGGTAATATTGTTCAACGAGGAAATAGCTTGTTCTTTCTCAGCCTTTATTTTGTTTGTTCAAGTTATAAGCGGCTCAAAGGAAAAGTTATAAGACGCGTTTGTACTAGAATTCTTGAAATTTTAATTTCTATATTTAACTTTAATGAACACCGATGCTTATACATACATTTTGAAATAATACATAGGTATATCTAATTTGTGTCTTTCTAACCTGTCACTAAGTGAACCGATGTTATACAATTGAATATTTCTATCAAGATTCTGTATAGTAAACAAGGAAAGAAGAGTGCTTGATACAAATGGGTGCTGTTATGGCTTATGGTTGTTTATACGTAGTGGCCTGGCAAACATCCGCAGGAGATGACTTGGTCGAGTCCAAGTTTATAACCCAGCTCGGTTTACGTCGTCCGTCTCGGGCAGTCCTACGACATCGATACTAGCACCAATTTTATTTGCACGCAAATTCGAAGGCTCGTAACATGACCGGAACTGATGGGTCTCAGTAACAAACAGTACATTCGCATGGATTCGACTTATGACTTTCATTTCCTTTTATCCCGTTACGAACGATAACTTAATACTTTTGCTTTGGCTTTTTATTTTGGATTTATAAACAGGAAATTAACTGGATAGCAACGAATTTATATTTCCGATTTTTGCCAACAATATGACCTATGGTTATGTAGCTATGGGTATAGCCTTATGGTAAATGTTTACCTTTTTAAATGAAATATTCCTCAAGTGATGGTTTTTAAATAACGTAGTTATAAAGAATTGCTTTAAGTGTGATAATCATTTAAACTCTGCATAGTCTAAAGCCGTTTGCAGACGATGAGCTAAGGTCAGTTAGCTAAGCTTAGCTCGTATACCTAACATAATTTTTGATACTTTTTCGGGGGCAAAAAACGCGATATAGCTATCACCACATAGGCGGTGAGTGGAACAGTTGTGTTGGTTTGATAGGTCTTACGGCCCAATGCATCGGTATTAAAAATTTCCTCAGCTATGCGAACCAAGCTCAACTAACTTAGTTTAGGTGTTGGTCTGCAACCGGCTTTATTCCAAAAACATTTTAAACGTGACGCTTACTTGAATTAAGATTGAAATTGGTGTGTTTTGTATTTATACTCGACAGTCTTATATTAATTAAATTACTACTATATTATACATAAAATAAGCTGAACGTACTGTTTCTAGCAGATTATAGAAAATTAAAAACATACGCACATGAGTTATATGAAAATATTTGAAGAAATTTTCACTTTTATAAATGGTGCTTGTCCTACACACACAATGAAATGGTCTTGCGATTTCTCAATTAAAGTTAGATAATATGAATCAGACTAACAGGTAGCTGAACAATGATGATAGTTGTAAAAAAAAATGTATATTTTTTGCAATCTAAACAACGTGAATTAAAATATATGTAATCTCTTCATTAATCTAGCAAGTAAAAACTTGTATCTGAATATCAGATCTAGCCATTTAATTAAGCCATGCCATCCAATCTGATTTCAATCCTAAAATTGTGGCTTCGTTTAATACTAGGAATACTATAACAGTGCTCATAACCGGAGCAATATGTGAGGAGTACATTACATTGAGTACGGGATGTAAGCCCAAATGTAATAAGGCGAGGTGATAGGATTCATAGATATGTGAACAAAGACTTGTGATCACAATGCTCAGCTATTCACTGTATTGTCTCATCGGTTTAAAGCATAGAGCCATTGTAATCTTCCTTATAATATTTCTAGTTAGAGCTCAATTATCAAGACTGTTGTGTATTAAATTTTAATGTACTTTTTGTTATGTAACTATATATGGTAATGAACTACATACAAAGAATGCTTATTATTTTATTTTAAGAGTGTTTATGCGCGATTATGATAATTATGAAATGTCTGATTTCGTTAAGTCATTTTAGTAAGTTCTCAAAATAATGCTGGTTAAATGGAAATATATTTTAAACCTAAGCTTATGAACATAATATTTTAAATAACGTAGTTGAACCCTGATAACAAAATTCCATTTTCATAAACAGCTGCAGATAAAAAAGTAGCCATGAAAACCCCAATGAAAATTGATTTCACACATTAACGTGTCAGTGAGTCCACGGCGCAGTTTCGTTGCCGTCCGCGCTCTGCATTGAGAGCGTTATCTCGCAGTTTATGGCTTCTAACATCCGTTCGCGAGGCAGAAATCGACCATTACTACCTAGTTAAAGCAAATATTCACCTTGTATTTAAATTTTGGAGCCGAGAACAGGCTTCTCCTTATCTTGCAAGTATTGTACTTGATACTGTCTTGTATTGTTTTATAGATCTGTTACGGAACTCTTGAGACGTTCGTAATACCGCTTGTATAATTTTATGAAAACCTTTTTACATTCAGTCGCATTTAAATACTACGAGGATGTTGTTCTATTTTTAATTTCTAAAATTTAATTTGCTGTTCGAATGCATTAGGAATGGAGGCAGAAAGTTGAAGAGGTCTCTCGAAACCACTCAAGCTGCATGCCAAAACATCAATCATGACGATGCTTTTATAAGCTTTTATTTTAAGCATTTTGTGGTTCGAGATATGAGTAATTAATCAATTTATCATAATGTAAGACAACTTAATATAATTTAAGACACCGTTTCTGTAACAAAAGAAATAATTAACAGGGCGACGTTGTTTAGTCTAGGCTGATTTAGTTTGTGATGTTATTGTACCGAAGTGACCTCGGTTATAGTTGATAAAAAGCAGAGTCAAATTATTAGGGTTCATAGTCCATGTAGTTGCAGTAATCATTAACTTGCACGATAAGTTATGAAAATTACACAGAGTACATGGTATTGTCACGCTGCCTGTTGGCAAGCTGTGTGTTAGTAAAAGTAACTTCTGTTAATGGCAGACGGCACATAATGTTCTGAATTAAGATATAGGCTATTTTATATTTCGGTAATTTGCTCCTGTAGGAAAGGTTTTAATTTTTAATCTGAATTTTAAGTAGATGGCGCTGGAATCGTACAGATGGCGCCATGGATACTGAATAACTGTAGCGAGTAGCGACTCGCTACAGTTAATAATAATAATAATATCAGCCCTGTATTATATACTTGCCCACTGCTGAGCACGGGCCTCCTCTACTACTGAGAGGGATTAGGCCTTAGTCCACCACGCTGGCCTAGTGCGGATTGGTAGACTCCACACACCTTTTAAATTCCTATAGAGAACTTCTCAGATGTGCGCAGGTTTCCTCACGATGTTTTCCTTCACCGTTAAAGCGAACGATAAATTCACAAAGAATACACACATGATTTTTTAGAAAAGTCAGAGGTGTGTGCCCTTGGAATTTGAACCTGCGGACATTCGTCTTGGCAGTCCGTTCCACACCCAACTAGGCTATCGCCGCTTGAACTCGCTACAGTTATTTAGGAATATTTTTTACCGAGAAATGCGTTTGACGTGAGTGAAGCCTCTTGCAATACTTTGTTTTTATAAATTTAAATTCCACGATAATAATTCCAAATAACTAACATCTCATAGATAATTCTGTCCTTTATCTGAATCGCTAGGGGTGAATATTCAAATACTTTTTTTTATTTGCTTCAGTATTATTTATAGTAATAGTACTTACTTATAGGTTTATCATAACCTATAAGTAAGTACTATTATATTATACTTCTACATCTCTGTGTTGTGTTAGTTACCTACATTTTTAATAAACGGTCCCATTAACTTTTTTCGATCGTACGTATATATCGCTGTTTCGATCTACCTCTAAAATAGACCAATCAGAATAAAGATTTTTTTTACATGCTTATAAATGATTTTGAATGGTTCATTCTCGGAATCAGATTGAAGATGGACGTTAAGATCGTTAATTTATTTTGTTCGCTTGTTATTCCTTACTCAAAACGGCTGTTATTGTTATTAAGATTATAGGTATAAAAATATTTTGAGTTATAATATTGATCCACTAAAACGCGTATTATCATGCCATTCATTGTTTGACATAGATGTAAATAGGCCAACGGCATTATTAGGAATATCTTAGTCACGCTTTTGGGATTCTTTTCATAAGGTGCTTAATATTTTATGTGCGAGTCGGTTCGGAATGCGAACGGAACAATTTGCCAATAATCCTATCCCGCGGCAATAACTGATGTACCCGCCGGCCGCCCCACAATAATGGGTGTTATGGTTCATGAATGATTTCTAACTTCTAGGATCGACTTAATGCTTCAATATTGAAATTGTTGACCCGATTCATTTTATGTTTCCTTTTTTAAATCTTATAAATTTTTCTTATATTATTTATGAAAAAAAAAAAATGTGACATAGCCGCGTTCTAGACATTTATCTACAGCTTGAGTGGAATTTGGAAAGTTAGCAAAAGAACAAAAGTTAAGTGACTGCTGTTGTGGTTCCATTCCCAATATTTTTCTTAAAGGTTATCAACTCGTCTACAATAGATGTGTGGGATAAGCAGCTGAAATCACTTACCGAAAAGTCAGCCAGCCTGTTTTTCTATTTTGAATCTAATACCGAGAAGGGTTTATGTTAATTTACTGATGATATTAAAAGAATATTATTTAGACATAGATAATGATTTTCATCATAATATTGTGGAAAACAAGTACGGACGAGATTCGAGTCCACATATTAGTAATCGTCAAGCGGAAGACCTTCCCTCCGATCAATAGAAAAAAATGCATAAACGATAAGCAATTTAGATAGTTATGTTGACTCGTCAATTTCAAATCAAGCCAAGAAGCCGATTTTTCGTTTGCAATTTTGGTCCAGGTTAATAAATCAATTTGTCGAGGACAAACGCTCTCACTGACTGAAGTCCTGGGGAGGACAATATGCTCGCCCCATTGTGGCTGCAAATTCAATTTATATTCAGATCTACAGCGCAATAGAATTGAAACTTAGATTGCGACTTGATAGTGGGCTCGTAACACTTCAACGGAGCTGGTACACGATGGAGATCTTAATTATATCGTATACATTATAATCGTTTAAAAATATTAATGGGGGTGGTAATTTAGAAATGGGACGTTCTTATTAATTTTAAAGACGTTATGTACGAGTATAATCATTATAATCAATCATAAAACTATTTGGCACTATGTACTATCTTGACAGTTCTTTCTAAACATAGAAACTACTCTAGTTTGTATTTCTCGAACGTAAAGATCAAAATATGTAAATCCTCCATTACAATTCCAGCAGCAACTACTAATGTAATCCTGAGATGAAGAATAATTCGGTGGCGAGGATAATCATGTTACTGGACGGATAAACATGTCATATTATAAACGAATCATTCGTGCAATTTCTTCACCTGCTGCAGTAATCCTCGATCACATAAGTCTGATGTGTGAACTAACCCCTTTGAATTTGTCCGCGACCTTCCAATTTTTCTTGGTATTGGACAATAAGCTCTCTCTAACTCATCTAGTTCGTAAAAGCCATAGATAACATCAAGGGCCGACTCCAAAAAGGTTTATGTTCGGTATACTTTAAAAGTAATTTCGCGATGTTCATAAGTTAACTCTGAAGAAGTTGAGATGGTTCTGTTTTTTGTTGCTTCTTGTGGGAATAGTTTACGTATAATTTTAAGGTGTATTTCGAATGTACTCTTTTTGCTTTTTTAATAGATTTTTCAGTTCAATTTTTAGATTGTGGCTCCATCGTTGACAGTGATTCTTTTAATAGTAAACGCACGAAAATGTTGTGTGTTGTTTATTAGGAACACAATTACTAGTTACTTACGAATCCTTTCTAATGAGATTATCGCGACACATTACGTTGATGAGAAACGACAGTCGGGTCTGTGAAGGAAGTCGACAATACACGAGGGCGAGTTGTGTTTCTCATAGTAGTAAGTGGCCACTAAACTTTATTGTAGTGTTTACGATCTCGTGAAACTACTCTTATGCTTTTATAGCCATTTTTCAACACGAACACGAACACATCTTAGGAATATAGATTGCTTTTATGTCGATGATGTAAAAATACCAGAAACAAACATAAATATAGCACACATAATATCCTTATTGATAATTCCAAATTATACACATTTCCATTCATTAGTCAAATATATTATTATTTGCCTTGTGTAATATTCTCTCAGTGAATATGCTATGTAATTATATCAACTAGGAGTTCCAATTATGTTCGTGCTATCATTTCATACACAATATAATATAGGCGAAAGTTTATTTTGAGGAATGTGGGGTTTCTATCTATGTAATTGGGTTATAAAATTTTAATCACATCAGCGTATAATATATTCACCCTATAAATTTTATCTTTCTTCGGAGACTTCGCAAGCAAGCGTCTTTTTAATTAGATTACATGTTTGAATTTTGTAAATATAATGGTAGTTTTTCTACATCATAAATCAACGATCTCACTAATATGAAATACAGCTTTTCGTACAGTCACAGAGAAACAACGCATACTAACAATTAAAATTCCTTGCTCGTTTCCAATCTCTTTCTCCTTAATAGTCACCAATTCGTCCATTACTTTATAAGTAATATGTCTATTCATGGATAATTAACTCATCCTCAAGCAGGTCTATCTTTCGCTCATCTTAAACAAATAAACTTTAATTTAAATATGTATAACAAAGGAAATAATTGACAGAAATTACATACAGTACATATTGTGTGTGATCTATAGTTTCGTGCTTGGTCAACGAGGTAAATGACAGCATTTTATTGGTTACGCGAGGGTCAGATGTTATTCTGGGATCGTATAGCCTAATAATACTTTATCATGTGGTTTTATTTATTTAAAAATATATTTATTATTATTTCTAAAATCTTTTAACAAATGTAACCATCTTTACTCGATGTCTTTACTCAATAGCTGCACATTAGTTTAGGGTCTACATTTATGGTAAAGTAAATAAGAAGATAACGCATTTTTTATCAGGTTCAAAGACGCTTTTTTTCGTCCCTCTTGCCAGTTGCTATTTATTGCAGAAAAATTATTTGTATGAATTTTGACGAAGCAACAATCGATATTAAAAATCTTATTAAATACTTGCTCCCAATTTTTGTATTATTGCTTGTTGCCGTTTTGTGCAAACATTTTTACCACCAAACTTTTTTGTATGTGATTTGATTTCCAATAATCGTACAATAAGTTTGTACGATTATTGGAAAATATCGGTTATTACAAATATCACGGATCAAAAATATATTCGACTTGATTCGACTATACAAACACATTTTAGGAAATTCTTCTAAATTATTTTTAATTTCAAATAACCAATTTACGTACGATGGGTTTATAAAGGAATTAAAGGCTTAAATAGGTTATATAGTTACGCTCCACCTTTCGTTGGCTCTCCTCTCAATTATTTGTCGATTAATTGAGAGTTTCGGGCAGAGTAAAATTTTATGTTATTGTTATATTCCATAGCGATCAGGGGTATATTTTGTGCCGACGATAAAGAAAGCAAACGCTTGTCTGGCAAGTTATGTAATTCCTCCACGGAGGGATAGTTTGTGTAAGCAAAGTATAAAGGGATCAACGTGATATTCGATAAAGAAAAATATACTGGTTAAAGTATCAGAGATAAAGATAGAGGGCCTAGATTTTCCGCTGACGCAGTGTCGAGGCGTCCCGCGAAGCCGCCGTTTTGTATATTATCTCGTGCTACAAATCACACCGGATGTCCCGCCGAGGGGAAATGAAAATTGAGATACCGGGGAGGCATTGTTCCGTGAAAATATATCTTCTTGATATTCTCATGGCGCGGGACAGCCGACGACGCACGGATATTGCGATAATGTTACGTCATCTCGCGAGATAAAGCCGCTTTTGATATCGCCCGATAAATTCTCACTTTCTTTTTATAATATCTTTCCTAATTTACAATTTTTAATGAATTCTTTACATCTAATGATCATCTTTTATATAGTTTTATTGTCGGTTTATTCAGCGTGTATATTTCAATTAATTGCAGTAGAGCTACCTTATTTATTGCGGAAAAATCAGTTACGACCCCTGTCTGAGTCTGAGGAACTGAACCTCAGTTCTTGAGTTCCAGATAACTACCTAGTTATCACTGCGTCCTATCTCCCAGGATGGACACTCCTCAAAGATGCGGTAAGCCTTATCTTCCTGACAGGTGGTATAATGATGGCCCACAGCGGTCTCCACTTTTCCAATACGACACAGGTATGAACCAAAATAGCTGGGACTAGATAGTACCTACCTACCTGAGTCAGGTGATCTGTAAATTTACCGTGGCGCCTGTTCACGTACTGGGTGCGACGGTTCGTACTCCAGCGCTTGGGATTTGCAGTCTGCGTATCCACATCATCATTGCCAACCTGCGGAGCGAGGCTAAGTATCCTAAATCTCTGGTGAAGGAGGTCTCTCTCTAAGAAAACTTAGTGGACCTATACTAATAGCTTTTTTAATGTTTTGTAACTGTGCAGCTTTTGTCTGGTTATTATTTTTTCTAGTGCGTATGTAGTCTTTATTAGTTTATGTTATTATTCATCCAAGGCATAAAATTATGAAAGCCTAAAATTATTAATAATTTTCCACGCATCCGTATTACAGAAATATATGATATATTATAACTTTTTGTCATTTATCAATTGTTATTCAACAGCATTTCTAAACACAATTGATTATAAATTTACGAACCCTCGTGTTACAAGGGTCAGTTATTTTGATAAGTCAGTACTCATTTATTATTAAAGCCTTCTATTCTGAGTGCGCCCTATTTCTCGTGGCTGAGATCAATTGCTGATAGATGGATTTTGACCTAGTTGTTGGGTTTAAGCAAGTTGATGAAACTTGCGGCAGCAGCATTTACATTCCAACATATTCCATATATCTTGGATCATATTTATCTAAGTTTCGTTGATTAGGAATCTGAAAGACATCTTACATGTTACAAAGTTTGTGAAGATGTTCGGATTAGTGTATGTTCTTTAGAAATATATCCTTAATAGAGTTAAAAGTATATCTCTAGCTAAACGAGTACATCCTAGAAAATGCTACCTTTGTGTTGTTGAGTACTATGGAGTACGATATTAAAATGAGATCCTAAGCTCCAAGAATAATAATCGAGCCGCCCGTAACACGGCACAAGAGTTGTGAACAAGTTTATCTCAGAAGGCTGATTCCGGAATTGGTTGTTCAACTAAAGGCAGAAAAGTGTTTTATCAGATTTACGAAACGAATATAAGGCAATAATTAATCACTTTGTATAAGCAATGATAAGGACCCACCGCTTACTAAGTGCGGCCTAAGTGATGAAACTGGGCGGCCGGACGCCGTTGAGCAAAAACCCCAAGGATTACACTGTTTTACTAAACATTTACTTAACACTCGCTCTCAGTTAACGCTTAGAGATAAGTGCCGAGCTTGAACCCCTAGAAAGAAATACTTGATGCGTTACACCGTATAAGTTATTAATAGCGTCGGGTTAAGATCTTAATTAAGTATGTAACTACTTAATTCCATACGATGTAAACGGTTAATGCGAGTGTTTTATGGTGGAATTCACGCGAGATACTCTTGTTCATATTTTATCAAGCGACTTTGGGACAAATGACTAGAGTAGGGTTTGGGCGACGGGTTTATAAAGTAAAATCTGTGTATACGAGGCATTTTATAATCTTATATTAGAATAAAGGACCCGCTTTATATTTTGGGATGAAAGGACCTTATATTTTAAGTTAGACTTCTAGTAACATATTGGTGAAAAAACGCATTCAGTTCCATCTATTAGTACAGACATCGGCCTGCACAATTTCATTATATGTAAAGATGTTACAGATAGATTTACCTATTAATTTATTTTCAATGAAATATTAAAGTTTCGGTGCAACTCGGACGGGCTACATAATATATTTAAATTATATAGACCTTTAAATTTTATAACTAAAATAAACAATTATAAACAAAACTTATAATTGAAGAAGTCCTTCTCAAATAGCATTATAACGAAACTATAATTACCTATACATGTTAGTTCTGCTACATTATTTTCTGATTATATTGATCAAAATTAACGTCTTTCCGAATGGCTATTTAATCGCTCTAAACTATACCCCCGATAATGTTGTTTTGGGCACTATAAAATAACAGGTCTAATTCGAAACCAATGATGCGGAACGAACATGAGAACAAAATTTACTACGAAAATAGCCTTATCTCGTATCCACAGGGAACTACAAAGAGCGACTTCGTTTGAATTTAGAACAAATTTTAAACTAACTTCGTTCGGAAATCGCGCGGTAGCACTCGCATGGTCGCGCGCACAATCTGTAAAATGTAAAGGGCGAACATGTTCCTAATTCCGTTTTTTTTTCAACTACAGACTTAATTGGAACACGGGTCTATTTAGCGCTCACTCTGTGATTCTGTTTGTATGCAGCAAGCGACTGGCACTCGCGCGGAAAATGATCTGCGTTTGACTCGCGCAAGCGTTAATGATATTCTGCATGAATGACTCTTTTGCCAGCTGTTTTTTATCCGGGCATAACTTCGGAGTGTTTGTTTTAACTTTTATGTTGATTACAAAATTTTCTATAACGGTGAATTAATTAAGTCATTTCACTCCCAGAGTCTTGGAATAATTTATAATGTGTCGATATTTTTATGTGAGTGTTTTCGTTCGCTCATTTTCTTGCAACGTTCGTCGATACTGTTTTTGGTTTGTTATCGTAGTATTAGGGTAATAGCTAGTAGAGATTATTACATACGGCAACTATTATAATAGTAATTGACGACCATGGGATACATTTGTACACAATTATTAGATTTTTTAAAATTATTATCACCAATAATAATGGTATTATCCGATTTAAATTATATCCTCTAACAAGAAATTACATATTCTATTTCATTCGTATTTAACCAAAATGAAATACCTAATTATGATGTGTAAAATCGAGGCTCACTCGTCATGACAAAGTAAGTGCTGTCGTAGAGTTGCACGGGCACGTCCCGTATATACGGATACGATCCACGACTTCCCAGTGTTCTATATTAACACCACTCTATTATATTATATTAATGTATATGTAGAATTCCGTGTAAATAAATGAGTATATATAAATCATCAAAGAGAATAATCTATCATGACAATTTATAGTACTTCGTACTTGTGGTGCGTACTGAATATTTTTTAAAAAGGCTGTGTGTGGTAAGTGACCTCTTAATAAGTTCTATTCAATATCTGTCCAAAACTATTTTCGTGCTGGAAATAAAAATCCTTATTTTAAAGTTCTAATATTTTTGAAAATTGCAAAAAGGTTGGAAAAATATTTTTAATTATATGTTTGTATCGTAACCTACGCTCAGATGAATTTCTTCTCACACATGCAGTAAAATAAATGTGAAATGATTTGATATGTAATAAATTTAAACCAGAAATAATATCTTCTCCCATTTCTTACTTAATTATTTTTATTATCTTATTTTAACAGGTAACCATTAATTTTCAGTAAACGGATTTCTCAGTACAAATTTCTGTTCCAACCATTATTTCAATAAGTTTTTCTAACACGATGCTTCAAATTTAAGTGTGAATCTGTACTTTTCCTCAACACGCATAAGATGTACCATCGATTTTTCATTATAATTTAATTGTAAAAAGTAAACTGAAAATAAGGCTTTTTAGCGGATAACACAGTTGCTTTTGTTAGATAAGGGTTAAAGATTATATCGCCATTATTCATGTAGCTCCGGGAATCGCGTGCTCATGGCCCAATCCGGCTGGACGTAGTTAGTAGAGCCGAAAGCGGCTAATTTGCTGAGCGGTGTGAAATGGACCGAGTCATTCCCGCACAAAGCGCCACTAATGCGCGCCCGTCCGTTGCACCGGCCCGCAATTATATTTGCATACGACCACCTCTAGTCCACTCGTACAATGATACTGACGTACGAGGACGATGGCGAAGTCAATGGGATCAGTTTGAATCTTACGCTGAACGAATGGAACAGCTACAGTTTAGTGGCGAAATGTCCATAAAGTCAATTCCTGCCAGCTTCCCTTTCGTAATTTATGTAAAATCTTATTACCATTATAATTATTACTAGACCGCTTTTATGGACATTATTAGTATTTATATGTTGTGTCGGATTCCCATTCAGAAAATGTCACTCTTTGCTACACTTCAATTCTTCAAGGATTTCCATTACTGTGAAATTAAACTAATTTTCCGGATTCTATCGCGGTTTTTTGTTTTTTATTTTTCTCCCGACGTTTCGAAGATTTTGCAGCCTTCATGGTCACGGGGGGGACTGAGGTCTTGTTCATCCGTAAAGTCAAAGTTACCATATCTACCTATATTTTACAATTATACAACTTTTTGAAAATTTTAGCTGTTGGTGGTCCGATCTACGCAGAATGAGCTCACAGTGTTTTGAAGTCTGGCAGCCGGTCTTTTGGGTTCCGATGTAATTAAATGTAGAACTGGATCCCAGGCTTGTGCAAGCTTCCAACCATCTTCCCTATTGAAATTAGGATGTTTTTTAATTTCAATAGCCTCGCGAATCATCCTGGGCAGGAATCGGTGTTCTTTGGCGAGGATTTGTGGCTTGTCTAGTCGCAGATAATGATTGGCGCCTCTTTCAGAGTGTTCAGCGACTGCAGACTTCGTCGAGCGTCGGTGTTTCACGTCAGCTATATGTTCTTTTACGCGGGTCCTTATATTTCTTTTTGTTTGCCCGATATAAGAGAGGCCACAGTTGCAATCTATTTTGTATACTCCCGGTTCTTGTAGAGGTATATGACACTTGACAGGTGGTAAAAATTGACTAATCTTCTTAGGCGGCTTAAAATCAGCTCAGCGGCCAGGTGTTTCTCGTCACAGATTCCTTGTGCTCTCTGAAACAAAGATTTGCCCACGGTAGCTAACTGTTTTGGATGGTGATGAGATTCACCGTTCAGATATTTATCAGTATGGGTCTGTTTCCGATACACAGTATGACTTAAGGTCTGATTAGGATTACGGATGATTAAAACATCTAAGAAAGCAAGAGATTTATTGTGTTCTAACTCCATAGTAAATTGGATTTTATTGTTGATAGAGTTGAGGTGATTTAAAAATGCAGTTACTTTATCAGATGGTAAAATTGTGAAAGTATCGTCTACGTACCGTTTATAAAACCTTGGAGTGACCGGGACTGTACTCAGGGCTGTCTCCTCGAAGTCCTCCATAAATATATCGGCGACTACCGGAGATACAGGGGAGCCCATCGCTACCCCTCAACTTGTACATAGAACTGATTATTCCACAACATATAGCCAGATGTAAGGCAATGTTGGAGTAGTTCTGCATATTCTACAGGAATGTTATTCTGTGCCAACTTCTTAGATACAATTCTGATGCAATCTTGTACTGGTAAGCTCGTAAAGAGAGACTGGACATCAAAAATGACCATAGTTTCATTGTCAGCTAATTTTAGGTCTTTAATATTGCTGACAAATTGGTATGAATCCTTCACAGACGCTCTAGTGTTTCCTCTAAGTGGTGAAAGCACTTTTGCTACGTGCTGAGCCAATCTGTAGGCTGGTGTGTCGATCTGACTCACAATGGGACGTAGCGAGTATAGAATATGCAGAACTACTCCAACATTGCCTTACATCTGGCTATATGTTGTGGAATAATCAGTTCTATGTACAAGTTGAGGGGGTAGCGATGGGCTCCCCTGTATCTCCGGTAGTCGCCGATATATTTATGGAGGACTTCGAGGAGACAGCCCTGAGTACAGTCCCGGTCACTCCAAGGTTTTATAAACGGTACGTAGACGATACTTTCACAATTTTACCATCTGATAAAGTAACTGCATTTTTAAATCACTTCAACTCTATCAACAATAAAATCCAATTTACTATGGAGTTAGAACACAATAAATCTCTTGCTTTCTTAGATGTTTTAATCATCCGTAATCCTAATCAGACCTTAAGTCATACTGTGTATCGGAAACAGACCCATACTGATAAATATCTGAACGGTGAATCTCATCACCATCCAAAACAGTTAGCTACCGTGGGCAAATCTTTGTTTCAGAGAGCACAAGGAATCTGTGACGAGAAACACCTGGCCGCTGAGCTGCAACATGTCAAGCAAGTAGTGCGAGACAACAAGCTCCAAATTCCACGCCGCCGTCACAGAAACCGAGTGAAACCAGCCACAGTTGAACGTGTTCCGGTTGTATTACCATATGTAAGAGGAGTCACCGACAAGATTGGCTACATCCTGAAGCGTGCTTCCATAAAAACTTATTTTAAGCCGCCTAAGAAGATTAGTCAATTTTTACCACCTGTCAAGTGTCATATACCTCTACAAGAACCGGGAGTATACAAAATAGATTTCAACTGTGGCCTCTCTTATATCAGGCAAACAAAAAGAAATATAGGGACCCGCGTAAAAGAACATATAGCTGTCGTGAAACACCGACGCTCGACGAAGTCTGCAGTCGCTGAACACTCTGAAGGAGGCGCCAATCATTATCTGCGACTAGACAAGCCACAAATCCTCGCCAAAGAACACCGATTCCTGCCCAGGATGATTCGCGAGGCTATTGAAATTAAAAACATCCTAATTTCAATAGGGAAGATGGTTGGAAGCTTGTACAAGCCTGGGATCCAGTTCTACATTTAATTAAATCGGAACCCAAAAGACCGGCTGCCAGACTTCAAGACACTGTGAGCTCATTCTGCGTAGATCGGGCCACCAACAGCTAAAATTTTAAAAAGTTGTATAATTGTAAAATGTAGGTAGATATTGTAACTTTGACTTTACGGATGAACAACACCTCAGTCCCCCCCGTGACCATGAAGGCTGCAAAGTCTTCGAAACGTCGGGAGAAAAATAAAAAACAAAAAACCGCGATAGAATCCGGAAAATTAGTTTAATTTCAATGTCTAACATTCGCGTAAACATAAGAAATCATTTCCATTACTGGCATGGACAATGGATATTAGACACGTAAATTAATCAACATATCACAAATGCATAAATATCTTAATGAAAAGCAGTACCTACCGGCTATTATAATTATTATATATATTTAATGTCTTTAAGCAAATTAAAAAAATATTTGTATTATTTCATCACTATCTTTAGCAACTGCCAGTTATGTAGAGGCGTAATGTGTCCCGGCAACAAGTTGACAGCGTCTGAGCGATGCCAATTGGCTAATATTTCGTTAATTACTAGCGCAAAGGAATATATTTAAAGTTGACCATCCGTGAACATTCTGTCACGTCTGCCTCTAGGTACAAAAATAGATTCTTTTTATTATCTATCTTTTCTTTAAAATATATTTGTTAACGTTACATTTGACTGCACTAAGTGAAATTTGTTTTGCGAGATACTATTTTCTTTAAAATGATAATACCGCGGGATTTATTTTTAAGCAATATTTTCTTACGTATTATTATTACTTATATAACAATATGTCACTTATCCAATACATTGTACAGGTATATAAAGGAGGAAGACTAATACAAAAAGATAGCGCAATATTCGGAGTTCGTACCTTTAATGTAACTGTTTATATTATTTGAAGATACGAATATGAGTATTCAACAATTAGAATGTCTATTATGTTTCAGTGCCGAGCAAATTTCTCTCCTTGTTATGGGTAATTGTACTGGAATTGGGTAATTAGAATAACGAGGTTGATGTTAGCTGGAAATCATAAGGAGTTCTAATGACTCAAATTAGACGACGGGCCATGTAAGAATACAAATAGCCTTTATTTCTTTGCAGCTCTATAATAACACTAATAAGAATTCTAGTCTTCGACATCGGTAGCAAAGTTATCAGCTTGACGGGCCATATAAAAATAATAATAACATCAGCTTTGTATTATATAATCTCTCACTGTTGAGAGTAAATAAGCCTTTTCCACCACGCTGGGCTAGCGGATTGATAGACTTCACGTACCCTTAAAATTCTTATAGAGAATTTTTAAGTTATGAAGGTTTCCTCACGATGTTTGCCTTCACCGTTAAAGCACGCGATAATTCACAAAGAATACACACATGATTTAGAAAAGTCAGAGGTGTGTGCCCTTGGGTTTTGAACCTACGGACAGTCCGTTCCACAACTAACTAGGCTATCGCCGTTTTTTTACGGGCCATATTTTTTTTTATCCAATCGTGTATATACTTTTCCAGGAGAAATATATTTATATTTCGTAGTATATATAGGATGGGTCTGTTTATGCGACAAACTTCATTCGGATTTGTCCGGCGATGATTTTAACCAAGGAATAGAAAAGTATGTTGGTGCATGGATAGATAATTATGCTAATGAAATTGTATATGGACGGGCTGTTGCGACAACTGCTCGGTGGAATATGCATATATTTACTCGCATACATATATCTCAAAAAAATAAACAGTAAAGCACAATGGACCGATAGATGCCTATCTTTAGAATAGTACCTAATAGATTGACTTGGTAGTTATTTACAATATTGTAATGATTATCCAACCGATGTAAAATAATACATTGCTGGTACGTGCGTTGACTGCGACACTCTTGTCCCACTATATCCCTGTTAGAGACGGGACGGCATCGCTACTGCTTGTTTTGGATGCAACTAATTTAATAACGTCGATGTTTTGAAAATATTTGAATTTTATATATATAGTATAGGTGCATAGGGAATTTTATACATTTCTACGATTAACAAACATTCCAAGTGGTTTATTCACACTTTACTATAGTAATTTTGTAAAATTGTAAACAACGGAGGTCTTATTCTCTATGACAGTGTAAACTTGAAACGCGGCCGTCATACATTCTCTCCATAAAATTAGCGTGGAATTCTGTGCAACAGTTTCTATTGTCTTAAAATGACGTGTAACATATAGAATAAGGCCTAAGGCGAATGCTCTTGGTGTTTATAACATAACGCGGGTGTAATTCGTCGTAAGTCATTATTGAAAGATGTCTCGTCCGGACTCGTTACGGATGATACTAATAAATATGCTAATGTTGGCATCCCTGAAGGATTTTCTCGGATTTTCATCTTCCTTATACCGATGACGGCGGCGCAAAATAAAAATGCTGGCAACGAGCATCATGAAATATTGCTTTACCTATAAAGGTGTCCTGATTTTGCAACGTAAGTAGCTCTTAAACACCTGATAGGTACGTTATAGTAAATTTTATTGGCACGTGTAACTCGTTTTTGTTACGTTATGGTTTGTAATCCGATTTATATTAAGGTATATACAGAAAACGTAAAAGGTCAGAGTTACGAACTATAATCATTAGAATCTCAAATAGTGGTTAATACTAATCTAGGTTTATCTGGGACCAATCCAACGACATAAAGGACCAAAAGAGCTTAAAGTTATGTATGAACCAGACGGGTTTGGAAAGCTTATATTTGTATTCATACCACAACAACGCGTATTATATAATTGCTGTTACGAATCCTAAGATAATTTTATACAATAGTAATTTGCCGCTGAACGTGTTCATAAATGCACTTCTATATCAAGAGGGAATTATAGGATTATGAATTTATGACAGATTAGAAGTTTCAGTGTGGGTTTTCTATCCTCCTTTTATTATGCTATACGACAGATAAAAGAAAAAAGGATCTGCAGCTGATATTGGTGAAAGAAAATATCCGTTAGATTATATGCTTAAAATTGCTGAAGTATAAAGCAGCAGATCGGGCTCTGTGGCGTCCCGTGGGATAGGCCTATGTCCAGCAGTGGATTGCAACGAGCTGATGATGATGAAATGTTAGATATGCTGACCTTTTTGGCTGAAGTCTGATTTATAAGTATATCATATGTAAGGCGTGAGAAACAAACATTCTAATTATTTATTCCAATATCCGTTTATGAATAAAACATTTAAGTATCTGTATAATTATTTGCATTCATGAAGGAATATATTTCCTATACAAAGCTCGCCGTAAAATTAATATTTTTCTCTGGAAGAACACTCCAAACATGAAAATGGCATATTTAACGTTTAGCGGAATTTAATATGTCATAAAACGTTATTTATATGCCGTTTACGCGCTCTCGTCGACGGAGATTTCATCGGATTCAGTGCTCCGTCTTCAGCTTTTAGTTGGCTAACCGGTTAATCTCTGTTACATATTGTGTTAAATGCGCTTAAGAGATATGTCTCTATCCTAAGTAACCAGATTAATGCGTTAACCATCCATTAACTAAGTACACTAATTAATTCAAGATAAATAAATTTTAAATAACATGTACTATTTTTTACATTAATAAAACTTACAAACGTGTGGTCTCAATAAACAGCTATATTTACTTTATTATGGACATACCTCTACAAGTATAAATATTTAAAATTATAACTATCTATTATTTGCGTTGTGGCTGTTTCACGCTTCCCGCCCCTTAATTTAACAGTATTCCAAGTTTAATAGCCATATTTTGCGGAGAACATTCTAAAAATGTATCGTAAATATTTTCTCCGTGCAATCCCTTTCACTTAATATGATTAATTTTATTACACTGACTTTGATTAGGTATTGAAAGTTTTAGTTTAGAATTATATGGATTCTAAACTATTGTGTTTCGATAGATACTAAAAGTTACATTTAGAATATGTATAGGTAATTATTAATATTACGCCTCATAAAACTTTGGTTTTCAACCGCGTTTGCAGGTAATACCTATTTATTTATCCCTAGCGATGATTTAATAGTCATAACTTTCGCTAGTGGTAGGGTATATTTTATATCCGCCCGGATAGCCACCTTATACAAGGTATTAAAACCCGCCATAGTGGCCTACGTAGGTGTGTCGCGTTTCGGAATCAGCTCGTTTTTATCCGGTTCTAACAGGCCGGCATAAGTGTGTCGACTGCCGAGGGCTAATTATGTCTCCTCACTCGACATTACATTGGATCCCAAACTAATTACCACCGGGTGCAGTGGCATAACTTTGCCGTGTCCGTAAAATATTGTATATTAATAATATTTTATTATATATTAATAATATTTTACGGACGTATAATTTAAACTTTTGCACTTCGCCTAATTGTTATTTATTATAAATAAATTATACTACTTTTTGATTTACTGCATGTTTTGTTTTGCAGTTATATTTAGATTGTCTAGATCTTTATGCGTTACATTGAAGTGTCTGTTGACTTTTATTTTCTAACAGCTTTGAACATTTTCATCACTTATGAATGCTAAAGTTGTTGCAAGTGAAATGTTGTTTGACAATCTTAAGATACGTTACAACTCCGCTTCGTAAGCCATTTTTAATCGCTCCTAAGTTAACGTTGCCTAAGCGGCAAAAACATGACACGTTTGCTCGGTACGGGCCCGTTTAATTTTCCTGTTAAAACAGGCGGGCAAAATTCTACTTTTAACGCAATCTTCAGGGTTTACTTTAAACAAAAGTGTTTTGATATAAAAATAAATATTTACCCAAAAGGGTTATTTGGTCGTGCTTTTATAGGATATTCTCCGTCGGTTTGCGTTCAAGCAAAACTCCGGCTTGGTAATAAAATACAGAGTTATTTCAATGTTGCGGCTCGTTCACATTGTATTAATTCCACGATTTCATCGCTTGACAGATTGAATTATTCAGTAAATCAACGGTACTTTTGTAGTTGAAATCATTCAGACTATATCCATTTGATATCAAACGCTTTGATATTTAAATATCTAAATTATCAAAAGGATTTAATTTCATAAAATTATCTGTTATACGCAAAATATGCATATTTTAAAGTTATAACCACATTTCTGTAATAAACTTTAGTATAAACTGCTTTATTTATTTCCAAGAATTAATTGAGGTCCCTATTCATCATATCTTATAGCCTCATTAATTATAATGAAATTAAATAATTTATCACTGCCGCTATAAATTAATTTTGATAAACACTTGTTATTATACTGACTTTTCCTTGAAGATTTGTTTATGTAAGTTTCAAATTCCATAGATTATAGTATTACGAAGGCAAAAATTATTAATAGTATGAAATATAACAAATTTAGAAAGCGTTTTATCTTCTAAGACGCTTTCTAAATTAGGTCAATTATTCATTTTAGCCCCTCCGCAAAAAGAGGGATGTTATACGCCTAAGATGTATCTGTGTATTTGTTTATCTATGCATCTGTATATTAGTCTGTGGCATCATGGGTCCCAAATGATTGGACAGATTTTGATGCGTTTTTTTGTTTGAAAGGTGATGTGATGAAGATGGCTCTTAGCTATAATTTATGAAGATCTATTCAGGCGTTTGAATGCCATCATTTCACAGATTGATTTTAAATTAAATATAGTGTTACTTCGGTGTTATTTTCAAGAGATGGTTTCCTTGAGCTGATCCTGTAGTCTGCGGAATACCCAATGAGATATTGGTTACAGCAGATACAGTGTGTTTTGATTTGGTGTTAGATGGATTAGGAGCGAGGCCCTAGGTTTGAAAGGAATTTAAAAAGTGGGAAATAAATATGAAATTTAAATAAGCCACAAAACGAAAAAGAAATGGTTAAGACTTAATAAAATAAAATTTGTTAAAGGGTTTTTGTGTCAAAACTTATTTTTTTTTAAAATTCAGCCAGGTGTATATACTTTCTGATGATTAAAATTCAACCCTAAACATATTTAAACTTGGGAATACTGATCTTCTCCCTGCCGCAACAATTTCTGAGCTTCTTCGTTCAATACAAACAAGTTCTACATTTTTGCAGAATTCATTCATAATGTTGGCAATGTTATCTCCAGACCATCAAAGTTGTGGAAAAATATTTCAATTCTCTTTGAAATAGCATTTTGAAATCAAACTACTTTCAAATATATTTATGACAGCGGACGCGCAAGTCCCGCGAATAGAGTCAACAATAAATCACGAATCGACGGAGCGAACACGAAATTTTGTAAACTTAATCCGAAGTACGGCGAAGTGATGCCGACGAATTGTGTACAAGTTTCAACTTTCAGACAAGTTAGTCTAAGAATACTTGGACGCCACCGCACGCCGCACCCACTGGAACACTGGAACAGTACCTCCTATTCTGCTGTAAAACACAACAATATACTATTCACTATGTATTCTAAACATTTAAACAACTTCAACTTATTTATTCACAGCTGCCTGACATAAATTGTTAACTCTTAACAAGCTGCCCGATACGGCTATTCAAACTTCTGGGTTTTGTTAACTAGATGCACAATGAGCTACGACAACAAGTGTCCATACTATAGAATAAGCCCCCGTCTATGTGGATAACTAAAGTTAAGAGCACGTTAAGCTTTTGCTAAGAAGTTATAAAGAATAGTGTATTGTCTGTAATAAGCATTGTATTTTGTAAATGGTTTTGTTTATTGTTGCAGTTAAACGGTTTGAATGAGAATGTACTAAACATATTATCCACCGACACTAACTCACGTGACTTGGTTGCATTTTGCTCCAACAGTCGATAGGTTCATAGTTTTCGTATTAGCACGCAGATCACGTCATCGCCATCAAAGCTTATTCGATTCACATTTATAACGTTATAAAGGTTTGTATTTTTTATCGAAACATCACATATTGGCAATTTTTCTAACAGCCACAATACGAGATCTCATTCATAAAATGTATTAAACGAATCTACAGTAGAAGCCGCTCGCGTTGAAATATTGTACATTTAAAACCGTATGGGTTTCAGAATAAAATATTTCTTTTGGATTTACAAGCTTAAAGAGTAGAAAGATTTTTGTGTGCACGTCACAATCATTCCCTTCAAGGGGTTAGTGTTCATTGGGTGGAAATAACAAAGACGATAAAACTGTTCGCTTGGAAAAAGGATATTGAATGAGGTCAGACGCAGATATATTCGTATTCAAGGCAAATGTCGAGGCGTGTTGGGGACAGCCGTTTGCGCACTGTTTTTACACTCTCGCCGATGTGCCCTGTCGTTACAGAACTGATATTGTTCTAACATCTCTTACCATTTTCACGGTTTGCCTTTTGTTTTCGCTAACACTATTGGTTCGAATCAAACCGTACGTTTATATTGTATGCTTGGATTAACAGCAAAGCCTGATTTTTAACGCTGGAATGTTTTGGGATTTTTGTTTTTGTATATCTTCTTTTTTGCCAATATGTAATTATTACTATAGACAATAATATCAAGAATTGTTGAACAATGTACTGATCATTTATAACCTGGGTATTAAAATTTATCTGGGTATCTATAGAGTGAATGTTTGACTGTTAGTAGACCAAATCAGCATACACAATTGAATATGTTATCTCTTTAAATGGTATGTAGTTATACCGAGATGGAGCTTCAGCTGCCCTGGCAGGTTACTGTTAGGAACTAGTTACATTGCATATATCCTTTAGTTAGAGTACGCTTCAAGAGGCTTTAACGCATTCACCTCATTCCCACGTGTACAAATGAGGCTTCAGCCTCAGAGCTAAGATATCTAATACGTCTGTTAGTTGCACTAGTCATCATGCCGTAATTCAAGCTATAACACACGTGCTATAATAACAACGTAATCTACACTAAATCGAACAATACAAAGCTGTTTCAATCAAAATTTACCTATTCGTATAAAATTCAACGAAAGAATAGATAATGCCAACAAATGACATTGCGAAGGAATTCACTCGATTGAACTAAATAAAGTTCAATCTTTATATAAGAAATGTGCCCTGAAGGTACGTAACTTTTATGTTCGATTCTTTGTGACGCGTCTATTTAAAAAGATAACTGGAGCCGCTCTATTCAGAACAGCTATTTCAATTGAGACTCTCTACTTAGTGGAAAGATCTTGCCGGTAGGTACTCCATCGGGTTAGTGAACTTTAGGATAAGTTTCAGAGCCTCGATGCTGGATGAAAAATGAAGGAAATATTGGAAATCCTTTGTAAGAATTCTTGTGGAAAAAATGTCAACCGTAAAATGTGCTCGAATGAAATAGCATTTAATTATAAGCTATTTGTTTTTGATAGTTTAGACTTAAGACGTAATTACTTAATGAAGAGCTATTTACGGCAAATTACGTTTCTTAGAAAATAAGCTCATTATGCATAAACAATTAATCATTATTCAAAGAATTGCACTTACCGTTAAAATAGTGGTGTGACACCCTGTTGTTCGAACAATTTTTATTGTTATTTAGGTGTTTAATAATAAATACTTATTAATTAGTTAATTACGTACATGTACTTATTATTTTTCACCGAGGGAATATAAATTGAAAGAGTTTATCATATATAACTCTATCTATTTCAAACTTTCGCTCTGTTTACATCTCATCAGATATTCTTATAACGAAATATTATCAATAAATTGAAACGATCGTGCATATTATTGTATTTATATTAACCCCCAACTTTCTTATTGGTTTAACTATCTAACAAACTTTATACATAAATAAAGTTAGAGTTTGAACGACATGAAAACTTCAAAAAGTTCCCCTGTAAAATCCACGTCTGTCGCCTTAACGTGCCACGGATGCACTATGCCGTACGGCGACTACAAACAATTGCTGGAACATCTATATTGGCGTCACGGGACCGAGAGTTTTTGGTGTAAAATGTGCGGTTTGAAACGCTGGGGATTCGCCATTCACATATGTCATGTCCTGCCAATAAAAAACGAAGATGGGGGCAATGAATCGGATGATTCGCAGTATTATTCTGAGAGGGAGTCCGATTACTGCTTCTGCGGCAAATATATTGCAGATGCCCAGATGATTGGATGTGACGGGCCGCATTGCGTATACCAGTGGTATCATTTTGAATGTGTTGGAATACAAACACCTCCAGAAGGGGAGTGGTTGTGTTCAGAGTGTATCAAACTTCAAAAATCTCAGGTGAATATCCCATTAGACGTATGTGTCATTAAAAAAAGGATTAATTTACCTTTTATATTCTTAAAACTATTAACAATCAGACTTTTTACCACTATGATTAATTTTTACAACATATTAGCGAATATAATGCCCATGGGATGTAATACTGCCTAAAAAGCTGGGTTCAAAATTCTTACAAAGTTTAACGTAAATGCTTGAATAAAATATTAAAATGTGGTTTTACATTACTGCATATTTATGGTAATTTTAGTATGCGCGATATTATTTAACTTATCCTTATGTATTTAAATTGATACTATCATATTTGCATACTATTGGAATTAATATATATTATTTCAATATTTTTTATTTGGGTTTCTTTAATTACAGAAGCGTGGCGGACATACAACTTGATAATCTTACAAAAGAAGATACAGACTCAATTACCTTGGAAGGGTTATGAGGTAATAACAAAACTTGTATTATCACTCGAAGTGTAAATAAAATATTCCATTGTATTAATAATTGATACTGACGTAAAATATTCAGACATAAATAATATAAACGAGTGAACTAAGCAGCGCGTAGAAACTATATAATGAACTTAAAATGTAACAATATAGTTTCTTAACAACTTTTTGAGAGAGTAGAGTGTTCATTTGTACCAAAGATGCATTATTCTGTTTCAGATCTCAAGATTCCGCTCCAGTGTAATGTTCTTCTTGTTTTGAGAGAGAGCTTGCGTCACGGAAATTATTTACCACTTTGAGAATATACGGATACGGCGATGTTACAATCTTTGTAATCAATATTTGATAATATAATATTTTTTTACTTTATTTGTATTTCTGATTTGCATTTGCGATCAATTAGATGATCATTGTAATTTTTATATATTTAAAGTTTTTCACGGTAGGCAGCGGCTTGGCTTCGGGCACTGCCGACGCTCATGGGCAACGGTTACCACTTACCAACAGGAGGACCGTTAGCTCGTCTGTCTTCGGCAGTAATAAGCAAAAATAAATTGAAATATAACTTAAATTAAATATTTATCTTCCTCAATAATTAGAAAATATTATAGGGTTTGAAACATATTGTAGATAATTTGATGAATGGAAATACATCCAAGTTATATGAATGTTATATGTAGATAATGATTTCTTATGTTTACGCGAATGTTAGACATTAAAATTAGACAATTTTTGGGATTTTATCGCGGTTTTTTATATGTTAGTTGTCTCACGGCTGCAAAGTCTTCGAAACGTCGGGAGAAAACTAAAAAATAAAAAACCGCGATAAAGTCCGCAAAATTGTCTAATTTTAATTATATGTAGATATTATAATTGTCACAATCAAGAAGCTTATTGAATCTCTTCTAATAAGATTAATTAGTTTTAGTAACGACAATCTAATGTAATCTTTTGTAACTAAGGTACAAGAAAACATCGTCCTCACAGTAAGTCTCTATCTGAACTTGTTTAATAACTTCCTTTGAGAAAGAACTATTTAGTAGCAAAAGGCTGAAGTTATAACAACTACGACAACTCATCTCTGTTTGAAACTTCTTATTAAAATACAAAAGCACTTCTAGTTTAATAACATATTTATTGCCTACTGTTTTTAGAAATAAATTATATTTTATTAAAATAATGTCTGTCATTATGTGGTTGTGCTCTTAATTTAAGTATGTACTTATTATTTGCGACTTTTTAAGATTGATAATTAAAAAATGTGTAAATGTTTTACATAAAGATATATTAATGATTAGGTTTTAAATGCCGACCAAAATAATTTTTTTGTAACAAAATGAATACTACATTACCGTTCTAAAATGCTAAATTATTATAGTGAGAATTCATACGCATTTCAATCAATAATCACCACGTATCCATATTAAATTAGACTAGTGCTATTAGTTTGATTAATCTATGTACTTCGTGGTAAAATAGCGTTACATGAAATAGCTGATAAGTTAGCAACAAGTTTCTAATGCTGGCATGGCAGAGGATCATGTTTTGAAGTTAGACGTGCCGCACACCGTTTGACGTTGAAAGCCAGGGCGGAATTGAGAGATTCCAAACGTATATCATGCCGATGGCCGATCGAAACAATATGTATACCCTGTATAGCAACCTCATTATAAATTAGCATAGTAATATCTACCTGCATCTTAATGAAGTACTAAACATCACATTTTATAACTGAATTCAACATCGAAATCATTTATTTTGTCAAGCGATCCAAGTCCTTAGTAGGCCTTAAAGATGTATCAAAAATGTCCTTTAATTTTAGGTTCCTGTCATTTTGCGTTTTATTATAATATAGGTCTCTAAGGAACAAATATGCGGTAACATAGCAAGGCTCTAAACCTGCAGGTTCTGGGTCCGATCCACATGTTTACTTAACATTTTTTATACCTTTTTAATTTAAGTTGATTTATAATAAGATACGATACCGTAAAGATTTACTGCATTAAGTAATGAATATACAGTTATTTTGAAATATCCATAAATAATGTAATTTAAGAGAGCCGTGACATTCATCAGTGCGCCGGGACACCATAATCTAAGGACGACGACCATAAATATCTGTATTTTCACGTCATTTGCTTTTGGGTCTAAAGTGGTATTTCTGTCGCGCCGTGCTAAATGGCTTGGATATCCTCCAAATATGCCATCTAGATAAGCTACGAGACCTTTTACTGTTATTATTGGGGTCTCTATTAACAAAAGTTTTGTTTAAGTCCACGTTTATTATGAGGCCTTAGAGCGGGATAACTTTAATGAAAACTAAAGTCTTGGACATGACTTGCGAATAGTTTACGTTTTTAGTAGTACAACACAATTTGAAGTTATGTTCCCTAGCTTTACTTTTTACATCAAAAAGGGCATCTATTGTTAGTAGCAAATTTGAGCGTGTGATATTTATCCCCAGGGAACTTTTATTTTCGTAGAATTAAAACCATGATGTATTTCCGACACCCCAACTGTAAGCAAAATATGGAAGTGTGTACTCGTTTGCAAAAACAAATAAACCTTCTGTTTATCCTGTTTAAGCAAATAACAACTTGCATCCGTGTTCCTAATGAACTAATTCTATAAAAAGATTGTTAAGAGTTCTGTACCTATAGGATGAAAACAGACCCTTTGATACAGCACTCAGTCCTAAGTGCCGCATTTATTTTTCTAGAATCGATAGACAACTATAAATAGATTGGCATTTTCAAGCGTTTATGATGATTCAATTCGCGAATTATAGATCATAATTGAAATATTTGCCCGTTAATTCACAATGTTTTACGTGTCCTATTACATGTAACTTTAAGTAATGTAAGGTATTGAGTAGCGTTGCGCGTCACGATCCACGCCACTCACGACTCAAGCTGTATCAAAATGGACGTCGATGTATCGCCACTGAGAAAACTCCGATCCAATTTAGGAGCCGAATCCCGATGACTGCCCCATGGGACACGCAGCTTTATTCACCGTACGAATTTTAACGGAGGAAAGGAAAATTCGATTTTGTCGTAAATATATAAAACGAAAAGGAGATAATATCCAATTTGTCCGACTAATATTTGGCGTTATTTGATGATTTTTTTATTGTTACATAATAACGGACATGTCCTTTTATAATTATTATTATTTTAATATAATTAATATAATTATATTTAATTTAATATAATTAATGTAATTATATTTAATTTAATATAATTAATATAATTATATTTAATTTAATATAATTAATATAATTATACTTAATATAATTCCTATTAATCGTATCTGGAACTGCCTAGAATTTAATTAATAGTTTACAATAGATATGGAAGAGCAGTATATATCCTAATGCAAGAATATCTTTACTTAAAAAGAGACGCCAAAACCTGTAAATGTATACATTTAGTTGGTGTCATTTTTTTTTTATGAGTGTTGTTGTTATAGCTATGCACTTTAATGTGAATGCAAATATAAAATATTTGGCAGGAAATTTAAATTATATCCATCTTTTCTTATTCTAATAACACCCATGATCTTATTTTAGAGGATATGGGATTAAATTGTGGTTTTAGTGCATATTTAATTTTTCTTTTCTTAGCTTCTACAGTAACCGGTAATTATTTACAAGAACTGTATAATTCTATATAATTTTTCGATTATTGAGGAAAAGCATTTCCATAATTAGTATATTTTGATTTCGACTAATTAAAATATTTTTAATTTTACTCATAAAATTATCGTCGATTAACTAAGGGAATAAAATTTTGTCATAGTGAATTTCATTTTTAAGAAATGATATAAGATTTACAAAAAAGGTCTTGTTTTTTATTTGTTTTATATTCACAATAGCAAAAAATCATAATTGAAAGAATAAAATGTTCTTGTATGATGTTTTTTAATGTTATTTTATCTCGAAGAAACAACGCGTGTATTATTTTCGTGTCTGTTGTGCAGAGTAATGATGAAACCGTATTTTGAAAGAGAACACGATATATCGATGTTGATGTTTTTTTTTTAATATATTGAATTCGTACATTAAGATTTTTCACAATTAATATGTTTATTTGTCGTTCAATGAAACAAATATATGCATAATAGTGAATTATTTAGTTTCGTTAGTGGACGATAGGTTATCATTTTATTACGTATTTTTATATTTTTAACACCTAAAAAAATATTGACTAAGTTCGTATGCTCGCACTTGGCCAGTTTTTCTATAATGAAAACATTGGAAGGTTTGAGAGAACAAAGGTACGAATGAGAATTGTTTTTTAGATTGGATATTAAGATACAAGTTGGTACCTGTTTTGTGTTGAAAATAAAAGGCAATCGTCAACATTTATGGCTGATTGCGTAATAAGGTTGGCAATATCGATTTTGATATAAATTCTACCTAGTAATTAACATTTATGTATTATAAAGTGTTTTTAGTAAATGTGATCGGCATTCAGCCCTGGAGGGGTTTGGAGTTATGCAGGTCATAGCAATTAAATCGTTTTTGTAACATGCATGAAAAATAGTGTTAGGTTGATTCTCAATTAAGAGCAAGTAAAAGAAAAATTTTAGAGTTTAATAGAATTTATATTTAAAAATTATAAGCTTCTTACAAAAAGCTAAAGAGAAAACACTCTACAACGGTTCAACGACCGACAGAAAAGGAAAGTCGGAAAATTCAATTCCCCAATAACTAAATAATAATAAATTTTGCGAACGGAGTCATCAGCAAGCATTAGTACTTTATTTATTGTAATTGTATTTATTTCTTTACTCCGCATAAAGAAACCCGATAAAGATTTACAAGATACAGAGTTTGAATACACTTAATAAGGTCGAAAATACACTATATAAATAGTAGAGCGTACATGTATTCATAAAGGGTTTCCTTCATATCATAAGACATTTGGCATCTGATTGTGAATCTATTGGTTAGCATACCCACATATGAAAAGCGAGCGAAGTTCACGGAGCTCATCGCTCCACGACTATAAGTTCCACTAAATGTTGTGTAAGTTTAATTAGAATTCTTACATGGCGGGCGCTTGCGCGGCCCTATCTGACAAATGAGACCGACGTCTTGCGACTCAAGGTTGCCTCATTGTGTTTGTAACTTAAAGTAATTGAAGTATTCATTTTGCGAACTTTAAAACAGAGATTTTAATAGGTTTTCATTTATATGTGTTGCTCGAAGCTCCAATTGCGCGACCTCTTACCCGAAAAGAGTAAGAATTATGATAAGGTTGTCGTCGCAGCTTTTCTATGCAAGACTCAATTATTATCCATGTCAGAGAAAAATCGAGACTAGCCTACAGATGCCGAGGCGCCTTTTATACACAAACTGACATATTTACTATTTTGTCTTATCTTGTAGGTACTTGCAAATTCAATCATTATTTCAAATTACCAGACTTTACTTTCTCAGATTTATCTGAGATGATTATTGATTACTAATGATTGTATGTCTGACATGGCATGACAAAGCTGGTTAAGGTCCTAGTTGAATAGCTGTAAGAATAAATTGTATTAGTTGATATCCATTTCGAGAAACTGTAGGTATACTTAAAGTTTGAGTTGGGTACGTAATATAACAGTTAAATTTACTTAAAGCACCAATTTATAGGTTTGCTCGTATGTCTACTTTCTACTAATAAATGTTAAAGTTTGTGAAGATGTTAGAAGTTATCGCATAAACCGCTCCGCCCGCGTAAAGTCTTGTCTCGGAACAAAAGTCTAACGGTGCATTTTCTCAGGATAAAAGTTATTCTATATTATCCTTATTGTTGAAAGACTTCGTCTTTGTGTAGCAAATTTTATCTAAATCCATTCAGCAGTTAATTATTAATTTGTAATCACTAATAGATGTTTAAAGTGGTAAGTATATTTGTCTACACCATGGATTTCAGCGGAGTGGAACTATTATTTTTTTATTTAACATAAAAAAAATGAGCCGGTTAACATAAGGCTTGCTGTTTTGTTTCATGTGGTGGTTGAGTTTTCGAAGGGCACAAACAACCCTCGCCCTTTCGTAATCTCTGTTTTTTTTTAATCTGGCAGAGAATTCATGATTCTTCTATGTATATTGTTCTATGTCGATTTTTATGTGCAATGATGATCTTTTAATATATATAGTATTTTCTCTATAATCTATAAAGTATTTTCTCATTTGTCGTCCATTCTGTAAAGAAAAAAAAAGAATGTATTTATATAAATTTCTGTCATTTTTATAGTAACATTTTGTTTAATAACAATGTCGAGTAATATTGTTTCTATGCCCTCTAAAATTATTCTAACAACGGCGCAGTAAAATAAATTGGTTCCTTTGAATACTCGTTTGATTGATCACGGGAGCGCTATAGAAGTTTTAAAAAATGTTTATAGGTAATAAAGCCAAAAATGCCAACCCTGACTTAAACTGAGCGGGTACAGTGTTTAATGAGAAAATAATGTTTGCCTTCAATAACGCGAAAGTAATGCCCACGGTCAATGACCGTCGGATTTTCGTACAACTTGTGAATCGCGAATAGATGAATTTGTAACTTGGCACTGATGGTTGCCGAGTGGAATCATAGAACAAATAACGTCAGTAATAGAAAATAGATGTTAAAATTTTGTACGATTGTTATTTTATTTTACATTTTACTAATCTTATAAATAAACTTTGTGAAAATGTTTGGATGTTCGTTGAAAATATACGCAGACGCACCTAATTAGGTTTGAAAGTTGGAACACGGATAGACTATGTTCTAGATTAACACGTAGGCTACATTTCATTACACATTTCATTCATCTCAGTAAATTGCTTCTATAGAAAATAATAGATTCTTTTAATCAGATTTTTTAAGTAGATAACGCTGGCGTCATGTATGTAGGGGCTTTAATAGTTGGAAAGACTTTTTACGTGGGTTGCCGTGAGAAACACCTTGTATTTTAAATTTAACAAAAGGAACATTTATTACTAGAATATTAACCTGCATTTGTTTTACGCTATCGGCGGTAAGAAATATCGGTCTCCTATCCAAATCCCGAATGGTTCAAAAACTGAAAAATGGATTATATTTGACCTAGAACTGGTGTGTGTGTGACCTGCGTTACCTATATCGTTGGCAGGATTTTCGTGTAGTAGTGTGTGTAATGTGTTATTTATTCATTTTTCCCGTCTGCAGTTGCATCTAACGACTTGCTGCGAACTTTGTCAGGATATTTGTCCATAAATTTTATGGTTCTGTGTGACGTCTATTAGTTTTACACGATAAAAAAGGCTAAGTATATAGATTTAATGTATGTTTTCATACAATAATGATGTTAAATATCTTACATTTTGCATCCTTTTGGGAATAATTATTATTAATATAGCACTCAATAGTTTCATGTAGGTACGTATATAGTATGGAACGTGATCGGCATTTGTATAAATATTAAAGTAAATTCTATTGAGAAAATAATATAATTATTAACTACCATAAATGAACATATAAATAATTCCATTACAAAACAATGTAAGATGTTTTTCAATATTAATCTATGCTAATTACAAGACGGGTCGAGGGAAGGATACCTTGTTTAACATTATGGCGTAAGTAGCTAAGTAGACGAGGAGTTTGTGTACAGTTGTAAATACTCTGCTATTAAACCTCCTGCCTTCCGACGGAACCTAAGTCAACTAAAAACTTTGATTGCGCAGAACTTCGGCCGCACCTTTAAGAAACAAATTAAATTGCGCATAACATGACCGTTTATAGTATTTATGGTAACCCGTCAGGTCAAGTAATTTGTGTAAAATGCCTACGTATACATACTCGTACATGCTTGTTTACTTTTTGTACGTGTATTATTTGCATAACATGTATAACGTCACGAATGCTTTGTCTGCATTTTTGTGGTATTAAAATGTGATGGTACAAAAATGCAATGCGACAAATGCGATTATTTTACCTTATTTTATTTAAACGTCTGCCCGAGTTATGTTAGTATTTTTGTCTAGAATACAGCTTAGAATTTAGCTTACCAAAATACGTTAGCATTATTTGGACATAACTATTATTCGTTCTGTCCGTCTGTTCTCCATAAGAGTTTTGAATAGGTGTCGTCTGTGTTTTTTTGTGTCCTACCACGCGAGTGTCATGTTGATAGGCAAAAAAAATCTCTTAGTCATTCTAGTAAACTGGATGAAAGATGATGATAAACCCGTATCCCAACAGTGGCGTAATGTAATATAAAACTTATTATAGTTATTGTTATATATTTTGTTATCTCTGATATTTATAGGTCCAGATGAAATTCTATTTTAAGTTGTTTTAATTTTCCAATTTTAATTAGCAGGTCATAAAATATTTAATAAACAAAATAACCGCCTTCAATATAATTAAGATACACGTCTGCAAGTAAGTCTGTGTTATTTGATTACAGCAAAATTATATTTAACGCTACTGCGAACCATAAACAGCGTACAAACACCATAGCTATTCATTACCGGGCGTATCCTTTACCCATATAAATTTAAGCGTCAGTTTCAACGTAAGTAATAAACTGAATACGTAACACAAACAAAACAGCCTTAAAATTCTCGGTAAGTCAGTGGCTCGGTGTCTCGGCCACGCCGCCTTCACGGAAATATAAAAGCTCCTTTCCCTATGCACTGCACTTCACAACACGACTGCACATTTATACTACACTTGCAATTTCGATGTCATACGCAGCCAGGCCATTTTTTAACATTCTCGACTCATAGTACCTTTCGCCACCGTAGTACTTCTTCAAATAATGTTTAACTGCTAAGTATTGGAATTGGATTTATCCTATTCTTGTTGTGAAGCAGTTGTTTAAGCTCTACTGTTCTATTTGTACATTAGAGCCAGTGAATTATTAGGCATTACATTACCTAACATCTAAATAGTTTTAGGGGGACGTGAAGTGCCAAGCAGTATTTCGTAATACAATCTTCTGGGAAGGTTCTACTACTACTTGTGTGTTACTTATATTAATTGTTAAATGGATAAATATATATTTTTTTGGTAATAATGTACAACCACAATACATAATTTATAATATTTAAAAAAAAATGGTTTGTCCTACATATTCTTTTGTAGCAAAATTGTAAAACGCTTTATACAAGGTTTAATCATCGTTTGATGAGTTTAGAATCAGGATTCAGTAAGTAATATCGTTCTTGACAAAAATGTGATGGCGATAAAAAGTTGTCGATGTACAATATAGTCTAACAGGTGCTTGACGCTTGTTTCATAAACTATGTTACTTTGGTACTTCTCCATACTGGAATTGTCTTTGTTGTAGACGTTGAATACGAAAATTGCTTTTTTCTTTTAGAAATTTGCTCAATTTACCTCGAAGTAGATTTGTTCAAATGGGGTGAAATAGACGGATTTGCATAGTTATACGAAAGTATTTCTTTGTCAACTACTGTGTAATATTGTTCTTACAGGTAGGGACTTGTGGTAATATCCGTGTGCAGTGTTATTACATTTTTCAAACATTTCACTTGCGTTCACTTCGTCTACATTTCCAGTATCTCGTTGGAATTTGTATACAAATGAATAATATTTATACTTCATTCATGCATGTCTTACGAGAAAAAAAAAAATTACCACTGTAATTTATTCCGTATATTATTTAATTACGTGTATGTTTTTTTTAAATAAAATCATACTGCTAGCATTAATATTCCCTAAGACAGTTTGAAATGGAAGTTCATTTCTCAGAAATTCCCAATGTATGTGCACACAAAGATGAAAGTATGGTGGTTGCGTCGTCTAATTCCTATGTAACCGATACGTGTTTGCACGGGAAAAAAGAATACCAACACAAGTTGCAGAAACGGGGATTATCCCGATATTGCGGTAAAGCTGGCAAATAAAATGCTCCCTCGGTCGCGCTGGGAAGGTGGATAAGGCGTCTTACAGAATACGAACGGATGCATTCATACACTGATAGATTGCAATAAAATAACAGCATTTCAAACGCGAACGATATAAATTATTTTTCCATCCGAGAACATTTTAAACGACTGCTTCATGTTACGATGTCAATGTTCGTCAATTAGATTACGGCACTTGTGTTGATTTTGATGACATTTGTCGAGGAAATGGATGTTGGTCAATAAAGGATGTTTTATGTGAGACTCGAGACAGATTCCTGTGGGAATTTACCCGAATTCGGCTTGAGTGAAACCACTTCGGGAAACGCGGCCAAATGTGAGTGATAAATAAATGATATATTCTGATAGTAAAAGTCCCTTCGTATTATATTAACATACAATAAACATTATTATTTTTATGGTATAGTGCTATCGAAATGACGTTGGTTTGAAAGGAATCTGTCGTTACATCTATCTAGGTCTTCATAGATATAAACGGGGCGATATGTCATAAATATAATATAACTCGAATTGGCATAAAAATATTGATATCTGCATTATTAAGGCGTACCACAAACGTTGTCAACTTGTTGTCAATATGGACAATTACTTTACTAGATTTATTTTAAGTCTAGATGGATCTACGTTCTAGATTCCAGATTTTAAAACCGCATTATTTTGGTTCATATTTTCAGCATTTTAACTATGAGTTGTTCCTGACAATGGTATGAATTTTTAAAGTTTGCGCGAGCTCGGACTATATTCCATTTTTTACTGCCAGTGCCGTCTCTGAAAATTCTCTAAAATAATAAACACTAATGTATTATGTATGTCACTATTGTTGCAGTATAAAACATTGTAGACATAACACTCCTGTATGTTTGAAGAAGTGAGTATATAAATATATACGGTTTATTATCAATATTTTCGTCTCATGATATACAGATGATGATGATGATCCTATAACCAATGGATGTATTAATGGTCAATTTATGTACGCCAATGTTCATGTAAAAAAAAACCGGTAAAGTATTTCTGGTTTCATAATTTTGGTTGGTATTCAAATAAACACATCACGCATTTATCACCGAAGGGGTATGCAGAGGTGCAACTAGGGCACCCTTTTTTCGCAGAGGGTGTTACGTCCAATGATGTTATAGAGGGCGAGCCTATCGCCGTATCGGGCACAAGTTTCAGACTCTGGAGTGACACTGAGCAGAAAAACCCAAATATTACTTTGCCCGAGATTCGATCCCGGGACCTCATGGTTGGTATTCAACACCAAATATTTTTTTTAACACTGGACAATAATTGAACAATAAACAATTAAGCGAAGTTGTTATTATTTTGTGTCATATTGTTTTTAAAACATAGGCTTAAATAACACGATTAGGGATTTGAAAACGAGTGCAGCTAATGTTACTCGTATAAACAAAGTACGAATACACTGTTGTGTATTCATAAGTCAAAGTGATTATTTTTTCTTTCTGGGCAGGAAATTGTTTGGCCTGCATACATTTTGCGTGGTCTTTGAAAATAGGATATTGTAGCTAGTGTGCGCCCTTTAGCGTGCATTTTATGTCAGAAACAGGCTCCGCTCGGCCGTCACTTTGCATACGAGGGGCGGTGGCGGTGGATAAAACCCGGATAACTTTATCTCGCAATCCTTTCTTACGTCGTTGATTTTTAAATTCAAGTACACGCTTCGTATTATGTAAATTGATTTGAAAATCACCGCTGTGTTTTTCAACGTCAACCACGGAATTCATTTCATAGTTTTATGTCTTTCACATTCGTTTCATTTTTACGCAGTTTATTGTATTATTGTTTTAGGTTAAAAATAAAGTTTACTCAATAAAGAAATTACAATGTTTTTTGCTTCGTAGTATTGAGATTTATCTAAGAGTTTTATAAAATATATGCTCATGTGATTTTTAGGGAATAGATAGGCCAATTCACATGGGGATTAAAGCAACCCTTTTAGAAAATATAGAGCAAAGAATTTTAATTTGAGAAGTCTTATCTTTAGAATATTCGACTCATTTCGTGCAACATTTTTACAATCATATCAAGGTTTTATAGTTACAGCCCGACCATAAAGAAAATATTTTAAGTATTGGTTGAAGAGAGGGGCTACTTTACTGTCTGACTTAACGTGTGTGTTTCTTGAGAGTTGCTAAGTGCTTGCAATAAATTGCCCGGTGTAGTTCAGGTACTTTTCATTATATTTTTCTTTTGGGTACTTCGTTCTAAAAGACTCAGGTCCAAATCCATTACAGAAAATATTGAGTTGTTGCGAAAAATTGAGATGCCTTTGTAAGAGCTATTACTTTTGTAACGGGTGGTTAATATTATATTACATTTTAATTTATTGTTTATTTTACTTCTATTATTCCTATAGTTATATCATACAGGTATGACGATTATCATACTATTAATATAAATATTATCAGTTAAAGAGATGTCGTCATTTGTGCCATATAATACATGTTTTGTATGTCCTAAAAACTTTTGTAATAAATAATATTATGTCAAATATAACATACAAAGCGTACATGATTAACTCTTTATATATGTTATGTATAATGTTATGTTTAAACCAGTCGTATTTCTCACTTTCATTACAACCAGTTAAAGCTTTGTATTTGAGGTGATAAATCCTCGTGCGATTTATTGTCTACAATAAATTTATTGTTAACAGGGTATTCTTACAGTTTGACAGATGAACAATATTTGTTAGCGCCTGATGCCTGTTGAACGAACGTCTATGTGTTGATGGCAAAGGAAAGCTATTTGTTACTTACTTTTCAATTTTCATTCCGGTTGAACTTAACTTATTATTTTTTTTATTTTTAAATATAAGGTACAGACAAAGACAATAGCTCAAAGTTTAAATAGTGTTACATTTATACGACGCATATTACTTAAAAGTATTTAAGAATTCGATTTAAGGAGGGACTTGTGACATTCAGTGCGTATACTTTCACAATTTGTTTGCGCCAAATGATTTTTAGGACGACTGAAAGCGGTGGGACCGAAAGTTATATAAGGATTTTTACTGTCTTTACTTCATTTTTTTAATATTACATTTATACACCCACACACACACACATACTCACGACTTTTATCTGTGAAGAGGTAAGTAGAAGCGTAACGCGTGGTGCATCCACTTTCCGCCCATCCCATGGCATAAATTTCAAACTCCGGGCTGATATTGAGTAGAATAACTCCTGGAACACTTTTCCGATCGCACCGTATCGAAAAACAACCACGCCACCGAAGCAGTCAAAATAAAAATTAATATATTTACATAATTGAATTTGGCTCACACGTCGTATTAGATATTAAAAATATCTATGCGTAGGCGCTAACGTTAGGTTTAAATCGTCTTTTATCACCATATCACACATACTACATATATATACATAGCAAACTTTTTATACCTTATGATACACATTAGGTGTCATTTTCATAATTAAACTAAAGCTTGTACTAGCATATGAAGAAGAATTCGTCGTTCAGCAGATCATTGTTACTTTTCTTGCAAAACAAAGTCTTAATTTATCTTTGTAGTGCAGTCTGCACTACGTGCTGCTTTTTACATAAAGCTAGCTAGTAAGGTCCGCTTAATCTCGTGTTGTTTCACTTGACCTTTACAAACTAATGGGGGCAGGCTTCTCATTAGAGCCTTATAACTTGGCACAGAGCTGTATGCACGTGTGGTTCACTTTAGCTTACACTGTATTTATTGTATAATATACTGCTTGTGATATTTTGCGAGTTGTGAGGAAGGGATGTGTGTTACAATGTACGAAAGTGGCTTAAAGTGTCAGGTTTGTGTAGTTTATTTAATATTCATTGTTAAGTCTACGTAGTTAAGTTCTTAAGATCTACCCGCGTGAAAAAGTTTTGCCGGGATAAATGTATTGCTTTATTTTTTCCTGGTATAAAAAGTAGCGTACGTCCTTTCCGGGCTCCCAAGCAATCTTCTTACGTAATATCATCGAAATCAGTTCAGTGGTTCAGCCGTCAAAGCGTAACAGATAGACAGAGTTACTTTTATATTTATAATACAATTATAGGTTATTTTATGATGGAATCTCGTTTTAATTGTTAAAGAAATAGGCAGAGGCAATCTAAAGAGACCTGGACAGAGAGTTATGCGCAAGGAATTCTAGGGTGTGAGGTAGAAACATATAATGCACTATTAAAAAGTTAAATATTTTCTTGTATAAAACGTCTACTTGATGCATTGAGTGAGGCCAAAATATATTTCAATTAAGAATCAAATATTTCATATATTATACAAATGTAGTTGTTCAAGTACACTTAGGGCCTGTCACACAAGTTTCAAGTAAATTATATTTGACAGTTATAGTAATAAACAACTAATGTAGATAGTATTCATTTCATTATCATTTATTTGGGTGCTTAGATAATAGTGTGACTTTTGTATTTGGTCGGCTTATACATTTACCTAATGAATAGTATTGACTTTATCATGAAACCTAATAAAATTATAGCGGGTGATATCCTTCTAAGGATGCTATTTTAATACTATAATTTGTGCAATATTAGTTCGATAACTGCAGTGAAAATGGCAGTGGCTCTTTCAACATTGCACTTTCATACCTTGCCTACTCGTCTGTAATTACCGGAGTGCAAGCAACTAATTCTTAAAACCCGAATATGAGTTTCGGATGTTCAATACTCAAAACTAAACATTTCTCAAGATTGCGAAGGTTTATAAGTTTTGGTTATGATGTAAGTGAATGGTCTTGTCATATCGCGAAAATTTAAAGTGATCACCGATGTCTCGTTCTAGTATCCAGTATTTTTATTTATAAACTAAGGCGCTGTGCGACATGACAGCGACGCGACGGTATTGTCAAGTGAGGAGACTTTGTATTTAACTTAAGTTCTCGTTTCTGTTCTACTATTATTACGTTGGATATAAAAGTTGACCCAGTGTTTAATTTATGCTGGTATGTAGTTATTCGCAATTCGCCGTGGCGGAAATTTAATCAGCCATTCTCTCGGCGCTGTACTGTGTTGTTGAACTGCGGTCAGTGGAGTAACGTTAGACTTTGTATAGAGATTTTTGCATCGTTTTTGTTAGTTATTTCTAACTAAAGTCGATGGCGTTAGTAATTTTTTTAGTGAATATCATATATATAATGTTATTTTTATATTATGTTACTAAATGTAACCAAATATTCATATTTACCTCTGCTAACATTGTGTCACAAATAACCCATGTAAAACAAATATTTTTATTAAAAAGCCTACATTTATTTTTCTGATATTTTGATTACCTATTTATAGCACAGTGACTGACTGGAAGTAAAATGTGACCTTAAGGCATATTAAATTAAAATATTTTTTTATTAGTATTTATTTTCTTAGATACTTACACTTTTTTATTTTATATCTTTATCTTTTACATAGTTATAATAAATTGTGGAAAGTGTTGTTGTCAAGAAGATATTAGAAAAGTTTATGGTTTCATTTGTCAACGCAATATCAAAATTACCCTCTCACGTAAATAAAATATAAAGTCATAAAGTCCACTAAAATAGATAGAATTCAAGTTTGTATGAATTTTGGGTAATTGCCAATCTGTGTAAATAATTTTTGATACAATTTCATATTAAGAAAAGTGTGCGCCTGGATATGCCTGCCCATAAATATTAACTAGACTTCTGAAATATAAAGTGGACACCCAGGTGATTAGGTAATTATGTTGTGAACTATATTCTACTATGCTTTTAGAGACCTTATCCCACAAACCAGAATAAAATAATTTGTGCACACACTTAAATTCAATGGTGGTTTCTATGGAAATGGGTTCTCGCTGATCAAAAATCAACCACAAGGTATCAAAGTTGTGTCACTAAAAATTCATAAATTCAACAGTGTTGATGGAATTCTGTTTATAATATTTTTTTAAATGAGTTGTTTAAATTTCTCTGTTTCACTACAGTGACGCGATGTCGCATGAAGACTCTGAATTGTATATTACAAACATAAAAAATATTGAAACGCTTGACCGCGCTACGCCGCGGGCGTTTTACTAGTACATTCATATAATATTATCGACAGCCGTCAATTACTGCGTCTCTATTTCACAACGAATTTAATTAACGTTAGATGAGGATTGCGGATATTCGACGCGGATATAATCACGTAAAACAGATCTTCTAAACTTTATATTTAATGGTAAAATTAAACACACGGATAATGAAAATAAACGAACTTGCTCCCTAAAGTGACCACAACAGCTTTCGACTGAATAAAGGCTCACTTGTGGGCTTCGTATAAATAAAGCGCTGTATAATTTACTGTCGTGCATTCCATTTTTATTAAACTTATTACATCAATAATTCAACTCTCACAAAAAATATGTTATTATGCTAGACAAAGCCAGAACTGTCGGAGAAATAATAACAGATCAGTTTAATCTGGTGGGCGGGAAGCTTCCTCCGGTAGCATTAAGACGTGATCAATTATCCACGTGCGTCCTTCCACTCCATCCGTCCATAGGGACTGTTTACTACGGAATTTTAATATAAATTTGCTTATAAATTAAACAGGTAATCGAAGTCGGGAAGATCGATTGAGGCGTCTTGCACTCGACGCTTTTTTGTATATCTTCGCAGTTGTTTGGTATCTAGGTAACTTTATTCTGATGGATTATGGTGGATGATATTTTTAAATTTCTTGTGTATGTGTATACATTTAACAATAATAATTGAGAAAAATACCATTTAATATTTTTTTATGCAATTGCGTTTCGAACAAACTGTAATATAGAGTTGAATAATAAAATAGAGTTTTTGTTTTAAATTTTGTACAGAATACGAGTTAAATGCTGATATTTCGACGTGTTCATACTTTTTGTACAAATTCGGTCGGAGACTTCTCACGTCGAGTATATTGAATTTAGTTTTGGCACAGGTTTTAGTTAAAGTCTATTATTTTAATTAGGATCTATAAATTTTGTTCAGCAGCCGAAGACAATTTCAGTAATCTAATTTGTTTTTACTGAGGATTTTGCTTACCGATTGGGTTTAAGACTGAATTGAATTTCAAATATGTTGTAGACATGGCTTTGGACCGAATCACAGTTCTATGTAAAGACGAGCAAGCAGCTCGGCTGATGGTGAGCGTTACGACCACTCTTAAACTGAATCATTACTCTCTCTCCCCAGCTCTCTTAAAATATAAATGCTCAGTGCCATATCCAAGTGTACAAAAGTGTTTATCGTACAGCAACGAGATAAGAAAAACAAGAAAATTAGGGCATAATAAATCTGTAATTGGTCAACCCTTTACGCCCCTATTTTACGTACAAAACCAAAGTTGTCTCTCAATTCAAGGTATAAGAATTACAATTATCAGACCAGCTTCTTATACAGAACGTAATACCAAAATGTAACGAGATGAGTTCGGGGAGTATATTTTGTAGATACATTGTTTCTGTTGCCTTCAGGCGATACCAACGCGGTTTTCTTTTTACTTTATAACTTCTTTACTTTTGGAATACTAAACCTAATAAACATTCTCCGAGGCATTGAATGTTACGCGTCAGTTACTTTCCAAGTACAATAGAAAGTAAATCTACACGGTAGTTAAATGAAAACATAACAGCTTAAGTAAACGCAAAACTTTTCGAACATGTGTCTTTATTGCCATACACATGAAAATTGTATTTTCCATTACTCCTTGAACTTGGAACAATTCTTGTTTTTAGTCAGTAACAAATAAAACAAGCTTGGAACATGTAGAGTTTTTATTTAACAACATTAATGTTTTATGAGATCAGTGTACCAAATAGATTTTATTTGTTTTAATTTTAACAGTTAACAAGACGCAAAAAAGTTGATATTTAATATCCTCTCATTTAAGTATAAAATACATTTCATACTAATGCAATTTGGGTCCTTGCTCCCGGGTGGCTCCCGGGAAATGTTCTTAACAAAGCTTGGCATTAGGGATTTCAATTGTCAAAGTGACATTGTCAAATTAAATGGATTTGCTGACAAGTGACTCAATTGAAACCGTCGTTCTCGGAAGCATACAGATTGGTTTTTATCTAATTTTATGTGTTTTTCTGTGTTCCTTTTATAAAGGTAGAGCGGTATTTTTGAGGTAAACTTATAGACCTCTTTTTGGGGCTAGATTTAAGTGACGACAAACTAAAATAGTAAAAAATACGTAGATCTAAGTATTTTTTATGTTTACGCGAATGTTTGTCATTAAATTAAAACTACTTTATGGATTTTAGCGGTATATTGGTTTAATTTTTTCTTCTGACCATGATGGCTGGAAAATCTTACCAAGTCAGGTATGAAAATAAAAAAAATAAAAAATTATCGCGAAAAATCCGTACAGGGTTTTATTTTGATACATATATATATCTATTTAAAAAAAAAACACTTCTATTGTTTAGAACGGTTTTTGCGCAAGGGTTGGCCATCTGTTGCAATTAATAGTATGTACATACTTTTATAGTATTTCTATTATTAGATAAAAATATGAATGCATAACAATAAACTTGACATTTATTTTATATTTCTCATATTTAAAAAAATGGTCGGATATATCGCATCGCGCGGGCTACATCAAAGTTACGAAATATGCTTTTGAATGGTATTTCGTCGATTTTCATGAAAACGTTTGAAAGTAAGTGCCTTTGAGTAATATTTCAATGATTTATAAAACATTTAAATGTTATATCTATTTACAACGTATCGATAATCTAGCTGAAGTGGAACGTGTCCAGACGAAGGTCTTAGGTTTTGTCCCACTTTACGCACCTTTGAATATTCGATGCGATTTAATGAACGTGTGTCTTGTGCGAAAAAACGATTTGATGCTGAAGGAAGCCGTTGTGTGATTTTTGTACGGCATAAGAATAATCTGGTTGATGTAGGGCCTTTAATTTATTTAGATCTTGTGTATTGCATAGTGGTAGACATGCCATTTTGGTTACCCGCACATATTATGGCAATCGAAAGGTCTACTAAGTAAATAATATTTATATGCAATGAATTTGTTCTACAGGTGGGTATTTTTGAGATGGGGCAGTAATGGCAGCTACCTTAACCGCTTTGGCTACAAGAAAATTTTCTTCGGCGACTGTTCATAATTTTCGAAGACATTAAGATCTCCACTCATGGATTTGGGAAGATATGTACAGTTAACAAGAATATTGTTAATACAGGCAATGCCCTTGCTGTCTCATCTCAAAATCCATGTTGACATACGGTACGGGATTTGCATGTTCGACGCATACTTGACATGCATTGATACATACTCTCTATTTATATTATTGTTTTAACAACTTCCAGGAAGAGTACACAGTGGGAATACTATTCCGGGAAAGCTCATACATATGGCCGGAGCCGCAAGCAACATGTTATCTGTACTATTATATAAAGCTGAAGAGTTTGTTTGTTTGTTTGAAGGCGCTAATACCAGCATGTACTGGTTCCAATTAAAAAAAAACTTTTAGTATTGGATAGCCCATTTATCGAGGAACGCTTTAGGCTATGTAACATCACGCTATAAACAAAAGGAGTGGAGCACCATTGTGTTACAAAAATGGGGAAAAATTTCCTTTTAAGAGCTTCCGTTGCGTACGCTGAATAAACGGTTAAAGTTACACAACAAATATGTATGACGGAATTGTATACAGTAAAAAGTAATAAAAATATATTATAAAATGTATTCTCCTGCTGCATCTGTAAGCCTGTCCGAACGCGATAAACTCAAAAAACTCAACGGATTTCGAGGAAATTTGATATGGAGATAACGTGAGACCCTCTACAGGACATAGTCTACTTTCTATCCTGGGAAAATATATACCGGGACTTTTATCCCGGCAAAACTTTTTCACGTGAGTGGAGCCTCGAGAAATAGTCTTGTATATAAGTCCTAGGTCGTTTGTAATAAAACGTGTATTTTATAGAAAACGATCGCAGCCGGCAGTAACTCACGCTTCGGTTGCGATCATCGGGTTTGCTTGTTTAGAGTTCAATTGAGGGTACGATATGACGCGGCTATTGCGGAAGGTCAGCGGCTGCAATGTTTTATAACTTGGAAAATATTGCTTCTTTATTATTTATTTTTTTCTGTTTCTTAGTTGACAAATTGCTTTGCGTAAATGTCTTGATATAATGCGGTACCGTTGGTTCGTCGTCGTATTGTTGGTTTTAATAAGTTAATAAATTAAATATGCTACATTTAATATATTGTGTTATAAATGTGTACCAGGATGGTGAAACGGCAGCGGGAGAGAGATGGTGCGTACATTATATAACTGAGCAAACATAGATATAAGTCCACGCAGACGAAGTCCCGGGCACTGCTAATTTTGAGTATTTGTGGTGTTTTATAACATGATTAAGAGATAAAAGTCTGATTACGAATATTAACCGATATAATTAAATTTTCTTCAGTCGAGTAGCTGTATTCAACACAGAAACTAGTTCTGGCTTGTTCTCACAATTTACTTACACGAAAATGAATACGAACTCAGTGATAAAAATGAACCCAATTTGTGGGTATCAAACCGGGAGGATTGATGAGGCGATGGCTGTTTGTTCAAGTACCTAAGTTGATTAACGCGCGTATGTAATCTGGCGAAAAGTTCAATTTCATCTGCAAACACATGACATTCGCTCAGTCTGATTGGTTCGCATGTGTTTTAGATGCTATGATTTATAGTTACTCTAATATTCTATTGATTTATGAATGGCATTCCATTAATCTATCTAAAATGATCTAGGTTTAATGAAATAGTGTTAGGTCATGTAGATTTTAAAAACACTACATTAAATTACATGAAGTATTCATCCTTAAGAAATTTAAAATAATTACGTGTAAGTCTGCGTATTAGTATACGCAACAAAGAGCTACAAATTGCCTTGATGCCTTCAAAGAATAAAAAATAAGTTTTTTAAAGCCAGAAAAATTAGAATACAAAATAATTTTCCATCAAAATGTAAAATATGATTTGCTAGAATTCGTTATCGTAGAGCATATTTACAATGCAAATACAAGTTTGACTAAATAAAAGCATATTCCGTTTGACTGGTCGTAAAAAGAAATCTTACTTATGATTCTTTTTACGCTTTGCCTTCCTTACATAATCGTGTTTTATAGATGTTTATGCACCGTCTTTATAGTACGCTACAGTACCCTCGAACACATTCTCACCGATTGAACATAAAACCTGTCCCTGTCTACGATTCGACGAATGGTTAAACGAATTTTCACATCGATGTAGCAACATTGGCACAAGTGGTGGCCCTTCGAGAGAGAGCGCCGAATGAAGGTCGTTTTTATGCGTATTTAGATGTACGTACGTGCTTTTTAAATAGAATTGTTGAACATTTACTGCGATGCGACGACGAAATGCGATATGCAAATTTTATGATTTTCAGAAATCAATTCTTATGTCCAAGGATGTGATTGAATACGCCGCAGTACTTATTAAGTACAAATTTGCATTTAAATTTAAATCGCATAATACAGAAATTGGTGTGATGACTCAACTGGTGATCGAATTAGGCTTAAAATATTTACGGAGTCAAAACAAATTAATTTCTTTATAAAGATAACAGTAAGTAATAAAGACCCAGTGTCCATGTTCAACGACCTTAAAGTTACTCCGGTACCTTAAAGTTATTGTTGATTCTAAAAAGTTTAATATTTTGACTAAAAAAGCTATATTGAAAAAAGATCTAGAAGATAACTTTATTTCAGAATATAAATCTGCGTCGATGAACACGATTAATCTTTTATTTTTAATATACAATTGAAATTGTCAGAATTAGGTACTATATTATTCCATTTTATTTCATATTATTAACAGTTGAGTGAATATTAAAATGAACGTTACAGCGGCTACAATAGCCATGTAATAATAAATTAGTGTCGCCGCAAAGTTAATTCTAAAAGACTGGACACACGTCAAGCCTTGTTAATACTTTGGCTTCGAACTGATATTTAGGTCTACTACTCGAAAGGTTTGAATATTTTTGACTATAATCATGAATATTTTACTAATATTTCTTTGTTGTTTTTTTTTTTAGAAAACTTGTTACCAGTTACTATGCGGGTTTTGTAAACTATGTAAAAACTATAATTACCATTGCCATTAATAGTTGAGGGGTTAATAAAAATAACAACATATGTATATAGGTAGGTAAAGTGTGAATAAGAGATGCATTTAGCGTCCAAGCTAAGATTATGTTAAAAAATTTGCTATTTAAGTCTCTTTTTCCAGGAGTTTTGTAGTAAAAATACTTGCGGGAAAGTGTTGAGGGTGCATGGACTATTTACTACATTCCCGGTCGTAGGGGCAGTCTCGCTTTGATTAAACCCTTTCGCCGCACGTTCGAGACGCTCGTTTTACTTTTATCTACTTTATTACTGCTACCCGTAAAAATATTTCCTTAGTGTACAAAATTGTTAAAGTTTTAAAAATCGACCTCATTAAAATAAAACTGCAAAAATATTTTTAAATACCTACAAGTTTCTATTCGAAGGTTTTGTATAGGTATCTACGTAAGTAGACTTAGTCACCTATAAGTTACCTATCTATAAATTAAAGATTTCAAGTTTTTTTATGTCTATGCTAATTGCCACGATACATTGTGATAAATTGCTACATTATTATATCCCACGTGTCGAACACTATCGTTGCTATTCAATATGTTTATTTGGTTGCCGTAAATTCCTATTTTCTACGTATACTTAGATTCGGAGAAATTGGAATTTTATATAATTCTACCGATAATTATCTTGTTTGTATTTCCAACAAGCCTGTTATTTTCAGTTAAAGTTAGATTGCTTTTTCTGTAAATAAATTTTATTATATTTGAAATAATCGATATAAGAAAATATTCTTCCCTTTTTATTGTAAATATTTCTTGCAATTGTTGAATAATCTGGGTTTAGTTACATATATGTTTAAATAGAATATTCAATATAAACCATTGAGATAATTTTGAATAGACAAATTATATAAATTATATTTCGATTGTATTCAATGTTTTATAGTTTGAATTTAGTAATATAACATAAATATGTATATATCTGTATTGAAGTGTAAAACATAATTGTAAAATATGAAAGTATAATATTCCATCGATAGAAGATTCTAGGTCAAATAATGAGTAAATAGTAATATATTGTGAGTGGTACCTTACACGTAACAGCGAAATAAACCTGCTATATCAGAGAAATTCGAGTTTTTTGCGTCGTCTCACTGTTCAGTGACGTGGGTAACTTATTAACTCTCTTGAGAATATCGACGGTTGTAAAATATCCGACACGTTTTGGGATTTGTTTGTTTACAAAGTTAATCAGATTCTACAACGAATGTCTTTTACCTACGAGTAAAATGTCTTTGATGCGTATTAGTGATTGATATTGTAGAGATGTCTTCAAAATTGTAATTTTCGTAGGTATCACGTATTTCTACACACGTATACGGTCACACCTTTTTTCCTCGAAGGGGTAGGCAGAGGCGCTACTTGTGCACCCAATTTCCGCCGTGTTCCGTCCCATGATATGATAGGGGCGAGCCTACTGTCATATCGTGCACAAATACCAGACTTCAGAGTAGAAAAACCCACATTACGCCTGACCCAGGGATCGAACCCGAGACCTCATCACTGCAGTCGTACCATAATACAACTATATCACCGAGGCTGTCAGTCAGTATTTGTAATGTATATTATCAGGTGTTTTCAATAAATTTCGTTTACATTGTCTGTCCTTGTATGTACATTGTACAATAATCATTATTTATCAAGCGCAAAATGTAGGTAGACAAAATGAAGATCCGATTTAAATCGCTCTTACTTGGCCGCAATCGGCGCAGCGCGGCGCCCAGATTCGATTCCCTGGCATCCTGAATAGAAATTGCATTTGCACTTCTGCAGAGCTATGTATTATGTACTGCTGTGGCTACTTTTCAAATTACCCGTCTTAATACAACATTATTGGGTTTACTTTACGTTATTTTTAAATGGAGCTTCCTTTTGATGTAAATTATATTGATACTCGATATTTTGCGTTGAGTATGGCAGCCTTCAATCATGTAACATATGGGGGCGACACACTCCAAATTGTTGTTCAGAGATCAGAGAGAAATATTAAATGACATATTTAATACCCGTTGTGATTTTGGACACCGAAACGTCGGGTATCGTCGATGTGTTAATACAGCGTTAGTTGTTGACAAAATTCTGCCTAGTGTGGTATTCTTACCGAAAATATATTTACAAAAGATTGTATATTTAAATATGTTCTTCAGTACCTTACTTAAATTACTGTTTATTATTTAAAGCGTTCATAAATTAGCAGCCATACAGTCATAGATACATGACGTGAGATATGTACCAATTATATATCATAAAAAGTCGGCGAGGCGCGGAGTGGTCTGAATAAAAATTTATAAACTCGCGACTCCCAAACAACACATCGATTCACTTATCCAGGCCACGCCTATACATGAACATACACGCTAGTATGTGCTTGTCATGCTAACGTCAAAATACAAGGTTAAAAACCTCACATCCAATCTCTAACCACCGTACGCATATGCATTAGCTTACCAAAAGTCACGACCTAAACTATGGAAATAAATAGAGCCAATCCGAGAGAGATATCCGATACAGATAGGACATCATGTTGATCGCATGATTTGTTTGTTTTGTCAATGCAAAGCTCAGTTCTATCCTATTGTTTACTCTTTACCTAGGGGCCCATCTCTCAAACAATCTAACATTACGCTATTGAGAGGCTACCGAAATCAATTTATGTTAAGTATGTTTCCTACAAATATTTTTTTGTAGTATCAATACTGTGTGTAGTAAAACATGGTTTGGCTCAGGGTTTTAGCCGCGTAAGATTTTACGTATATTTCCCGATGTCTACGGTGCACTTTACTTGTAATTAAAGTATAATATCTTAAGCTTTTACTTGCAACAAACTTGGAGTCATATAAAAATCTCTAGGTCTTCCCTATTTACAATATTGGAAAGATGACGGTAGGCCGCGCGGAAGTGAATTTAAATTATGGGTGAGATTCAAAATTACTGCTGTACATATTTTCTTGGACAATTAATATTTCCAATTCCACCTTATCTTTCAATTTGATCAATTTCGTTGCGGAATAAAGACAAATTAGTGTTTCCTAAAACTCGCCGAGCTTCAGCGCTCGATGTCACAAAATGCGTGCCTCTGCTGATCGTGGCTTTTAGGAGTTGTAGTGGTAGGTGTGAGGGCGGGAAAGTCTTTGTACAGGTTTTCCTTTTCATTGTTTCAAAACTAAATGTAGGTATATCTCACCTGATCTATACACGATCCGTTTCAGTTCTGATGTCTATGCTCTAGTATTCGCGAAAGCCTCCAATCAAAGGGATTGCCTGTAATTAGTTTCAGAGTGTGCACTCTGATTTTGGCCCAATGATTCGATGATTGTAGATACTGATAGCTTCGGCCATTTGCCACACTCGCAGCTCTTCCTAAAATATACGATTCAGAAGGTTTACGTCTCACGATCGAGTTTTATGTGTTCACGTATCGCGTAAACCTAGATTATAAAATGTTAAATCAGCTAATATAGTATTGCAACAAGTTTACTGTTGTTTTTGATTGTAATAGGTCGTAACCAATACATTTTAAGGATTACTTTCCAGTAATTTGTCTTAAACGTTAAAGTTGAAAGCAATGAACACTTACTGTTTATTTAATTTCATTTTATTAGGATGACTCACAGCTATCAAAATAAAAATATATGAAATATATAACAAATATATGATGAAATGAATACAATAGATGAGCCAATTATGAGCCACCACAGATAATAATAGTTGAAACACTGATTCTCATCTATATTTTATAAATTATAATTAATATTTTTTATAGGTTATGGCATTCTGACGATACTGCACCTTATAGTAAGTGGAGTGGGGTCCAGGCGCGAAGGATAAAATTTACCGAAATACACCTGGCACTACTTATAGGTACTAAAAATATGCATAAATGTGGTTTGGAAATAGTTCTAATGATGATTAGATTTTACATAACATACCAAAGGGAAACCAGCAGGTATTGGGTTAAATTAACCCTTCGCCACTGGTGGGGTCATAAGCAACTATTGAGTTTTGAAATTTTGTAATAATCTGTTTTTGTAATGTTGATGTTGAAAGTTATTGTATGGAATGTCGACTGACGAGAGATTATTACCCCTCGATCGATTAAATTATGCCGGCCTGTTAAACCGGGTATACACAGGCTGATCCCGGAACGCGATACACTTACGTGCGGCACAATGGCGGGTTTTAACACCTTGTGTACGGTGATCACTATCCGGGCGGATATTAAATATATTCTAGCACCAGCAATATATATATTACTACCAACAAAACCACAACTATTACTTCTATTGTTACTTACCACTAAACCACGTTTATTCGTAAGTAGTAACAACATCGCATAAGCTCTGGCATTTATTTTCGATAGATAAATCTAAGCGGATGTAATACGTTGATAATTAAAGAGTAACACCATTAATAAGTTGAATTATGTACCTAATTATTTACGCATGTCTTTTATACATGTATACCATTAATTGCAGAGTTACTCGAGGTAAGGTTTGTTAAGATATCTATCTCATTAGAAATGTTCGGCTTCATGCGTGTTATGAAATAAATTAAAAATGATGAGGGAGGTTAGACGCACAATATTTATCATATAAAAATAAGACTTACGTAAGTATTTATAGTGTGGCTAACGATAAAAATATATTATGTTTCTTTAAATTTAATTAAAAAAATAAATAATTATATTTTCATTTATTTAATTTACGCACGAAATAATATATCTACAATATAATTTTCTAGCATAACAGTACCTTATATTATGATAAAATAGAATTTGGTAATACTTTCTGCTAAACTATATTCAAATTCTTCCAGCGGTTGTCATGTTTACTTCAAATATACAAACATCATAACGTTTCACATTTATAATATTACTAGCTTTTGCTCACGGCTTCGCCCACATGAAGGAGTTTTCAGGGATAAAAGTCTCGCTAAAAAAGTATCCGATTTAATTATATTTATGGCTCACTATTTTGGTCATAGAGGCTTCCATATAAAAGGTGGATATGCTGTCGCGGAATTTTATTTAGAACTATTTAAGATAAACAATTGTACGGTACATCATCTTAGTCTAACTCCAACGGTTTAGGCAGCGTAAAGATAGCAATTTTTTATTATGCACGATGAAAGATGACACTTAAAATACTCGACTTTATTATACCTATTCCAAGGTGTAATTCAACATTTTTGATATTTAAGCCACAATTTTTCTATAGTGACAATTTTAAATAAATTATACACCAGTATCTAAGTTAACACAAAGCGCAAGTTTATTATTCTCAAAGCCGACCATCACTGCATCAGTCATTAGAAGATTTGATAATATTGTCAATGAAAGATACATAGTCCATTGAAAAGTTACATTTGGGGTTGCGTTTTTTAGAGGACGCAATTTTATTTTTTTGAAGTGTAGGGGGGGTCAGTGTAAAGCTAAAACCAAGTTTGTGGGGTCGCCACCCTTGTCCCACGGCCGCCATCTTGAAAATAGGGGTTGAAATGGTTTTTACGATGTATCTCTTAAACTATTTATCTGACAAAAAAAAATTATAACCATTTTTTGTTGCAAATTAAATTCTCTACAACTTTGGTCCAGTAACTTTTTGTCGTAGAACTATAAATAAAAAAGTTATAAGCGAAAATGTTAAGAAATTCAATGTTAAGCAATGTTCATTGCAACGTCATCAGAACGTGTGTTTATAAGGATTATGATATTTTTTTTTGTACTCTCATTACGTACAACACAAACCCGCGGTTGTCGGCTTGTACGCGAATTACTTAGATCCTGAATCGCTTTGGCACAGATGAAGCAATTGTTCACAAAATCAAAGACTGGCTCTGGAGCTTCTGAAACTGACGATAAACTACTGGAGCTGCTGCTGCGACGACGAACAACATTATCGGTTCGATTGTCCACGTAATAACAATAACACGCAATATGTACAGTAACTTCCGAAACAGTTCGTAAAAATTTGTTTTTGTGAACAATTGCTTCATCAGTGTCAAAGCAATTCAGGATCCAAGTAATTCGCGTACAAGCCGACAACCGCGGGTTTGTGTTGTACGTAATTAGAGTACAAAAAAAGTATTACGAACCTTATAAACACACGTTCTGATGACATTGCAATGGACATTGCTTAACATTGAATTTCATAACATTTTCGCTTATAACTTTTTTATTTATAGTTCTACGACAAAAAGTTACCGGACCAAAGTTGTAGAGAATTTAATTTGCAACAAAAAATGGTTATAATTTTTTTTTGTCAGATAAATAATTTAAGAGATACATCGTAAAAACCATTTCAACCCCTATTTTCAAGATGGCGGCCGTGGGACAAGGGTGGCGACCCCACAAACTTGGTTTTAGCTTTACACTGACCCCCCCTACACTTCAAAAAAATAAAATTACGTCCTCTAAAAAACGCAAGGTAAGGCCTAAAAAATTTAACATTTCAATGGACTAACACTAACACTAACTATAGTTCGTGACAAAATGATTTTAATGATAACCACTAGCACTGCGTTTGGAACAGCAAATGTATAAAGCTTTTAACCAAATGAAAACCATATATTGCCGAATAACACTCGTAACTCGGTGATATAAGCGACTCAGAAAATTGCCTGGCACAATGTAGCGGTGATAAGAATCACAACCACTCATAACTTGTTTGCTTTATGCAGTTTTGTTAAGTTAGGCTAATTCGTTTTGCAAAACATGGCAGTTACCAGCCAATTATATTAATGTAATCGCGTCGCTGAAATACCATCACTTAATGTTATTGAGCCAGCGCTGTGATTTAAATGCTTGTTGCAAGTGTTTTTTTGCTTACGTGGGGAGTTAAGTTTGCTCTTTTGTAGTATATGATGTGTACTCACGTATTCTATATGGGGATTTAAGATTTAATTTAATGGAATTACAAAGTCATTTAACTGGTGTTTTCTTGTGATCGCCAATTTTTTAAAAGTTTATTTTTACGGAAACAAATAGAACAATACAAAAAGCTAGATAATGACCTATAATTGATTTTAGTATTGCAAGAGTACCGTTGATACAATCAACTGTGTGCTGAGTTGACAATTTCATTTACTCAGTCCTATGTTTACGTTGGGTCCGATGGCTGGTAACTTTGTGCAAGTAAGCTCTTGAAGTGGGAATACGTCGTGGAGAGAAATCACCTGACTGCGGATACGAAATAGCCGAATTTAATATCACTGATAAAACTGTCGTGTTGAAGCGACTCTGCTTTTGCGTTCGTATTGTCGACGGATATTTTCATCAATTCCTTATTATTTTCCCTTCCTAACGTTAGTTCCCGTCAAAACTTGCATTAGGGTGTTATGTTTTTTATGCTCATTTATGATCTCTACAAACTACCGGATTATTTATTTACTTAAAAATAGCTGTTTTAAGTAAATAACATCACTATTTGTTAGGTTTTCATACATTTCGTGCCAAACATACTCATGGCAACCATTAGAACGAGTCAGTAATTGGATGGGCGACTACACTGAGTGGGTTAAACAACCCGTTGAAGGACGAACAGGCACTCTATCAACAGGAATAAAGGACGATATTGACACAGGTATTATTTAACTGGCGCCTAAAATGTGAACAATTGGAATCTTGCATTTTTATATTTATTTATTCGGGAATCAATCAACATTTGTAAAGGTGTAATAATTTAGTAATGATTATAATTTTTAGGGATTTAAGATATAAAAAATGGCATTTGATTTTAAAAAAATACATGAATAATATTATGAAATGAAAGTAAGGTACGCGCGTTAAATAAATAAAAAAGAGACTTAAGTAAAAATAGATTTTGAGAAATTTACATTGCAATAACACACCTTACAGGAAATAAATAAATCACTATATCCTTAAGCAGCGAGGGTATTATATATTTACCCGGCTTACATTTTTAATAAATAAAATGGCCCCGTCAGTCGTTACGTCCTATATTCAACAAAACATCGTGATCACATCCATCAAGCTGTCTTATTATATAGAAGGTCCTTCGATAGAATGAGTAGGAATGAGTTTTTTATTATGCAAAATGCTTTTAATTTTTTTGCATTGAATCGCCGCATATTCAACTTAGAAACGTTCGTACTTATATAAAATATTTTCAGTTATTTTTATATTATAATTATGGGTAAAATATTTTTTTATAATACGTAACTATTGACTAGTATATTTTTTTATATACCAGAGTCTATTTTTGGGATGCCTGTGGAATTACTAAGCGGTTCCTGATTATGAAATACTACCCACATTTTAGTGTCTTGTTAGTTATTGAAGTACAGCGGCTTTAATACAAAAAACATTGTCTCTGTATTTTTTTTATTTAAGATTTATTAAATTAATTTTCTCTCTTTTTTTGTGTGACATAACTGGCAACCAGCCCTAACCATACTATGTTTCAATAATGTAGTTTAGGCAGCGTAACTCCTTATCCTTTATTTTACCGTCATAGTAATTACATAGTGTACTAAAAAATGATACGTATATTTTGAGTGGGTGAGTTCAAATAGCACGAGCAAATTTTCAACAAAAATTCTACATATGCGAAGAGAAATCAAATAAAAATAAGAAAAGCGGAAGAAAATTGTGACGCGTTTATAATATTGTTGCAAAAATCACTGTATCACATCCGGAACAGTAAAAAACGCGGTTAAAAGTATATTCTGAATGCCAACCGTTTGCCACGACACGTCTAACATTCAAAGTATCCACTTTGACGATTTCCGCGCATGCCGAAGAATTGCAAGACTTTTTTCTTCTTTTATAGCCATTTCGCTGGATTTTCCGACTAGTTTGCACGATTCATGGTAAACCGATTCCATCACATGTACTCACCTTAGCTAAGTGATTGCTATATTTACACTTAAAGATTTGGTTATAAAAGAAATTTATTGGTTAGGCGATGCTATATTTGTCTTATGGTCTTATAGTATGTGAGGCGTGAAGATTACATTATATTTACTCTCTGAGTTTGAATCCTCAATGGATCACAGGTTATATTTTATACGTCAAATTTCGCTCTTTAGTAGGTCAATGATAAATTAAAAAAACAAGTAGTAAAACATTGAAAGACGAATCATATTACATATACGCACATATTGTGATAAATTCTGCGATAGATAAGGAATTATTTCCATGTACTTGTAGAGCCTCAGTGGAAGAAATTAAATCCAAATATGTATACTACAATAGTAAACCGTACCCATAGCCCTGTTACGACTTTTAGCTAATAGTTATAAACCGTTATAACTGTTTCACTCCGTGTATTGCACTTTTATGACAAAGGACCATATTTATTTTACGATATTACTTTCAAACTCGTCGGAGTTGTCTATTCGATAAGAAAGTTTAGTTCGTTAAGTAGGCACATTAAGGGAAAACAGGAAAAACATTAAGGCTTGTCGTTGACAGTGTCGGTCGCTAGACGCTATTAAAATATGCTACCCAATTGGTCGCACAGACTTTGTTCCGACATTGTTCTTTTTATTGCAAACTAGTCTTTTCCCGTAAGTCCGTTCCCGAGATAAAATTCCGTTCTGGGGATAAATAGTAGTTTATGGCATTCAGGAATATGGCTCCGCTCGAGTTATTACTCGATTCTCGGATGAAATGTATCGTAATGTGATCGATGCATTATCAGGTGCAGTGTTGCTAATATACGGCGCCCGTATAAAAATGATTTAGTCAACAGCACTGATATAATGTAACTTTATTTTGATTATTTTTTAGAATCGGATTAGTCGTTTCTAAATATAAAAAAAGACGATCTCAACATTTTTTAAATTTGAATATACATGTACTAAATACGCGAAATCTACATCTTTTTAATATGAATATAGATGTTCTATATCTTAAGGCTATGGATTAATGTACATTATTCAAATAAAAGAATATTGAATCTCAAGAACAGTTATTTGCACTTCTTTCATTTAACTTTCGCCAAATCTGTTTGTTCTATTTCTGGTTTGACGTCGATTAACATTTTTGATCTATGCGTAATATCAGACCCTTCCTTGGGTATCGATTTCGAAGCTTTCTTTATTACAATATTCATAATTGAAGTGCTTGAATATTTAAGACGTTGAACCGTGTCATTTTTTATGCATATTGAATTTTACCAAACCTATTTCGTTTTATATTTCACCATTTCTATAAATTTTAATTAGGATTCTAATGGTTCTCTCTACGGTATGAAGGATTGGTTTGAAAGTACCATTATTTATAAATCGATGTGTAATGACAGCTTTGATATTTTGGTTCCTATGCGCACCGAGATTGCTGACTCAAAGACCACCTTACAACACATTCCGGTAATTAAAATTCTCTACATTACAGTTCAATGGTGATACCGTCAGGAGTCTTATTTGTTTTATGTTAAAAAACTTGATAATTTGATATCTGTGAAAACGTATAATATAATAGAATATATTAGTTATTAGCATTATGACGGAGTGTAAGACTAAATAAACCGATGTGTCATCTGAAAATGCTTTTTCTCGCACGATATTATCAGTATGTTACAGTTCCAAAAGTACCACTAGGTGGCGTTTTTTTATTAACCGACAATATTATAATAATTTTATAAATTAATTATGTTAAAATAATGCTTAAATTTAATAAAACTTAAGCTTGGAATATATGTGCCTATCTATAGATATTATGTTAGGAACTGTTTGTGACATTTTTTATACATCAGCGCATAAATCATCGCAACAAACGGGCAGTGGCTAATCTGAAAAATGAACGTTAGGACAACAAATATAGCTAACTTTCATTACATGCTCACTAATTGCATAGCATCGATAGCATCAGAAATTCTAATCAAATCGATTGCAAAGTAAATGTTAATCAAACGATTTAGCATTGCCAACCGCAATTGATTGGTCACAATGATTGCGTTTAGAAGTGTGCTCGCTAATGAGCCAGTTACCACAATGTAATCATAATTATACTATCTGTGTACCACTATGTCAGAACTTTTGCATTCGCGATTGTAAGATGGTTGGACCCTATTCCAGCACTTAGAACTTTGTTCCGGCGCTTTTTGGCTCTTGTACATTTTTCGCGACGTAATGCTTTAAAAGTTCTTTGGTTTTGCAGCCTCACGTTTAAGTACTTAGGTACGTTGCATTATTTATTATAGCGCGTTGAGTATTGAAGGGCAAATTTAAATTAAATATTACATTTATTAAATTTCGCGGACGCTTTTTAAAGCAGCATTCTATTGACATTATTTTATGTGGTATTAAATCATATGAAACGACAATGAATATGTATTGTGAGTGTTGAAGATTGACTACATTTCAGTAATAGACTACGTACATTTTAATAATATGTATACAATAAGCTTGGCGATAATCTTACTTTAATTGGGTTATTCAGTCTTATACTGAATAGTTATTCTTGCAGTCTCGCATTACACACGCTCTGTGTCCGTCTTTTAACAGCCTGGGGCGTATCATGTGCGTCGTGAACTCTTCAAAATGGGAAGTAATTAAACTTGCTACTCAACTATTATCTGTGGACTACCCGAAGTCAGGAACTTTGCGCGCCACGGCTTGTAGAACTTTTCGCGCTGAAATTAATCCTTACTTTAATCCAACAATCTTTGTAAAATCCTTTTTGAAAACTTGTGCACGCTTACTCATTTTTTTTGACGTGGTATTATGCTAACCACACGTCTGGTATTATAATAACATCAGTAAAATTACGTTGTTATATGGAATGTTAATTGTGAAATTTGCATTATTTCAAAGTGGTTTTTAAAATAAATGTCTGTAACGAAAAATTTTAATGATTTATTTTGTCTCATCTGTCCTTTTTATGTTCGTCTCAATACATTATTTCTATCAAATAATATGTAGAATAAAATCGTAATAATATTTCGTAACAATATTTTGTTACATTTATTTTGAGACATTGTTTTCAATAATACTGCAAGATCACTGCTTTAGCTTTATAACAGATAAACCTAATTTATAACCTCTTCTATCAAAATTAACACTGTTACCATTAATTCTAGCAAACAAATGTCGAGCTAGGAATGTTCAATATTATAAAATTCAGAGCGCAGTAAATTGCGTTCATGCGCTCGAAACACGTTAATGCAAATGAATGCATGTTCTCTAACGGTAAATCAGATCATTACCTACTGAACAGCATTAAGGCACCAATTATGAATAAACTAGCAAACGTTCCTAATTGCAAGATTAATTTTGCAAAAGCAGCATATACCTGTCTATTAATCAGCCGCGAAATAGCAATTTGAACGTAAATCATTGGAAATTTAAATGATTCTGCATAAGGATGAAAAACACAAGCTAGCGGTTACCGGTTACGCGTATATATCTTTAATAACATGTAATTAATTCATTATTTTAGAAACTTGTAGAGTCAGCCACAAATGCTAAATAAATTTAAAAATTAACATTTCCTGTTCACGTTAAGTGTAATGAATTATTTTTTCTTTGCGTAAAGTTAATAATACCTTATATTTTAATTTTTGTGAATTAAAAATATTGATAAGAACACAAAAGTGTTTAGACGATTTAAAGTTTTGAATTTGTTCAGATTCTCAGGTGACTGACTGTATTTCATAATTATTTCAGATATTTATAAAATATAATTTATTGATTCTTGCTTTCAACGGAAATTAATTGTCTGATTTATGCACGAACATAAAATAAAAATTGTTTAAAACCTTCCCAAATATTTCAAATAGTGAAAGAATTTACCGAATACGATATTCAACCCACTTGTTAATAAAAAATTAAAATTCAGAAAGAAATTTTAATGTAATTTTTGAGTTATCATATTGCTTGCAACGTTTATAGTATAAAATAAATTTACATACTATCTATCGATGTTTTTTTTAATCAAGTGGGAATTTATAAAAAATCGTGTTACCTTATATTGAACTTTCTGTTAGATTTGGCGATAGGTTCATCCCTCAATATATCTCGAGACGGATATACCCAGCAAATTGCGTGCGAAGTAGTTATGTCTGTGCACAACCTTTTGGGGTATGAGCGTGTGTTACAGAAACCTGGTTGATTTTACGATTGATGTTGTTTATAGACTAATACCTACCTGACGACTTTATCCCTTGTGAAATTTTATGAGATTCGGTGTGTAGGGAAAATTGTATGATAATACAGTAAAGCTGGCTAATGTCGCTGCTCAGCTTATACAACATATTTAGCAGGAAATTGATGTTTCATTAAGGTTTAATATACGTAATGTTTGTTTAGAGCTCGTTAAATTGGCTTCGTAACTAAATCATAATTTAAAAATAACGATTATATAAAGCAGAAATATTCAAAATATTCTTGTCCATGCAAAATGTAATAAGTTCCTTTACTGGTTTTTAACCTACTCGTATTATATTAATATTTTTGTAGATAAATTAACGGTGAGTATTTCTTAAAATTCTGCTTGAGTCGCAACATACCTATAGAAAAGCCACATTGCCGAGCTACCATAAAAAAATCTTATATATCAGAGTATGTAAGTATATGTGGGTATGCAATGTTTATTTGTTCACAGTAGGAAAAGGGTTCTTGTTATATGGGAATACGGAAAAAGTGACAGTGATATCTCAGTGGCAGGTGCGCGCTGTACTTAGCCTATGGCAAACGTTGTCCGTAGGGACAGTGAAAGTTTCAATAGAATCGTTGCTGCCTTCGTGATTTTATATTCGATAGAATATTTTGATGAAAACAGTATTTATAAATATTATTTTAAATTGCCATTACCAACCTACTGGGAAATTGAGGAAAACAAAAGCCAAATAGTATTCTTATTATATTCTAAGAGGTACGCTTGTGTTTACATAATGTCGATAGCTAAACAAGATAAACAGACACGTTAGAAGAAAAAATAAATGTAGTTAATGGCGAAGTCTCAATTGGATACCATTAAACAGCTTTTCTACTGGTAATAAACAAACAACAATTTGGGATGTTCACATCTAATACTACATAGAAAAATAAATCTAAAAATTAGGTTGAAAATGTAATAAAATCGTCTACTCAAATGCAGTGGTAGTCAACAGTTACATATTTTTCAATAACTAGTTTGCTCTTCGATGGCAAAAAGCGAATGTAGATACTTAAGGTGAGTATTTATTACAATTTACCAGCTTACAATTGGTATGAAACTAATTTGTTTTGTTTATATTTAAATATATATGCGATAGTGTTTGACGAGATATATTAAATTAGGTTGTGTGGTGCTGTGTGTTGTCGGCTTTCGTCGGCTGTAAAGTTGTGATTTGCGGTCACGTGCCTGATGAGTTCGACATAAGTTTGATTGGTGTATTCGCGTTGGATTTTCTAAATAATTACCGAACAAATAAATAACAAATTAATTACATTCAGTATTGTTTAGTAAGCAAACGACGGCACGTTGGTATATTACATAATCAAGTATTGTGTACGAAAACAATAAAGCTTTTCGACTATATACTAGTTTACGAGACATACAGCTAGAACTTATATGTCAGTTAGCATGAAAAACTGGTAGCATAATGTTTATCCGTTGTGTAATGCGGGTAGTACAGGACGCACGTCTTTACTTCTTAGTACGCGGCCCACGTAGCCCGTCAGATCGTAAAATCCTTTTACCCCAAAACGTCCTTGAATAACACTGGATCATAGATAAGGACTTATTTCACAATATGCTGCTAGTGTTTTGTTACATTTACGGGCTTGTACTGCCTAAGATAAATGAGGATCAGGAAATGAAAACTATAAACTAAGAACTTTTTTCGTGTTGGAACAAGAAGTAAGTACATAAAAGCAAGTCGGTAAATAACCTAAGATATTCCTCGTTAGAACGTTGAATGAAGCACTGAGGGGCTAGAAGTGCTCGTAACGTAAGGGAATTTGAAGCACGTGTTTTTAAGATGCGAAATATGTGTACATGAGATGGGAGGGGTAATAACTCTCGCCTACTCATGGTATGGCAGCTATGAATTAAGCAACTTTGATATTCTCGTAGTGCGTAAAAGCGAGCGTAAATGATATGACACTCTTGTTAAAATAATTTCTGTCGGTAAAATTTCTCTGAGTAATTGGGCTTTTATATGTTTGAAGCGTAACTTTAATGTTTGCTCTATATTATTTCATTGTAAAATTGTGAGATGGCTATGTTTAGATTTTGTACAAAAATTTTAAATACTTAAATGAAAGTTGTAAGTTATTTAACTGAATTGTAGATTTTATATTCCTCTTTGTCCTACACCAACTCGCATTTGTTTGCAAATGTGTGATTTTAAAAGCAACTGGCGTCTCACGAAATTGTTGTACGAATAAAAGGTTTAAAATAGAACATATTTCTTACCTGGTAACCGTTTGTCTTACAAATGGGGCAGTATTCTACTCTCTATATATATAAAATACCTAGAAATATTAACCTTTAGTGAGATAAAGTAAACTATATTTTATGATCAAAATCGGAATGTCAGTATGAACCTTTGTACATTATATTTCATGTTTTCCACTGTTATGTGGACTTTGAATACATCAAAAGCAATTTATGTATATTTCAGGCCCTATTTCACAAGTGGGTTTACAGATACTGTATAATTTTTTACGACCTTTATGATTTCAAGATTTCAAGACAAGTAAGTGAAAAGTAAATTTGTGATAGAATTTATTTTAAAAGACTAGGATTTAGGCGTACTTTATACCCTGATTCGTAGAGAAATATTAATGGAATGATAATTTTTGGATAGTCTTTCACTATCGGTATATTTCTCACAATAATTTTCTGTATTGGCTTTGTAAATTCCAGTACCAATTATTCAATTAAGATAAAAATATTTCATTTTTGTATTCGTAATAAAATTTGATTTTTATTGATTTTATGTGCACAGTATTGCACCGAGTCAAAACTGTAAGAACTTTATTTAGTAATACGAGTAATTTAACAAGGTATATTATTTCAAAAAGAATCTCAATTAAACTCTAGCAAATTTTTACTATGAACGTTATAGTTATTAATTACAAGAAACATTGTGTGGCAGTTGTCTACAAGTTATTTATTTTAATAACAAGTTATGACTTGCCTCTAACTAAACGAATATCAATATAACTTAGAAAAGAGATTTTTTCTATCTCCATCCAATATCTATTGTTTAGATTCTGGATCTTTCTCACCGGGTAGATGTTAGGCAGACGACCGATCGCAAAAATCAAGTCGGATAGTTTCTGCAAAATTCTCGTATATAGGGGCAGCAGATAAGGGCATGTGGAAGGAAAACAATTTATAGCTACATACCCATGCCACGGTTTATATTTTAACAAATAACGTTTGAGATTTAAATGTGCTTCACATGAATATCTTTTTCGTAATGACGGTGCCTTGGCTGAATAAACCTATTCTCGAAATTTGCCAATGCACACAGAAAAGGAATCGGAAGAAAATGCTTTGTCGGTTACCGTAAATCTCGCGGATTTTACAAATAATATTTCCATAAAATGTGTTTGTGTTACAGTTTACGTTGAATTTATTTCAATAAAGGATCAAATAAGCAAATGTAGTGAGTATAATTGTATTGATAAGTGTGGTGGGATTGTGTATGTTACTTTGCTTTTTAAATTGAGCTTTATTTATGTATTTTTAAGTATGTTATTGGCTAAAGATTTTGTGTTAGTAATACACGTAATGCATTTGAAACCGACACGTTAGCATAAGCATTATTATTACAGCTTGAAAATATATTGTAGAGCTGACCTTAATATATACGGCGGATCAAAAGTTAGTCGACATATCCTTCATCTTCGTCTTCTGAAAAAAATTATAACGTAGCAAAAAACCTTTCAAAATATCATTTCCTTTTTCACGGATTTATTTGCTTGTCAAGACTGTGAGCTAAGTTGGCATCTAAGTTATTTATTTTTCTATTTACGACATATCAAAAGCACGTTGGTTTTATGTCTTATCGTCTATTCTATTCGACTGTTTTTGTACTCCGTTACTTAGTTTTCAATTTCGTCACAACTAACCTAAAGTGTATCAAACTCCACACCTATTTAACGTAATAATAGAATGGTAACAATATGATCCGAGATGATGTTTGTGGTATTGGATACTGGTTATCGGTGCACGTCGCGTGCCGTCCGCAGTTTACCGCTGTAGTGCCGCCGCGCTTCCGGCAAAACCGGCGCCGTATCGTGTTCATTGTTCGTCTACTAGTTCTGCGTGAACAAAATTCTACTCATAGTTTATACCGATGCTATGCATGAGTTAAGGATTAAGCCAGACGCGGTGCTCTCAAATTTATTTCTATATTGGCATTTTGAATTTTGCGCTGTTGCCCACGCTGGGGCCTCATGTTACGGGATGAAGTTTTGTATCTAGTTAATTAACCCTCTTATTTTGATTTCTTGTTATTAAATTACAGTCTATTGTACGCGACAAAATAATTTCAATATTAATTTAACTAACCTTTTTGAAGGTAGACTATTAGAATTCACCTGAGCGTCTTTTTTATCCTCGACGACTTTGTAATACATGCAACCTATTCTTAATTCTGACAAATCGATAGATAAGAGCCTAAATTACCGGTTCCGGGAATCTAGAGACATGATATTCTACACAGTATGTTTTATGTACTAATAATGCAAATGAGTACTAAGAAAAAATTGGAAATTCTATCTCTTTGTGGAATAAATCCCATCAAGTATACGGATACTATCATAAAAATATCCCTTCGAATGTTTTTCAAGAAATCAATTTTTATTATCAAAATTTTAACCGAATTTACGTTTTACGGTCTGATTTTATCAAAAAATTATCAATCCTTTTCAAAGCCAAATAATGTCTTACTTAGATACAATGTTGTAAATTGAACAAAATATTATGAGATAAAAATAGAAGAGTCAATGACCTTTGTTATCAAAGAGTCCGTTGAAGGACATTGAGAGCGGTTGAAGTGAAGAAAAGTAACTATGAAAACGTTTCAAGTAACCTGTAAAATACTGTGTATTTCTTAGTTCTGGCCAGTAATGTTTGCTTTCCATCATTCCGTCCTTAAGAAACGCTGGTAGAATTAATTCATTTATGTATAGAAGCTGATGTTCTTAAATTTGTGTGAACGATCACATAATTTTCGTTTAAGCAAGTAAGCGGGTCATATGGTATGTAATAATCCATGGCCTAAACATACGTACAATAACAAAATAATCATTTTATATATGCTGCAAGTCTAATGAAAAGGGATAAAAAATAGGGAAGGGTGGATGTTTGGCGCTCTGGAATTTGCCATTAGTTGTATGAGTGACTCTTATATTAATTTATTTTTAGAATTTGTTTATGTAAATGTATAAAGGCGGACTTAATGGCGAAGGAATTTTCTACCAGTCTACCTACGGGTGATGTAGAGATGTAAACAATATAGGTAGGTGTAAATAACTTTACCAGCGTACATCTTGGTCATGGAAATAGCTTGACACGTGAGAGTCTAGTTCGACTGCTATATACGGTATTTTTCCGTTTCCACAGAGTATTCTAATTTCCAATTATATCATAATTCCAGCTTAAACGGTGACATGGTTAATCTATTACTATGACACAAAACACCACGCGCATTAATCATCAAATTCTAATAACTTCGCTTAGTTGAACATTGCTATTTAAACAGATATGAAAATAGGTCATTATGCTAGGATAAAATAGATAGGACATGATAGGATTATGGGGACATGATATAATCGTCCAGGATATAAATTATGAGATTTGTATTTGTAACGTATATTCTAAATAATTTGTTGAAAATGTAGCTATTACCCGAATTATGAAATGTAGAACATTTGTATGAAATGGGTATTATTTTTATGTTATATAGTACGTATATGGTGATAAATGGATTGAATATTGTGATAAATAAAATAATCGATTAAAGTCAAGAGAACACTCTTTTTTATTAATTATTGTAGAGAATAGTTGCCTATGTTGGTTTTAGTGAAGTAGGAAAATAGTGAGATATATTTGCTTTACTAGATCACAAATTAAGAAAATACTTAGTCTGGCCATAAATACTGTTACACTTAATTATAAAAAAATATTACATTTGAATTTCGAATCTGTCATTTTTATACGATTGTTCATTGTGTTTTCTCATTTTGGCGCCAATACATTGTAAAATATTTTGCGATATTAAAATGGTGTGGGGTGATAAAGAGAACCGAATCGCTGTGATAGCATTACACAAAGTAGGTATGGAGCCAAATGCAATTTTTAAAACTCTCCATACACTTGGTATTAGTAAAATGTTTGTGTACCGGGCTATTAATAGGTACAATGAGACCTCCTCTGTTTGTGACAGAAAAAGATCTGGCCGTCCACGTAGTGTTCGTACGAAAAAGGTGGTCAAAGCAGTAAGGGAAAGAATTCGAAGAAATCCTGTCCGAAAGCAAAAGATTTTATCTCGGGAAATGAAGATAGCACCTAGAACCATGTCGCGTATTTTAAAAGATGACTTAGGACTTGCAGCCTATAAGAGACGCACTGGCCATTTCTTAACTGATAATTTAAAGAAGAATAGGGTGGTAAAATCGAAACAACTACTGAAGCGGTACGCAAAGGGAGGTCACAGAAAAATTTTGTTTACGGATGAGAAAATTTTTACAATTGAGCAACATTTTAACAAACAAAATGACCGTATTTATGCTCAAAGCTCTAAGGAAGCTTCCCAATTAGTCGACAGAGTGCAACGTGGACATTATCCGACTTCAGTGATGGTTTGGTGGGGTGTTAGCTATGAAGGAGTGACTGAGCCATATTTTTGTGAAAAAGGTATCAAAACATCGGCACAAGTGTATCAAGATACCATTCTTGAGAAGGTAGTTAAGCCCCTTAACATCACCATGTTCAATAACCAAGTATGGTCCTTCCAGCAAGACTCGGCGCCGGGTCATAAAGCTCGGTCCACGCAGTCTTGGTTGGAATCGAACGTTTCGGACTTCATCAGAGCTGAAGACTGGCCGTCGTCTAGTCCCGATCTTAATCCGCTGGATTATGATTTGTGGTCAGTTTTAGAGAGTACAGCTTGCTCTAAACGCCATGATAATTTGGAGTCCCTAAAACAATCTATACGATTGGCAGTGAAGAATTTTCCCATGGAAAGAGTGCGTGCTTCTATTGATAACTGGCCTCATCGTTTAAAGGACTGTATTGCAGCCAATGGAGACCACTTCGAATAAGCTTTTTATATTTTTAATTGTTTTATATTTATGTATTAAACTGACACACTGTAAAAGTAATAAATGTTATTTGCAGTTAACAATTTTCTTTTTTCTTTATTACAATATTTATGGCAAGACTAGGTAATAGTGTGAGACAACCCTAATGGTAACCACACAGTTGTTTTGAAATATCTATTGTATTCTGTGTAACCATATGCATTCATCTGTTGTGTAGGCATATCAAATAACTGGTAAAACATTTAGAGCCTACGTGTAGCAAATTCGGTGATTCACAAAATTGAAATCATAATCCACTGAATTACTTAAATCGTATCACTTGAAACTGTTTGATGAAATTTTAATAATGTTAAACGGATAGTAAGTTTGTGCCAGCCTTGACAGCACATGGGCACATAAACTTCCTTAACGTGAGACGGAAAGTCAAAGTTTTCCGAAACAGCCATGATCTAGACAACTTCATTCCAGAGTGAAGTCAGCTATTAAACACAGCTGTCGATGTTTTTGCGAGTTTTATGCAACAAAAACAAATTACAACATAGCAGGTAGAAGCTGAGTGGATGCAGGTCACATTTAGTCTAAAATTTATGCTCACCGTACACGATTCAGGCACGGAAATATTCTAGCCAGCAGTTTATTTCCCACAGGATTATTTTGAGTAGAAAACTTTTGCATCAGGTTTAATTTGGAAGACATCGTTTATTAATACCAGAAAAAGTTTCGTTGCATTATTAATGTTTCTCATTATTTTCAATAAATCGATTTGTAAATAAACATTATATCCAATTTGCTGTTTTGGAATTTTTGCTGATATGGTAAACAAAATGGTAATTTTCACGTACAATGACAGCGTCTGGCTAAATAAATTATCCCGTAAAAAAGTGAACGGGTATCGCTGAAAATTTCGTCTAGTCCGAGGTTTTAAAGCGTTCAAACTCGTGTTTTGTATTATAGCGTATTAAGCTTATACACTCAAAACATGACAACATAAACTTAGTTTTTAAGCGCACATTTTGAAATGAATTTTGTTGTTGCTAAAGGTATTTTGTGCGTTTTTTAAAGTTAATTGCTCTTTTTGGATGAAAATACTTTTAATTCATATAATAATTTTGTGTCGGTAACTGGTTTTTGTTAAACAAATTTAAGTTTATTTAATTTGCAGTTATAAGTTTTAATTGAATATTATTTTTTTTAGGTTATTAATAAAAAATGTAATGTTATAATAAAAAGAGCGGAAAGTTGTTACTATCTTTAAATGTAATAATATAAAAAAATGCTTATTGAATACTGAGCTGTATACAAATATAACCTTATTATCAAGTTCTTTAAAACATTATTACTGTGTAAACATTATTATAAGACAACTAATGGAAGATTATCACCCACTTAACGCTTAAATTCTCTCAATCGTAAGGGAAGTCTAGCAGTGGAATAATTTAATACAGGGTTGTTAATGTTGATTTAACATCATTATGATTTGATTTCGCGATTAAGATTTGACATTTTAATTTTCATATAACTTTTATCAGATGAATAATAATATAAGTATTTTTGTCCACACCCGCGATAATTTATTTCGTTAACCTTTTTATCGCTAAAAGGGGCTAATTACAGAAGCCGTGTTCACGTTTCGATGACCGTCGCAAGTCCTAAAACTGCCTACACCGAACCTGTGATACGTACACAGAATTTGTAATTTTACGGCAGAATGATGCGATCTTTGCCAAAACGTGCTGCGCTCGTACAATTCAAAGACAATTATAAGTACATCTTAGCTTTATCTAAAATTGAAATCTGTATCACTGCCAAATATATCCATCGGAATAGCAAGCGGGCTTTTAACGATCGAGAGCTCTATATATTTATAACTTAAGTGTTATAGCTGTTATCCTAAAATATTTCACGTTGCTTTTACTGGTATCGGCACATATTCTTGAACTTTATTCGTTTGTTTCTCAATTAAGTCGTAAAATTTGGAACTGACTACTATTTGGACACAGATGTTTCTAAAAAAATGTTGTATGGACATTGTAAAAGTGTGTGTATCACAGCGTATAATAAAAGCAGATTGGACATAAAGAGCAGCTAGAAAATGTTCGTTTTTGTTGGCGTTCCAATGTTCAAACTGTCACCTACACGTCGCTGTGCATTTACTGAAATGAATTTTTCGACTGGCTGAATAAGGTACCGCGCAGACATTTTTGAGCTAGGTATACAAAATTGTATTCGGTTTTCACACACACACACACAATATCACGCATTTATCACCGAAGGGGTATGCAGAGGCGCAACCAGGGCACCCGCATCTCGCCAAGTGTGTTCCGTCCCATGATGTGATAGGAGTTGCCTCCTTGCGCCTATTGCCATATGTGGCACAAATTCCAGACTCCTCGCTGATAATGAGTAGAAAAACCCAAATATCACTTTGCCCGATCCGGGATTCGAACCCAGGACCTCAAAGCATTGCCGTACCGCTCTTGCAGTACGACTACGCCACCGAGGCAGAGCATTTGATTTTCATACACGTGAAAGTAACAGGTATTTAGTTTATTTTAATATAATTATCACACAAACACGCGCGCGCCGTTCGTTCTCGAAAGGGTAGGTAAAGTCGTAACAAGTGCATTCACAATTCGCTGTATGTATTTAGTCCTACGATAATATTACTATATATGTGTAGTAAATTGTTAAAATAAAATGAAACAAATAAAAATCTATGACGTACTTAACATAAAAGCGCATATAAACACCAGTATTTATTATTTAGTCACTTCTGTTGCCATTACCGAGTTTATAACATAATAAAAATATCGGCAACATGTTTTAATGCACAGCTATTTGCCAAAGGCAGTTTATATAATACATAAATTCATTTGCGATAGACTTCACTCACCACTAAAGCATTTCAAACAGTATATTATATTGCAAATCCATTTATGCTGCACACTCGTAATATCACAGTGAAATTGTTCATGGAATCGTAATGAACAGCGTGTGCGTGCCATTGCGAAGTTTCACCTTTATCACGATCAGTTTTACATTATATCAGCACAATTTTAGATTGAAAACAAAGTTGGAGGTAGGCCGCCGTAATTTTATAACTTTTAACATAAACATTGTATACTGCTTGTTTACAATGATAGCGGTTTGTATGGGTAGGGAAAGGTGAATTCAGAACAATAAAGATGCTTAATACCTAAATGATGCAGTTTTTTTTAATTAAACTTTGGCCTCTTTTGAAGTCTTTAATAAAGATAACCAAAAAGTTTACATCATGAATTTAGGATAATTTGCGCAATGACAAGACTTTTCAACTTATTAGATGCGAAAGTCTGTACGAAAAGCTTTTGAAATTGTAGTGCTTTGCTACAAAATATAACAATAGGTGTACCTATAGATAAGCGAGTCATATTATCTATACACCTATAGATAATATGGCGCTTTATTAAAATGAAAAAATATAATATTTATCAAATGAAATGCAAAATAGCCATTGGTATCGTTTTGCTTCACGCTCTTGCGTGAAATTCAAATAGTATGTGTAGATGAATCTAAGGAGACGTACCCTCACAACACACATACTCCTACCAAGAAACTGTCAAGAACATAAAACCCATTTTCGTGTAATAATTACTTAAATACAATCCCTTGTTAGGTAATGCTTAGTTGGTTCCCTCCAATCAGTGGTGTGGTGTTTGATTCGAGCCGCAAACTTTGTGTGTTACTTTACCATTAAGGGGAACGTGGAAAATTAACAAGGAGCTTTGGCGTCGCAGCCTGCATGCGAATTGCGCCTTTACCATCCATTACGGTCCTCTCTTTCCAAACTAATTTGTCTTCAGCTTCATTGTCACGCATGTCAATGAATTAGGCATGCTATAGACTATCAATGAGACGACTATCTGCGGAAACGTTTTCCGTGTCTTAGTAAATGAAATTGATGTTAGACATTGTTTTATTGATAGGAGAATTTATCGTGTGTGCGTTACATTTCGGTATTGGTATTTTGGATTTATTTTAATGTGGTTTTATTAATAAATATGCTCAGACTTGGGTTAAGTATCTGCAGTGTATTTAAATGAGCCTTTTATAAATATGAGTTGAGTGGAATTTTTCTCTAAAATTTTATGTTTGAACGCAATCTAATTTTCATACATCAGTAAATTAGTACGTATGCTAGTATACTTTAAAAGCCTTTATAAGCGAACCACGCGAATAAAACTGAATGAAATCCTAGACATCTAATTTCTTATAATTTGCATGTTTATTTAGGTGCGGTTTCTTTATACATTTATTTTAAAGTTTATGACGTTAATCTATACTCATTACTTGTTTTGTTAGTTTCATCGTGAAATTAACACTAAAATTGATCAATTAAGTAAAACGTGATCCAGTTATTTAAAAAATAATAATTATAGAGCTGTGTCGAACAAGTTTCTCTAAAGACAGCCGCTCTCGTTTTATAACAACTATTCTGAAGGCGCAGGTACTAAAAATGTAACGTAAATTTTTGTTAAATAAATTAAATTTTTCCTCATACCAATTATCCAACTTTATTATGTAGGTATATGTATATAGTAAAAGAATATAGTACGTAAAGTTACGTTGGTATTTTATTCGTGAAATGTGTGTATCAAGCTTCATAAACACACAATGACAAAGCACATTCATACAAATTATAAATGGCAATATATTTAAAAATGAATAAATCTCCCACGCAATTTACGTATCGCAATGATATTCCTGTACAAATGTTTACTTTCTCTAAACGAGCAATGAAACTTTTTTATCGGCGTCAAGGGATATGGCGGGCGATTTGCGCGGAAGCTATCACGACAAAAATTAAATTACAACAGTCGTTACCCGCCGACGATGGAGGGCAAGTTACGGGCACTAAAGATAATTAGTTAGCGTCGAAACTAAACGTTAATTTAGATTGGTTGGACCGATATTGCGTTTCACCACGGAACCGGTGATCAATCTATTGCTTACTTTCATATCACTTGATCAAATTAGATTTGTTTTTTATTTAGGATTAAAATACTTATACCGCGCGACCGGTTTTATGTAACCAAAAATACGCACTGAGACAATAAACTGGATTAAAGCCAAACAGATCACGTTTTGTATTTCCGGGAAGCGGAAACTTACTTCGAGCGCGACACGACTTTTCTTTGTGACGTATAAAATTATATCTCACAAATGAATAAAACAACGTGAATATCTACAATTACGTTAAATGCGTCTGATAAATTACTCAAATTAATTTACAAAGGATTGGATTTGAGAAATAGACAGCGAGCATTTTGTTTTTTTCCGGAGCACTTTTTGTATTCTATTATGAAATATAAAACTGTTTTATTTATCTTGACATCCTTTTGTATAATGTTATTTTTTTATGAAGGAATATCTATTCTTATAATCATCTCTTTATGTAGTGGATAATTATTATACAATATAAGGATATTTTGAGCGAATTTGTATACTTTTTTCTATTTTACGCGAACATAGCTGCATTCGCAAGCACGCTTTACTTCGGATTGACGTGGGTGCGGCCATTTTACTTAAAAATGTATAACATAAAAGAGGACTGCGGGCGGTATGCACCTGCCTACACACATCCGCAAAATATAGGAAAAAGGCTTAGTTTTCAGTTGTTCCGGTATGCCTATTCCACCAGCGTTTCATTCTAACAGGAAAATCACGAATTCTGAACCGAATATGTCGCATTCTAAATGTTTAACAAAACTTAGTCAAGATAACTTTCAACTTTAATTATAATTACCTACTACAAAATAACGAATCCAAAATTACTTTACTGGAGTTCCTTGAATCATATTGCTTAAATGAAGTTATTTTTCCTTATTCCATGATGGGTAATATATTGAAAGATATAAATTGAGGGTCACATCGACACCATCCGCATTCAACTCCCTAAAGCAGATATAACTTTATCGTGTTTGCATTATTTCACGGTTGATTGATCGTGCGGATCTGTGTGAATATGTCGCATGAATATTTCATCATGGCGAATTTATAAACAAAATGCCACAAAATGTTACCAATATGTGAACAAGTGCAAATAATGCTTTGTTTCCTCTGTTGTAAAACGGCCGGCTCGGGGAAATGAATGTTTTCAATAATCAAGTTTGAAACCTTACAATAAATATTAGCTCTTTGACGTTTGTTTGTCGCGGTACGAATCATCTTTAAACGTTTTGTTGATTATTTTAAATGAAATTTGAATTTCTTCTTCAAAATTATTAATTACTTTAAGATTTTGAAAACTGAGTGAAATTACATTTACTGAAATACAATTACTATGGAAGTCATAATTGCGTCAAATAATCAATAGTTGACTAGTTATCACTTACTTAAACTATATTGATTAGTTTAGCTAGTCACTTTCAAACATATTGCCATGCTTGTATTTTTTAAGACTGCCATATTAACCAATGCGCTGTAACAAACACAACGCGTAAGTTTCACAATAATGTTCGAATCAAATTAAATTACATTATAACTATCCACGTTCTTAAGAAAATAAACTGGCATATTATAGTATTTATTATTTTACAACAGAGAGTTAGACCAATGAGACGGAAGAAACAGCCGCTGAAACAATTTTAAATGGTTGGTTATCTAGAGATGAGGTCGATTTACGGCGAGCAGTCAAAACGTCGAGGGCGGATCGTTAAAACAATTCCGAGGCTCCGATAGCCTATTCTGTCTGTTATTATACACAATTCAATTAATTTTTGATATGTTTGCAGATGAAATTGTTACGCATATTTAATTAAAATTTCCATTAGCATAGTTAATTTTTAATCATGGCGGTTTTCAAAACGTTTTTATTAACTGAACATGTGCCCGGGTCGAGTGATAAGCTTGTATTCATTATTGGATTTTATGATAAAGTCCCGCGCGGTATTGACGCGTGTTCAATAATGTCTGCCGGAGTTCTTTATGACCAAACAAAAAGGCGATGCGCATTCAATGTTCGTACAAACGATTTTGCTTGTTTAATGACGATCGCAAGTATTCGTAAACACGTAGTTCGTCTAAAAAGTGGGCGGAACTAAACTTTGATATTCAACTTCAATACCTACGGAGTAAAATTTAAACGGTATAAATCTGTTAATATTGTGTTAGATATAAATATGTACAAGACTACGTAGATCGATATATATGTACTATGTACGAATATAAGTCAATGACTACGTTTAATATGACAAACATCGTTAAATGCCATCCAGCAGTGTTTACCAGTTGGTGTATAAAAATAGTTGTTCTTATTTCGACGTAATTTTCATACATCAATATTATTTGAGGCGAGTGTTTTTGTTTAACAATATTTTATGTGAGGTGATTATTTTAACGAAGTATTGAAGTTTTTTAGTGGGTGGGGAAACAAGTGCAGCCTCTTCTATAACTGTAGTTTTACACAAATAATATCGCGCTTATTGTCTTTTCAGGGTCAGGTGGAAGTTATCATACCCACATTTTATTTGGTTAGGTCCGAGTAGGTAGGTAGGTTGAGACCAAGCGTATTGCCATTTGTAAGGCGCAGTTCCAGAACCCGGGCAGATACGGACTTGAGAAACCCTATTTCAGTTTACCCAACGCAGGAATCGAACCCGGGACTTCGGCACGACAGACATTCCGTCTTATATCTCTACATAGTATAAAACAATTAGATTCAATTGTTTTTTTCGAATGTTTAAATTTTAAATGAAAACAAGCTTGTTTTTAAATGTTTACTGACTATTAATCATGCTAATATATCACAAATTGACGTCCCTGGAAAGAACAAATACTTTGGTGAAATTACAGCCAACAGTTATTATATCAATACTACAAATATCCCGAAGCTGTAACGTCTAAAGCCCGTTCAGACAGGTGAATGCCTCTAGTCTTGGTTTATGTCGAACATGGTTTTACATCGTCGTAAAATGAGGACAGTGTCGAACGTGTAATACAGCTTGTTTTGTACACTTGATTTGTTGATATCAGATACACGTTGTATAGGGTTATAGTGGTAATTAAAACGTGTTTGAGGGATAAGAACGGTATCTGGAGTTATTTGCTATATATATTATAGTACCCGACGTACACAAAAGCCTAGTTGAGAATGGAACTGACCGCCAAGACCAATGACCGCAGGTTAAAAACTTAAGACACAAACCTCTAAATTTTCGAAGTTACATGTGGAATATTTATCGATTATCGTTCTGTTTAATTGTGAAGTAAAACACTGAGAGAAAATCTACACACCTGAAACTTTTCCTAAAGAATATTGAGAGTATGTGAATTCTTCCAACTAAGCCAGACTACTGTCTTGCCCACTAGGGCATCAGATCAATCAGACCAAACCGAATATAAGGCAAGACAAGCGAATAAAATTAAACTTGTCTTTTAGTTACATTTTTAGGAATCCATACCTTAAAAAGGAACCCTTAAGGATCACTTTGTTGTCCGTCTATCCATCTGTTTGATTGTCAAGTCCTTTTTCTCAGGAATGTCAAGAGGTACAAAGTTGAACTTTATATCAAATGGTCTGGTCTATGGTCTCTTTCAGCTGTAAACAAAACAATCTTGTAACTCAATGCGATCAAAAGATATGACCGTTTATATCACATTTATTAGCATATTTTGCGAATTCACAAAACAATCTAACATAGTGTTCTTGTTGATCTAAAATCATGAAATTTGGTAAAACCCAATCTCTTACAGCATACGTTAAGAAAAAATAAACCGTAAATTTATAATCACAAAAAACGAGTCTCCGATTATAAAATAATATTTGCGGTTGATGCAAAAACCGTGTCTAGAGATCGAACGGCAAAGTAAAGTTTGTCATGTTTGAACTTACATAAATACCTATATGTAACATTTAGAACCCGTTCTTAGTTACAACACGTTTTCTCTCGTTTAAGCTAATTTTCACTACATATCTTTGTTACAACTAGAAGTAACTGCTGCTAAAAATTACTATCAGTAAAAACTATTTCTAACTAGACAAAATACGTTTTGACAAAAAGATTCAGTTAAAACTGTTTCAACCGGGGTCAACCATCAATTGTTATATGTTAATATTCCTTTATGTAATGTTTATTTTTGTTGAACATTAACCAAGAACTTTAATAAATATTTTAATAAACAATTACTATATTTTCAATCCCCAACGAGTTCTTCTAATACAAGTAATATTAGTATTACTATTAAATAAGGTCCAAAGCCGGAACTAGTTTTATGTAAAATTTTAATATATAAACAACATAAACAGTAAATTCTAGTTACAAATAGGGAATTTTAGTTTTAACAAATGCATTAAAGTAAGTAAAATCTAGTTTTAGCTAGAGACGATGCGTTGTAACTGGGAACGGGTTTTAACTGTAACATATATTCTTAGAAACCTCACCTACAAAATTGTGCGGAGCCTTCATTGCGCCAGCCCAACTCGCGCCTGTCACATTTTATTTAATTCGAGAAATACACAATTAAGTGCTGATTATCAATTTATGGATGTAATGCCGAATAATGTTAAGGCTTTGGTAAATATCGGTATACTACGAAATGTACGATCGTTATGTTTGCCATTTCTGTTTGAGTGATATCGTCCTTTTTGTACTGGAAGTGAACTATAATTTAGGTAAGTAAAGCGTCGTGTTTACTTCAGATATAATATCACTAATAAATGCTGTTATTTAGTCCGTAACATCACTAGTAAAGACAATGCGGCAAGTCATTGATTGGAGGGAGAAATAAAAATATAGAGCTATTGCATGTTCATAGGGGAAAGCGAGATAGAAATTTCTTCCGCCCCAATAACGCAACAGTGCATAAAGGTATTTGTTGTGTGGTCCTGTATTTTTGCGTGTGTATGCCTACACTGGTAACAAATCTGATAACTGATGTTTTTCTAAATTCAGTTGAGATTTTTAAACACGAATAAATATTAAGCGCGTTTTATTTTTTACATTCGTCTTAAATATAGAGACGAAGTTTATGTTCAGAAGATTTTTTTTTTTTGTAATTTCGACCTCATACATTTTACAGCGTCATTTGGTATTATTACGTTACTCATAGGCCACCAAAAGAAAAGGGTAATTTTAATTTCAATAATACTATTGAAATCAACATATAAGTACCGTACTACATATACATACACATACACATAATTTGGTTAATGGTTCAAGTTGAGTTATCTTCCTTGTACTTTATACAAACAGTGTCAAGATAAAAACGAATGTCGATCACTCATAACTACCAACAATAACTAACTACCAACGTGCTCGCCAACTACAATAGACTTTAAACACCATGTCATGCTCTGTTATAGTAAATTGTTTTTCAAGCGACATGCATAATAAATTAAAGTCATTTTTTCACACACAGCCCCGTCAATAAATTTTTCATGTGCCCACCGTGCATGTCCGCTTTTTTCGAATATTCAAATTCGTTACAAAATGAAAAAGCGTCACAGATCAACGAGTTCTTTTAGAATATCGTGTGGAAGGATCGGTGACGTCTGTGTGCACTTCAATTAAGCGAGGATGTTTGGATCAATTCCCATTTGATATTCGGGGAATGAAATAAAAAAGCCTCTCAAAATCTGCGGCATTAGAAAATGGATAAACTAATAAACGGGTTTAGTTAAATGATTTCTGTTGACAGTATTGGTTACGACTTTAGAGATTTTTTCCTAGATAGTGAGTCATTCCCCGCAATCAGCCAAGTGATGTGCAGTATTACGCGAACGCCTTTTTTGCAGCTCATCCGTGGTATGAATCTTCACACGGGGATTGGCTACAGAGCCAAACAAAGTCCCACTCCTGTAAGGGTTGCGGCTGCATTCATTTGCGGATCACGCGGCTCCCGGCCTGAGGGAGGGAAAAAACTACAGTAAAAATTCAAAAAGCGTTTTCATTCGAAAAATCGCCTTAAAACCTATTAATAAGAATATACGTTATAAATTTGTCCCAAAATTATTATTTTATTTTTAATTAATTACTATATGGCGTTTCATTACGCTAGTCATCCTGAAACATAATATGGTCTCTGATGCCTAGTAATTACTGACTACAATGTCTTTCGAACCAGAAGGCATTAAGATATACACATTGAGGTGATACCTACCCTCGCATACGAGAGACCTACCACAACCAGTAAAAAAATAATTTTATTTTTCTATTTTATTTGGGACAATAAACAATTATTGTTTTCAGTCAGTCTTATGACTTAAAATATCAACTATTCTCAATTGTTGTGAACAATTCAAAATTTTAGAAGTGGTGAATCGTACTCATGCGAAATAAAAAAAAAATCACCAGTCCATCGCGCAAACATGGCAGTTCTTTTTTGATTTCCCGTCCAACAAAATTGTGGTATTTGAATTTATATTGAAAATATAAACGTACGTATACCACGTACGTAACTAGCTTTATAAGTTCTTGGAAGTGAGTAAAAATGACTTCGGAATAAATACCTACATTAAAAATTTCCTCAATGTTTTAATCTGTATAGAATCCTTAGATGTAACTCTTCTCCGTATGTAACTATTTTGATAATCACACCACAATTATAGAAAAATATTAATGCGGTATTCTTATTTTTGTTGCAAAGACATCATCATCATTATCATCATCACCAGCCGCAGATCCCAAGATTTCCAGATCGAAAGACAAAGACTAATATTTGTCGTCATTCTGTCCATACAGATACTAATTAGACAGGCAGAAATGCATTAGAGATTGCGATTCGCCGAGCTTATTTACAGATATAATTATTGAGGTAAACATTCTACCTTATCAGTTATAATAAACACTAATTTGGAGTAACGAGTTTTTTAGTGTCAAACACCTCATATTGTTTGTTTTGATCTGATTATTAGTATAAGTTTTATTATTAGCATCCTTTTTACTTATTCTTTACTTTATTCTGCGCCTACTACCTTCTACCAGAGTCTGAAATCAATTAGTATCTTTTTTTATCTTTTGCGCTACCACGACTTTTGAGTCTGGAGTAAAAAAATTAGACCCATTATCATTATGTAATACTCTAGACTATATAGCAATGAGGCTACAAATATATTTTTAACACATACAGGATGAAACACGATAACGTATCCAACTGAGGGACCTCAAAGTGCTTCGTTTTGATTCCGATTTTTGTTGACCGAAATTGTATAATTAAAAAGATATATAGATTTTTATTTAATAAAAGTAGACGTTACCACAAAACTTTGTTAATTAAAACTAAATAATTGAGCCTGGTCGTGATTTTTTAAATAAGAGTAATAGTTGGCCTTTCCAATGACCACAACAATTTGAGTCAGTGTTTAGTAAATTTAGAGATAAATACTCTTATTAATCTTTAAGGAAAATTTTGAACTGCGTAATTTTTTCCGAAATTTCAATGATTCTTGATAAAAATAATAATTTAGTTCAAACTTTTCTAAAATTTATAGTAAGCCATAAAAGTAGTTGAACAAATTCAAAACTTCAAAACACTTCTACACATTAACTGCAATCGAAATAGTTGCAAAATGATCGTTGATAATGAGACAAAAGTTTAAACCTAACTTGAAATTATTTGTTTAACTACTTTTGTGTCTGACAGTATCATTGTAAGCGTCGTGTGAACATTGTTGTGAGTCTGTTATCAAAGGACGTAGGCTCCTCTGTAGTTGCATTTGCAAGCGTGCTTCACTGTAGTACCACTAGTTATATGCGGATATAATTGGCACGCTACGTAACATTCGAAATGCGAAAAAGGATGCAATTTATTTATGCAATTTAATTGAGATTTGATTGACGGTAAGCGCCACTGATACTACTTTTTCTTTCTTTTTTTATACGAGCACAGGAAAGTGACACGACTGCACCTTATGGTAAGTGGAGTGGGGTTCAATGGAATGTCGACTGACGAGAGATGAGAGGTAGTCGACACAATTATGCCGGCATTTTGGAACCGAATATACACAGGCTGATCACGGAACGGGCAACGTACGTGGGCTAATATGGCGGGTTTTAACATCTTGTGTACGGTGGTCGCTATCCGGACGCGTATAAAATATAGGTATCCTATCACCAGCAAGGCAGGTAAAGGTTATCGAATACTAACTTATTTATATCTTCATTTGTATAATAAAATCATATTGTTCAATTCAATCATATTCGCCACATACATACATACATCCTAAACAGATTAATTGAATTCTTCTACTTCTATCACTAGTCAAATTACGCCAAATTATGTGGTTTATCAAATGTAGAATAATTTATACTGTAAAATACTGGGCGATGGTTGGATTTTATGTTACATCAAAGCAAATTAAACCACTGTTTATAGTAAATAATATTACACGGGCCCGGAATCATCAGCGCTTTTGTAGATGCAGCAAGTGACGCGGTTCATTGTACAACTCAATTTTATTGTCGTACAGCGTTGTTACTCCGATTTCAACATCGAAAGTAAATTATATATGTAAGTTTGTAACGGAAACGTAGTCAATAAAAACATTAAAGCTTATAATGTTGAAAAATTTTTATGTTAGTTTTACTGGTGGTAGGTCTCTCATATGTAAGAGTCCGCCTGGGTAGGTACCACCGTGATGTCTATTTCTGCCGCCATGCAACAGTGTGTAGTCACTGTTGTGTTCCGGTTTGAAGGATGTTATAGCCAGTGTAACTATCTGACATAATAAGACTTAACATCTCTTGTCTCAGGATTGCGAGCGCAGTGGAATACCAAACAATAATTTGTAATTTAAGGTGTTGGATAGTGTTCCTACTGTTTATGTGCGGTCGTATCGCTTACTATCAGTTGAACGGCAAGCTCGTCTCGTCAATCAAAGCAATGAAATAAAATAGCTATTTATTGCTAGCCGTTACCCTAATTCATTTGGATATCAGTTATAAATAAACACACAAGCAAACTATGCAAATAATTTTGACCCCACACTGAAAGAGATCTTACATCGTGGATAAGCTATTACGAGGAACTTTCGGTCTCAAAACATCTAAATCCGTGACAAATATTTGTGAACCACACAATCATTTGTCTTGGGGTTCTATCGGTAAACGACTTCTTATTTTATATATAAAAAATATATTATTCTGTCTTTCGTTAAGCCCGTGTTTAATCTGTCAGAAATAAATAATTGAATATTTATATGCATATATAGCACTTACACCTTTTACCCTCGAAGTGGTAGGCAGAGGCCCAACTGTGTACCCATTTTCCTCCGTGAGTATTTTGCCCCATAATGTGATAGGCGGCGAGCCTATCGCCATATCAGGCAAAAAATTCAGACTCCGGGCTGATGCTAAGAAGAAAAACCCAATATTAATACCCGAACAGGGGATCAAACCCGACATCTCAGCTCAGCAGTCGTACCGTAATACATCTACGCCACAGAGGCACTCTATATATATTTAAAATATGAATAAAGTCCTTAATGTAAAATATATTTCGTGTAAAGTACGACTATTCTTATTATTCTCTTAAGATCCATTAAGAATTTAAATTTAGTAATTGTGTTTTTTTACCAATTTTCGCTGGTACAATACAATTTTATTCTATACATAAACGACAAAGAGAAAGTAAAGTATAACGTTTTCAATAACTGTCGGCGAAAGAAAATGAATTATTCATGGCTTATAAAAGTTTTACAAGGTGTCATTTGTTAACTTTTCAGACGCAGTGACAAAATTCTTTTGAACATCTTCTGAATTGAACTTATGCCATCGGCAACTTTTTCGATATATCATGGGATTTAATTTAATGGCAATCGTCCACACCTGTTATTCCGTTTTTGCTGATGTTTGAAGTTCATGCATAATAGAGATTGTGTGAATATCGGAACTATTTGTGAAGGTGCCTTTTGTGCAAATAGAAGCAAGACAGGGCTTTTAGAAGCATTTGCGGCACGATTGTTCTAGCGTGGCTAATGTGTTTCACTTAAGTTTCAAACAAGTTATCTCCTTGTTTCTTCGTATTTATTTTGCGCCTTTATTACGAATTATATTTACATTCGAGCGTATTAATGCATCAAAAAGAAATTTTTCGTTATCCTTTAAACCTTTAAAACGGAATAAAGTTTTTTTTATATGTAATTGTGAGTCTGTTATCAAAGGACCAAGGTTTTCCGTTGTTGCATTTATATGTGTGTTTCAATGTAGTACCGTTGGGTAAACCAGATTAAGCTGGTGATTTTTTAAAATTTTATGCTTGTTTGAATACCTAGAAATGAAAATTAAACAGAATACGAAATTTATGTTTATATATGTATTCCACGAAGCAGTTCACAATTTTTATAATAGTAGGTAAGTTAATTTATGATACCGTTTTTTTAGATTGTATTCTATTATATTTCTAGGTACTTATTCGTAATATTATTGGAAAACAGAACAACACCAAAAGTAAAAGTACTGCACCCGTAAGATAAACAAAATCGGTTGAAAATATTTGCTGAATTCTCAAGGAGTGCAAAACGCTGTCAGAGTTTGGCCGTGTTCGACCTGACGAATAAATTCGGTAGACAATACACGCTAATGAATAAAGTTGGGTTGTTAACGAACCTAACTCCGGAATTTCCATTTAGAAGTGTTCATGTTTTATTGAAAGTACACCGCATATTTTGGCTTTGCGGTCTTGCCAAACACTTCGACGAATAACCTCACTTCTATATTGACAAATATGGAAATAGTGTCTTGCTTCCGAGCGCCGATTCTCTTGCGATAATTCACATTGCGTCTCGCTCGATCCCTGATCTCATCCAATTGGTAAAAATATCTTTATTGGCTCAAGCCGGATAGCAATTCGGGATCAATCAAGTGGACTGGTGGAGTGATTGTGGCTCTCTACTGCGATAGATGTGATTACATGATTTGATGTCTGACCACCACATTATTTACACTTTGGTTCCGAATGGAGTATGTAATACGTGAATTTCCAAACAAATGCCTGTCAATAATGTCAAGTTCGTAGTTTAAAAACTGCAGCTTATTTTTAGGGATATCAGCTGCAAACGTATAATAGAAACAACATTTCATTTATAATCAGGCGCTACGTATATATCTTTTTGCAGTGCATATTAAGTCATTATTCAGCTTTTATGAGCTAAGTTTATTTTTTATTTAGTGGGTACTATATTATTGTGCTACCAATCTAGTATCACTCCTATAATTACAACAAATTATATAAAAATAATATTACCTTATTTATTGCATTTTTATATAGCCCTTTGTATAATCGCGAAGCAAAAGGAATAGCCACATAATCCTACATTCATGCGAGGGACGTCATCGTTCCTACAGAAGTAAAATAAATTGATGGACCGTTGATAGCGTGCGATGCGAATGTGAAAGTAAACTAATAAAAAATATTAATTAGAGACAGTACGAGGAAGCTTCAAGGAGCAAAAGTCAATATTGGTGCGGTAGTTTGTGCCCAGTTACGGGCGTATCTGCCTGCGCTTCGCGATCGACACACGGGTACTGAGTTTATAGAACATGTCCTTAATGTATTCATAACGAACTTCATAATTTAAATTATTTCTTTATTTACCACTTTATTTACAAACGTAACAGGTGGACTTAATGCATAAAGGGTGGTGCAGAGATGTTCAAGGTACATGAAGGGAAGGCAAATTACGCATTCTATTTAAATCAATGATCAGAGTAAACTGATTAGGTTTCAGTCAAGTTAATAAAATTGCATGTAAACAACATATTGTTATAGCTTGAAAAAGTAAATTGTTAAGATTTTCAATACTGTTTAAAATACAAACACAAAATACGGCGTCAGATCTTTCACAGCGCTTAAACATACCTACAGCAAATAATACCATATTCCTTGAACGGTGTCATGCGTAAACGCATGGTTATGGTTTTCAATAAAACTCAATAATATAAAATAAATTATCGTTATGCACTTTAAACTTAAACCAAATAACTACAGTAAACTTTTAGCTAATCGAGCAGTCTGTATGTCCAGCATTGTCAGTGGGCAGCATTCCAGCAAACCTGCAGTCCACGACGTGCAATTCATTCTAGTTTAAAATGGGTTACTCCATTTCTCGCTGACTATGCGGCTCCGTGACAACTGCTGCCCCTGGCCCACGGTTTGTTTTTGTTCCAAGATATCGGCGCGGCTTTTTGATTTTGTACGCGAATAGCCTCGCATGTCCTGTACCTGTTGGGCCTTTTAACTTGTGTGTTGGAATTTTAAAATAAATGCGAGCTCAAACAAGGAAAAACATAACTAGTGGTAGGTCTCCCATATGTGAGAGTCCGCCCGACTGAACATAATAAGACATCTCATGTCTCAGGAAGGCAAGCGCAGTGGAATACCAAAATATATATTGGAATATAAGGTATTCGATGGTGATAATATAGTTTATGGATGGTCCACTACCATCTGGCGAAAGACACGCTCGTTTCGACAAAGCAAAAAGTCGTCTCAAAGCAAAAAAATAAATATCGAATGTTAATGTTGTCATCATTGACCAAAAGGAATTTTTCATTCACTATCGACGTTATCAAATATGCAACAGAATAAGAATATCACGAAAACGTAAACAAACTCCGTCAGTTTCTCTTCGAAATGTTCCGTGCATCTGGTTTAATTAACTATAATAATATATATATCTCAGTTTACTAGAACCAGTTCCTGTTTTAAAAATTCTTGCATAAAACGGTCTTTAGGTGCTTATTCCTTCAATAAATTAAGTGAAAAATATTTAAGAATGACATTAATAACGTCAATTACGTAAACTTCTCCGCTCTGGGAATGTCTCGGGAACGGTTTGAATTGTTCGCAGTTAGAGAAAAAACTTCTTGCTAGATTTAGATATCTCTGGAGCATTTAACTTGAAACAGTTGAGTTCATGTCAGAGTCGAGTTGGTGGTACGTTGAAGTCTGCACAAAAACGTTTCGCAGATAATAAGTAGGTACAAGTTAAGCGTGCTGTGTTCGCTGATTTATTACTTTGCTGCAATCGAGTACTTTTATATTATTGTTGGAGAATCTGGTTTAAATACCGAGACTCGAAACGTTTATCGTAAGACGTTGATGCATTGAGTATACTTTTGTACTAAATTTCCGTTTACTTTTTGCATACGAATTTGTGTTTTTGTAATATAAACATCTATTTTTATCATCATTGACTTCCTAGAAGTAGAGATCCGAATGTTACTTTGCGAATTCATTGTTTTTATTAGTTATTACTGATTAGTACCATTTTGCATTGTGTGATTAAGTACCTGTCATGTTAGAATCGTTAATAATCTAAAACACATCACAATGAATACATTTACGCCGCATCGATGAACTAATTTCAATACCAACGTATTTTATGGAAACTATATTTCGTTCTATCATAATGTATTAGCATGAATTAGGCACTATTGTTTGTTTATATTCCATTCGTTTTCCGCGTATGTTTATTCATCAGGCGTTAATATAATTTGCCAATAATTGATTAGCTAATGCCTATAGAATTTTGATGTTAAGCTTTTACAAAGCTGTAATAATTATCCTTATTTGTTTTATGTATTGATTCAATAATTTATATTTTTATTATGTTTTGTTTGCAATTTCGACTGCAGTGACTTCCCGGTAAACAATTCCCATTTGACACTTTACCGGGACAAAATGTAGTGTACTTACGATCCAAGAACATCGAGGATTTAATTTATCTCTGTACCTTTTATCAAAATTTAATTATCTCTTATGCGTTTACTTTTAACAAATAACAATATACATCTTCACAATCACTCATGTTTCCCAATTTCTGTCAGATTATATGAGAAGGCAAATCTGCAAAACGTAACGAATAGAGTTACGTTTAATTAAATTTCTGAAGAGAATCTGTCGGCGTAACGGCTAATTACGTAATTACGAGTAAATCATGTTTATTAAAGCGCACAACCTATTCCGTGAGTTTGCTGAGTATCCGACTCTATACCAAATGTTTCTCGTCCTACCAACACCAGAACACCAGATACCTCATCTTAATATTTGACGACAATCTCTTATGATTTTTACAATTTGAATATGATTCCAAAACTCAATACTGGAAAGAATATGTAAACTCGTTTTCCTCAATCCGCGCATTTCTTATTTCACACTCGTAAATCTTTTATATGCTTTTACCGATTTCGAGTTCTGTTTATTTCACCATAAAACATTTAATGCTTGAATATTTTATTCATATTTTTATGCATTTTCTGAATGATCATTAATAATTTCACAGTTGTGATATTATAATTTTATTCGTTGCAATAAGAGGTTGCGCAAACGAGACATTTTGTTTCTGCTTCTGGCGACATATACAACTTTAGGTCACTTGCTAGCTTGAAGTTTAAGCAAATCCGTCTTCAACAAGTTTTGGAACCGTTTTCTGTAGGCCCTCTCCCTCTTATATTCATTTTTTTCTTCTCCCCAATAAAAATTGGGAACTTAATGTAATAAATATAACTTTAATTAAATTAAAACGGGATTTTATTCAGCAACAAACCATACAAATAAAGCTATCTTTTATTGGAATATAGTATGAATTTGTTTTAGACTTATTAAGTCAGCAGAAAGCAATGCAATAAGTACTGTAAAAACCACCTAAGTTCGTTTATATTTAGATATCTCGAGGCGGCGATATTGAAAGGATTAAATGAATAATTCAGCGCCAAAAGTCGCGAGCGCCTCTCTGGTTCGCCTCATTCTTACCGCTCTCAGTCAAAGTATCATTAAAATGCACATATTTTATATTATTTTTTCACTTCTCGAAAAAGGAAAACAACGTATTGTAATAAATCAAAAATTTTGTATTTGAAATTTATTTCCAGTTGTCGCTATACTAAACCTACAAGGTTAACATTAGTCAAACTTGAACTGTATCGATCAGACAACATGCAATTGATTGATTGGCTCTACTCGGTGCTTTCGGTTGAGTTCAATAAAGTCATGAGCAATGTGCAATTGAGCATAATCAATCTTGAGAATGATCGATTCGTATCAAGTATTAATTTGTACAAGCTCAGCTCCGACGCTAAACTTTCCGCGGCAAATTATTAATTATTAAGAGCCCTATATGCAGTGGCTAATAATAAGCCCGTAGTAATCCGCGGAATATTGCGGCCGATAGTGTCAAGAGTGTCCGTTCTAAGCCGAGTTACGACACTGTAATCCTCGAGGACTTTATCTCACTCGACCCTTTACGGGATTAACATAAACTTATTCGACGATTTGTCTTTATTTATCTTTATATCTTACGTCGATATCGCAATATCAATAGCGTAAATTAACCTTTTTTGACTTTCGAGGGAACTTTATCGTTAACTGTCGAAGTCTCCGTACTACCAGACACCACAGTGAAATTACTATATTCATGGAGTCATAACAAAGGCAAACTTTTAACGAACTTTAATAATGGTTTTGCTCGTGATGTTTGTAAATTAATTATGCAATCAGAACAATAAATTAATGAGAGTTAAAATCAAAATTAAAAGATATCAATCAAAAAGTAGCGTCGTCAGCGCGGTGACATTCAGTTATGGCGTAGCATCTGTCGTGATCATGACTCGTAGCAATTCGTAGCGCCGTAACGTAGCGTATTACGTCATTAAACTGTAGTAGACTGAAATTTGCTTACCTTCAACAATGTCGAGTTCCATGTTTGTGCAACGCTAAATAGTTAAGTATTTAGTGATGTCGTAAACATAATGTATGAAACAAACGGCTGATAGCAAACAAGAGCTCGTTTCATCCCAATACGATGTTATAACTCATGCAAATACAATACAATTACACTCCAAAATCACTTGTCATTCTCGTGTAAGATAAAATAAACGTCGAGTCGTAACGAGTCATAAATTAGAGACTTAATTACGATTGTTTTAACGAGTCGACGCTAGCGTTGAGACGGATCGGCGACGTGACGTCATTGTTATCGTAGATGATGTATTATGAGGCGGTCTGCGGTGCGAGCTCATTGTGCGATAAGCTATCGCCTAAGCTAATGGTTCGTCGCAAACGAACTGGCTTCTGTCAGCCCACCGTACATTTATGTTCACGTGAATGGAATCCGTCGGCGGTGACAATAGGAAAACTTCTTGCCACTGCCACTGATGATTTTTCATAGTTCGTCTTTGTTGTAATTAATTATTCTGGGAAAGGTATTATTTTCTTATCGACATAGTTAAGTGGTATATGATGGATGAATAGTATTCTACCTACTACCAACAAAGAATTTAGATGTGAAACATAAGACATTCGGGTTACAATCACGGCAAAAATATTTCACATTAAATGATAATTTATTGGAAATAAAGTACCCGCCTTTCAATTATCGTATACAAGATGGAAACTTCTCATATTGGCTTGTTTCAGTGAGTGACGATGACTTTGAAATTAGCTCGTGTAAAGTCACCCACGTAACTAGCTGAACAAATACAAATCACCTGTACACTTGTGTTCTAACGAACATATTTTGTTTTCACAAAAATAAAATAAGAGAGATTTATAGTTCACCAAAAAATAATGTTTCAATTAAACTTAACGTATATAGGCGATTTGAAGTTCAGTATATTCAGATACTTTTGTGGTATTCAGTCCAGCAAAAAAAAAATCGGTAGGTTTCTAATGTTAGGGATATCATTGTTTCTTATGATTTAACTAATACCCTAATATACCGAGTGCATAGTTAATGTCTTTGCTTGGCCAATATAAATGAAACCTACAAAAATAGACACTGGTTCATAGTTAAAACTTTTCGGTATTTCGGCAAAGACTATTGTTAATAAAGGAGCGTGCAAAGTTTATAAATAGTGCGCCTAAATTCCTAACGAAGACAAGCCCAAGCCGGAGATCTCTTGTTCTACAATGTAACATATTTTCATTACGACAGTGTATTTTAAACATTTATTCGTAACCCACTTGGGCCATACCTTTAAAAGAAAATATAGGAGAGATCTAAAAAAATATTTCAACTAAATCCTTACTAACTGAAGAAAAGTTTGTGGACATTTTTTAGCATTGTTCCTTGTTTACAAAGTTTACACCGTGACTTATAAACACAGGGTTCACTTACTTTGTCGTGTCGGTATACTGCGGCTTTAAAGACTTAACACGTACCCAAGAGACCGTTTCGTGGCATGCACCAGTCGCCATAAACTTTTCTTGTAGTTTGTTTTAATTCAGAACCTTAATATTCTTTTTACCTTTCAGAAAATTGTTTTTTGGTTTTGTTCACAATGTCTTAATGTATTTTGAGTTAGAATGTTAGTTCGATGTGAATGTACGGCTACTAGTGGCAAAGGTTCCATAACCCGATACCTGCCGGCTTCCCTTTCGTAATTTATATAAAATCTAATTGTTAGAACGGTTTGCAACAATTTATGTAAGTACCTATAATTTGTGTCGAGTTATCTTTCGGGAAATTTCATCCTTCGCTACTGACGGCTACTCTACTGTCGAATGAAACCTTATTCCACAATTGCGTTCGTTCTCCATGGGTAAAATAGCCCTCAGCTTTATTACGATGCACCATTCGCCATATCGGATATTTAATTGTCAGACTTGTGAATCGACTAAATTCTCAGCTATAGTAAGCCTTCACTATACAAATAGTGCGATTTTCATTTTACATACAAAACACCTAAACGCGTCTGACTAAACCTATAAACTTGAAAAACAGAATAGGTCTTTTACGGTACAAAATCCAGCGCTAATCGGGCGAATGGGGATTGGATGGCTGTATGAAAATCACCGGGGGTTTTACGCGGAAGGAATTACGAGAGAAAACTAGTGCATAATGTAGCGTAGGGTTTATCCTCTTCTACGACGCCATTCTATTTCAAGGACCTGTCTTGATCCTATTATAAGCGGCAAACATATTTTATACATGTTGAAGAAAAGTTTTGGCGCGTTATTTTATAGCTGTTCTGTTGTCTGGTGGACTTGAGTTTACTATAATATTACGTCTAATATTTATAATATGAACTAGCTTCTGCTCGCTGCTATGACTGCGAAAACACCCGATTTTCTACCTTTGGGTATATATTTCAGTTAAATCATTACATATAGGTATTTCTACCTTCCTAAGTTCCTGTTTGATCTCGGGGTTATCATTACTCGGGTAATTCATTAAGTTCGTCAGTTATACACACACACTCATCACGCATTTATTTCCGAAGGTTAATGCAGAGGATCGATCAGGGCATCCATTTATGGCAATTGTATTCCGTCCCATGATGTGATAGGGAGCAAGCACATCGCTGTATTGGGTACAAATTCCAGACTCCGGGCTGATCCCGAGCAGAAAAATCAAAATATCACTTTACTCGACCCGGGATTCAAACCTAGAACCTCAAAGCGTTACCGCAACGCGCATAATCGTTTATAGCAATAAATATGTATACTGTATTTTAGTTATCCGACAGTTTAGTGATAAGTATGCATACGTTCACTGACATGACAGGACCGACGAGTTAAATTTACTTTCGTAAACAGATGTCCAGATATAAACGGTTGCGGTCATCCAACCAATCACTTAACGCCGAGTGTTTTAAGTGATTGTCCCTGTTCGGACCATCTAAATATACAAACAAAATGATTACTATAGTCATTATTTATATTTACTTACTTATTTTTATTTTAAACATACCGATGCGCGCATGGTAATGGCATTTCCATTATAAGTAATGTTTTGTTGTTGTTCTTTTCCTTTTCACGTGGTCTTTTAAATTCATAATGAAGTTGTATTTTAAATAGAGCTTAAGTGTATTTAACGTAAAGGTACATTTCGATCGTCATCGGTTTTTGAGTTTCAATGATTTTTTTTCTCATCTATGAAAAAATGAGAGTAACAAAGCAGTCTATTATACAACCCAGTACGGTCTACACGATTTGATAACGAGATCTACTAGTTTGGGTTTATGTGGTATTATAATGTACATCATTTGTTAAGGGGTAACAAGGCAGCATTTTCTTATCTTATTCTCGGTTATATTATTATGTTCGGGCTTAATCAATCCATTTTAGGGCCTAAAAATTTGACGAAATATTGTCTGTTATTGCCACGGACTCATTATACATTGTTAAACGCGCAGATTGGAGTCAATTAAAAAAAATCTAATCAAATTCTTGTATACGAGGTTAAAAGAACTTGATGTGTTACTAAACCCAAAGGATTTTCTCATAAGTGCGCCGAGTCCGAGGCGCGGACCCTCATCCGGGCAAGACGACAGTTGAGTTGTCAATTTGCGTTTAGCGCTTTCCCGTTCGTGTTGATTTATGTGGGTAAATCGATTGAACGTTTGTTCTCCAGCATTCCCTGCGCTCCATAAAAACAACATGTCAATAGATTTTCTGCTGAAATGCGCTTTAAATATGAATTTCCAATTTTTCGCTTCGTAAACCGTTTTATGGAATATATCATTTTGTTTTATTGTTGTTGAGTATAGTTGGAACAGATGCTTTTAATAATAGAATTAGAGTTCATAAAGTTATAAGCACATGTAGTCTAGTTATTTCCAAACATGTAATAAAGTTATAAACAAGCGAATAACTGTTGAAACTGGAAAATGTTTTAGATGTTATAGTCGACTATTAATTGTTCACATTCATTGTTCTCAGCAATGAGGGCAACTTTACTTTTTTTCATTTGCAAAGAGTATATATAGGAATAGATGATAATTTGAATAATGGAAAATCGATTTTATAAAAATTTGCTGCACCAAGACTTCAAGACTTCATTACATATTTAGATATCACGTTTATATTAGATAATATTATAAAAACCTTTATGTCCTTTACTTTACTTTACTTTAAGCTTCACTTGCCATAAAAATGATGGTGTCAAACTCGAGCCCTATTGTATATTATACCACCCATGATACTATGTTTTCAAATAGTGTAAGGGTTTAAGTCTTTAAATGTGTCTGCAGTCTGCACACTAACGCTTTTTATCTCCGCCTGATCGAACACGAGACATCAGCACTGCAGTCGTAGCGTAATACCACTACGGCACAGAGGCAGTAGGATTTAATAAATTATGTCTAAATCTATTTTCATCAATATCCCTTAAGCAATAGATGGCATTGTAAATATAGGTTATAGTATTTATCGCAGCCACAAATCAACGGTTTTTAGAAATTAATTAACCTTCATGTATAGCTATAATGGTAGATATTTACCGTTATTGTTTGTGGATCGGAATATATTACTTTAATCATTCTAAAATGTAGTAAAGCCTGGATGCGGTTTCTATTCTTATTATAACTGTATGTTTATAAATAAATACCTACACATTATATTCTATAAATTAATACTGTGTAAAATTAAGCAGTAATGAATAATAAAGAAAATGGTAATTGGAATTCTCTACATACAGAACTCTATTTTAAAATAGCGGTGCTCATTAACTTAAATAGCTGAAAATCAGGATGAGATAGAGAGTTACATACAACGTCGCAATTATGATGTAGATATTACAGATGAAGTTTCTTAGAGCACCAAAGTTTCTTCGTCAGCTAAGTTTTATTTAGGAACTGTTTTTGCTAACTGTAATCCATATGATTATCATTACTGTCTACTGACAACAATTTGTATAATCTTAAATCGTACAAAGTAATTTAAAGAAAACTGTTCATGAGGATTTTACCTTAAAAAGACGCCGTAATGTTGCTTTGCTCATTTAAGAGTTCTTGGGGGAAGTTAAGTCTGTTGCCATGCCGAATAAAGCCAAACTCTTCGAGTGCCAAGGTCAGCATTTTCTTAATTGACTTGAGAGAATAGTAATTACACAGTATATTAAATATAATAGTGGAACAGAAAATTAATTTCAGTGATTAGAAATACAATTTGCTTTAATGTATGGTTTATATATACAGGAAGCGATAACAAGAGCTTGCGTTTCGTATCTAAGCGTAGTAGTTCTCAAGTCTCGACTAATTAAACCGAATGTTTACATATTGCTACAAAGTACAATTTTACCGAGCTCGGTGGTTCCTTGCAAAGTCACTCGGCTGATTGCACCCAAGGAGGAAGCTAAACGGTCGGTATTCGATTTTCCGCTTCAGACGTCAAAGTATAATGAGGAACTATCGCGTAATTAGTAAATAGCCCAAGTCTGACGAGCCACGTAAATATATGTTGTGGGAAAGTTGAAAGTAACACAAATGCATTTGGTTAACTAATTCACACCTCAATAAACTTGAAATATTTAGCGTGGATCTGTTCGTTTTTACATTTGTAGAAATTCCCAACGGCCGCTCCGTATTGCCCGAAAAGCACATCATTCAAAGTAGAAGTACAGACCATTGCACAAATTACACTGGGTAATGCGGTTGTCTCAATGGAAATACGGATTTGTTGGGCTTGTCAATGTTTAACTTAAATCTGTAATTTTCTTCGAGTTCGGCATTTTCGTTTTAATTTAAATCGTATTTAATATTGACGGCGTAATCTATCTGAACATAATATCAGGGGTCGGCATGGAATCAACAACTCGTTAAATTCGATACGATTCGGGAATTAAGCTGAACTCACTCCCGATGTAAATTAAACTATCTGAACGAATGTTGCAACGCTACCAGAATGATTTATGTCTGAAAGTAGCAATAGCATTTCACAGCTGAGAATTAAAGAAATAAAAATGGCGGTGCACACAGTTAATGGCGATTTAATGATGCCTAACCACATTATGTTCTAAATATATATCATATAAATTAGATTTAGTTTTCCTCGTGAAGTACTTGTGACTTCAAAAAAATGTTGTGAGCATATATAAACATAAACATTTGGAAAGAAGATTGCTTGTATTTTAATATTTTTTTAGTAACCTGTATAAGAATTTCAATTAATTTTTTGGATTGCAGTTGTTTTTGGAGACGCTTTTTTTAAGTTATAATTTTTTGTCCTTTTTTAGTTATAACTACATCTAATTGTAACCGATACAAAAATAATAATTTGCATCATATTTTATTTTAAGGAGTACTCTGCTACGTTTTCGAAGTTTAAAATCAAACATCAATATTTTAATTATGGCAGTATGTCGTAGCTATATTGAGCTCAACACAAATATTATCATCAAAATTCTATTTTATTTTGGGGAGTTTCCTTCTATGTCTTCGAGGTCCAAGATCCTATACCTAGCAAATTAAAATGGAACAATTCCCATAAACAAACTCGAATAAAAAAAAATCATTGACATCGGACAACGGGATAAAAACTACTGAACCAACATATTAAAAAAATACGATGAGTAAATAAACCTCCTTTGGGAATTGTTTAAAAATGGGACATCAAGATTCAAGATTCAAGATTCTTTATTTGTTCATCAACACCATTATTCTAGAAGTATAGGAAAACATTTTAATTATATTATTCATATCATATTCCAAGGTAGCCTTTGCATAATAGATTACTTTAGAAGCTGGTTTTAAAACAAATGATCAACTGTTATAAATTTATTAAGTAACTATAAACTAACCAAATCGTTGATTGGGATGTCAATCAGTTGAAGCGCCAGCAGCAACAGCAGTTGAAGTAAATGTCAGTTTCATAGTAATCGTATTAAACGAAATATAAGCAGCTTGCCTCGCAATTTCTGCTGATGATTCTGTTGCAAAAGTTGATAGGTGTCTGCGTTAAGTCTAAAGGTTAAATTGTATATTTTAGCATTCTGAATTAGATTAAAAAGCACCCATGTCCTATTTGGTACCTCAATACACATTTGATATATTTTAGCATAATTAGTCAGCATTATCATTTTATATATAATAGTGCATAATTGTGTACAATAGCAAGATTTATCTAGTAATATGATACCAACTGGCAAGGGCAGCGTTGAGGTCCACCCACGAGGTGGACAGGTGACCTCATAAAAGCTAAAAAATAGCAGGAGTTCAGCAGTGGACATCCTGCGGTTGACCATGATGATGCTAAAGATACTAAGTGTACCTTAAACGAATAAAACATACAAAATACAAAAACCTAAATGAAATAAATAAAAAACAAAAAGTAATTTTCTAAAAACAATTCTAGAATAAGTTTTCAGGTAATAAATTACAACATATTTTAAGCAATTTAATGTATTATAAGGCGCTTTATACAAAATATAGGTACACTCCATCAGAATCATAATCGTAACTGTTCCCATTCCTCAGTTTTGCGTCGGCATTTTATTTTTTAAATGGAAAATTCTTTCCAGTTTAATAAACCATAAAGCCTGCGGCTTTCGCACAACAAGGGATCAGGTTTCGATCTAAATTCGACGTTGAAGTAGTTATTTGTTTTGTTATGTTTCCCGTGAATGTAATTACGCTTTGTTTCGTTTCTGAACTAACCCAATTATTTAGAAGATTTAGGGTAATCGAAAATAGTAATTAAATTTCATTGGAATCTTGCGGGTCTGCGTGGCAATATTGTTTAATTTATCTATAGATTGCTATTGAAGGTGGAACAATGGTTTCTATTTTTTTTTGTAGTACTAGTATGAAGCGAACAATTTAACTTATTATTTCGCGATTACCTATCACCATGTGCACTATTTGGAACTGTTCATGAAACGGATATCCGTAGGTTCAAAATCCAATACCTCTGATTTTTTGTAGGTGTGTGTATTGTTTCACTATCATCCTTTGCTTTTATGGCGAAGAAATACGTCCTGAGGAAATAGACCTGAGTTATCGGTGCATTCATCCTCCCAGAGAAAATTCTAAAATGTTTAATCAACGGTGCACATATATGTGATTCGTATCTTGTGTGTTTATTGCTACGTCCGTTGTTGGGCAAACCATACTGAATATCAGTTTCAGCTTCTTTGATAAATACACACTTATACACACAGCGAGTTCCATTAACTTTTGTCCACGCCTACACAACGCACGGTGAATTTATTGAATTGAATATTTCATTGAAAGTATTCTTGAATAGTGGAACGAATTCCACACGTAGTCGGCTTCTGATGGGTAAGTGAACGCCGCAAGCATGCTTCGGACTAAATCCTTGTTCTACTTTTAATATGAGCTGTTTTTAATGTTTTAGCGTAGAATTTTGTATATTTTTTACCTTATAGATGTTTAGAAGTGTGGGTTTTGGGTGCTTATAATATTAATAATAAATAAAATGTTTTTTATTTATTATTGTATATGCTGGACAGGAAACAATTTTATACGTAGCAAAATATTAGTGATGAAAATAAAATGTTATTCGTCAGAAAAATCGGACTAACGATTATTTTTATATATCGAAAGTGCTTGCTCGATTAGATTATATGAGTACCGATATTTATATGATTGGTTTGAGTTTAGAGCTTTTTTGTTCACAAAAATTTCATTGTTAGTATGTTTTCAATTAATACTTGCTACAGAACTCCAGTCGCCATATATTATTTGTCAGCTTTGGTCCCTATCGACTCTGATTATTGCGTAAACCAATACTGGGAAGACTAGATGATTATTTAACTACATGTTGCTCGTGGCACCTCCCTCATGAGAACCCGTCTTTAGAAGTCTCCTTACATAATGTTCCAGCATAATTAAATTAAGCGATTTTTCTATTAGTCTTGGATATACAATATATATTAGTGCGGCAAATTTTAATTACATCTATTCAGAGGTTTCTATGTTTATTTCAAACAAACATACTAACTCTTCAAAAGCTTTTGCGTTCATAATATTAGTACGATTCGTGTTGCACAGAATATTTGTGAATGTATGTCCAATACGTCTGGTTTAAGGCAGGGACAAGCCTCCGTTCGCGTATTAATAGAAGATTTGGGCCATGTCAGCTGCGATGCATGGATTAGATATGTATGATACTAGTTGGTCTGAGTGCCAGAAATTTCACGTGAGACGATTTTAGACTCGACTGTACCATAGCTGTTATTTATTATGACTGTGTCGAGCTTAATTTTGCGATGTAGGGCCGTATAAGGTCCAACTGATACACATTCCTTCGTAGATGAGATGTTTTTATCTAACGATTTTTTAATCGATATAAATATATACGAGATTTAGTACCTTGTTATATGTTCAATGTACTAGATTGGAACTTTTTGTTCAAAGGTTTTGACGTATTCAGTAACCGTAAAATATGTGAAATATAATTTTATATCGACTCCATTGAAATAAATTCGAATAATCAATAGTTAGTCAAATCACTGAAAATATAATTAGGAATATTATTTTCATTATTACACTTAAATGAATAATAAATGAAGACAATTAAATCTCTAGATTAATCATTTATTGAATAAGTCATACTATTCCAATAACAAAGCGGAAACGATCATGTCCCGATTATGAAAAGGGTGGCTAAATTTGCTAAATTAGAGGATAAATCTTCGTAGAAATATAAGAAGGAACTTATGACGTGAGGACGGGAAGTGCAAATTGATTGGGGCAATCTAGTTGTCGCCGAGATGAGGGTCGCTGGACGTCGAAATATCACCGACTGTCGGATTGTTTACTCAGATCAAATGATTTCGTGATCTTAACGACTGTTTTATACCAAGAAGTTGATTTCACGAAACTTGTTAATTTATCCTCGAGTGTTTTGTTATTCCATTCGGAAACGGTAATGGAATATTGAAGTGTTTGTTTAATTGGAAACGAATGGAAGAGTTGAAAATAGGAAAGGTATCGGTGATTGAATCCGAATAATTACTATTCCGGAGCGGTTGTAACAAATAAAAGTGTTAATGGATATATACATTTATTTACGGCATGAATTAATTCCAGTATCTTTAAAATTAAAGTGCCAGTTAATTACCAGCTTCCTACATTTTATACCACTAGGGCCTATTAAGAACAGTCTGTGTGCGAGTTCAATTGTCTCAAAGATCTAGAATCGTTCCGAACGGCGTAATTGATCGTGGGGATAATGAACTGGCTGACCCATCGCTAATGATCTCCGCTGATCCGATCCGATGTCTGTTGTAGATTTTTACGTTCTACGTCTAATTTTGTTTACATTCAACGAAGAACAAAATAATACGTTTATGGAGAGAACGTGTGTTTTTTACAGTTTTAGGTTTAGTGTTAATATTTATTGCAAATAAATTACAAAGTGATCTTTTCAATTAATAAGTTTTACACAATGTAATAACGATGGTTTTATGCATTATCGATTCTAGATGATTAATCATATACGAGTGAGTATACAATTGTGGTAACTTATATAAGCGCAAGTTTCGAACTGAATTTTCGTAAACATTTTTATTAGGATCCCGAAGTGCCATTTATGCATTGGCTTTATCGACATAGAGTAGAATTCAATTTCACTGAATTCAGTATAAAATAAACTAGATTGTCAGGGGTCGTATTTATGTGGGGGACGGCATAAAAACACAATCTTAAAAGGAACCGTAAACGCCCTCAGGATATAAACTCTCTGAAAGCGAAGCGTTCGTACCTACGAGTACGAAAATCCTTAAGGCAGCTTATTCAAAAATAATATCTTTATGTTGCTTAAAATAACCGTCAAATAAAAATACCGAACGTTAAGGCTTTCCTTTGATTTTGAAATCTATATATGACTCATACAGTACCACGAAGTTTTGGTCTATACAAACTGAATAAATGTATCCTGTAAATAATTGTAAATCATGATAGTTCTACAGTAAAAACGTATACAATATACAAATATTTGCAACTTTTAAAACATTTTGATTAAAATATTTATTCGGTACCTACTCCGTGGGTTTTGTTAATTATTAGAATTTTAATTTACTTGGCTTTTATATTTAAACGGTTCCATAGTTTCAAATATTTTTACTCAAATGTCTGGGTTTTTTGTACGAAAGGGTCCATAGACGCAATTAAAAGATAAAGCTTTATCTTAATGTTTTTGTAGAAATCGTTTTATATTATTTGATATTCATTCCGATCAATTCTTTTTAAGTATATATACACTCATATTTAAAACACTTTCGCGTTTGTTAACTTTGAAAAAATATATTTATAATCAAATACAAATAAATTAATAACACAAATTAATATCTGCATTAATTATCATCAATGTCCGACGAAAATAAAGCATAGAATATGATGATGTTATGTTCGTTCAATTCGCATAATTATGAATAATATTGTTTTGATTGTCATTTTGATAATTTTCGCTTGAACGGAATAGTTCATTGCTATTTCCGAAATGTTAAATCAAAACTAACATGAATCTGTATATAATGAAATTACCTGTGATTGTATGCAGGTGTAACCAATAGAGATAGTGCGACAGATTCAATTTCCTACCTTCATATTCTTTAGAATTAACCGGCGCTATTCAAGCGAAGAAATTTTAATACCAAAACTTTATTTTCAGCTTATTAAAACGTTATTTTTTACTTTACCTAGCGAGTTTTTAATTTAAAGCCCGGTTTACGGTAAGGATAAAATTTTGTAACTTAAACTATTTCAGTAAGTAAGATCGGTTTTTTTTATGCTTTGTTGTTGGGTTAAGTGGTCGGTTGCTATGTATCGTACTTTTAGTTACGAGGATGTGTGTTAGAGTGTACATATAATATTACACATAACCTAGTTGGATATGTTTGATAAGATATAAATGACTAAAAAACAGCTCTTGTCAAATTTCATATTATATCAACTATACCACACCTAGAAAGAATAAAAGAATACACTTACACGTTTTCTATAATCACTATTATATTAAGTGTTGTCAATGTATGACAAAGGCATTACTTTAAACATTTTTTTGTTTCTGTTTAATTTTTCCTTCCATGAATAGTGGTACATGTGAGCCTGTTCCTCCTTTGAATACCAATGAACATTTTACTCTTTTTTTTAATCTATATTTAAGGAACCTTATTGTTCTTAAAGTAATGATATATGTTTGCATTTCTATGTAATTGTAATGTTGAAATCTTGTGATAAGGATACTGTTTTTGCCCTTTAAGTAAGGTACGATGAAAGCGATAAGAGTTAAGAGGTATATTTTACCTATTCCTCTCGGAGAACTTAAAAAGGATTCTCAGAAAAATCTGCTAAGTATTACTTAAATTTATACAATATTTAGTTTTGATATTAAAACCGAATATTTCTACAAAACACTAGGTGTTGCCTGCAGCTTTGCCTGCGTGTAAAACTTTTTCAGAAATAATAAGTACCGACTCCAAAAAAATATTTAATGTATATAAGTATAAACACAAAAGCATGAATTGGAATAAAAATTACATTGTTTGTATTCTAATAATTACTTATTATCCCATTATGTATATTTCAACATTTGTTTGGATCGTAGGGGTTTTTGAAGAAACATAGTAGTAGGATCTAAGTTAGTAACCAAGCAATTCATTTTTATATTAAAAGATCTACCACTTAGTTTAGTGTACAAAAATATTATCACATGCTAACCATACGGTTCGTGTCAATGATCAACTTCCTTGATCTGTCAAATGGTGCTTTTATAAAAAAATGTAGTTCACACAAATACCGTCACAAGAATATTTTTATTCTAATAATACTGTACACATAAGTGATACAATTCTCGTAACATTATATCTAGATAGAATTTAAATAATTATTTAAATTTTGATTAGGTAAACTTTACTACACTTAATGGAAAATTTTGCGCAATCTAAATAATATTATAAAAGCCAAAGTAACTAGACTACGAAGAAATAAAATATTAATTATAATAAATTCGTATACGTATTAATATTAAGTATTTTTTATAAATGTAAAGAAATTTATTATCAAAGGTATTCATTCTAGGTCTGAAACGTAAGTGGAGTAGACTACAGTCACTTTAGTGTGGTAAAATATAAGGACAATTCCGAAACATGTTTATAAATAATACAGGCTCCAAGTACAAAATATATATTATGTCATGTTACTGGAGATAGTAATTAGTTTATTAAAATGTAAATAATATCCATGGTACCGTTGTTAAAAATATGGAGTTTCCTTTCCTAAATTTCCAGTGATTGACAGCGAAACGGCCGCCTGTAGTTGTCCCCAGAGGCTGGCCAGCAAATTTATTTGTACTCTTGAAGCCCGTTGGACATTTTTCCCTCAAAAATTAATGAGACATTCCTGTGTTACGAAATTCGATACTACACGTTATATTATAAAGGACATTTTGTAAGAACATTATAAATGAATAGCTTTATTAAATTCTTTCATGAAAACGAATGGAATATCTAAGTGTCGATATATTTTGTTTCCTTTTTTATTATGTGCTCAATTTCTTGTTGCATAAACAGCAATATTTTGTAGACTTAACCTCGATTGCGTCATGATTTCTTACGCTTACGCGAATGTTAGAGATTAGAATTAAACTATTTTTCGGATTTTATCGCGGTTTTAATGTTTTAGTTTTCTCTCGAAGGGGGGACAGTCCTCCCCATGACCGAGAATGCTGCAAAGTTCTTCGAAACATCGGGATAAAACTAAGATATTAAAACCGTGATACAATCCGAAAAATAGTTTAATTTTAAAGTCGTTTGCGTCATTCGTGATAACAAACAAAAAAGCAGGGTTATATTTAATTATATAGTATTTTATACAAATCACTTATTGGTTTTTATAAATATACTAGATGACCCGGTGAACTTCGTATCACCTACATACATTTATTATTATTATTTATTGTGAAACACAATTTTGCCATATAATACGTATGTTATCATTATCTGTCTCTCGCTAGTGGAGAGTACGGTTTACGCGTGCGGTAGCTTGTCGCACATTTGATTAACTTCGACGATCTAAGTCATCTTCTCCGTGGCATTTTGCGACAATAACATTAAATAAAGTTTTCGCGCACTGACAAATTGATGATAGATTTTAATAATAGTCTTGAAATTTAATTATTTATTTTCTATTTTTGAGAACCTACAGACACTTTTACACTTTGTTTATTTCTGAAATGTTTTGTATTTGAACAAAATAAACCAAAGAAATCGGACCTCATAGTACAACTATGAAACAGACTTATTTCTGAATACATCTATATATATGTTACAGTTCTTTATTTCTAAAAAGAGAAAAAGACATTAAATGTTTGACAGGTAGGAACATTTTGTATTGAAAACTTATATTGTCGTTTTTAGTATTTTTCCGTTATTTATTATTTATGTTCGTCACCGTTTAATCCATCCCTGGACTTCCACAAATAATTCAAAACCAAAATAAGCCAAATCGGTTCAGCCGTTCTCGAGTTTTAGCGAGACTAACGAACAGCAATTGATTTTTATATATATAGATGTAAAATGATAATATGAAATCATATTAACTATCCTTTAATAATTTGCAAGACATATTAATATAACGACACGACTTACTTAAATGCATATTACACGTAAGTATAAGGTCCTGGTGCGTTCAGTTCTTATTGGTGTGCGATTACAGCAGAAACATGGCGGTTAAACGCTTTCCAAGTAAAAATATATTTAGTGAAGGAATCTTCATTCTTTCCCCTCATTTTGTTTATCTCCGCCGAACTAATTTCATTTTGAGGTAACGACATTTGAATTCTCATTACGCGACCTAAAAATTATTCATTGTTTATTGAATGCATACTAATAAGGCATGTTTCGCAAGGTCCAATTTTCTATTCGTATTTGGAAATGAAAATGTGGAATAATAAGAAAAGGTGAGCCTCTGGCGTCGTGGCTCATAATGTTCCCTTTTTGTAGACCTAATTTATGACGTCGGGCACGTAGCGTGTAAAAATGGGGAACGTATACGAACATGCAGGTTTAATTTTACGGCCTTTTGTAAGAGAATGAATAAGAGGTAAGTCTTTAATTATGAACCTCTCGCTGGTTGTACCGCGTTTATAAATTAACTCTATATAAAACAACACTTGTGAAAGGACGGGACTGTTCTTTTTGTCGGAAACGTTTCGTATTCATTGAAATGCCAGCACTAAAAATTCAGCTGTTTTGATTCGTATCTGCGTTTCAAAGAAAGCGCTTACAATTTGGACGTTCGTACAACGAACGTTGAATATAAATCAAAATCTGAACTAAAAACAATGCATAGAACAATGATTCGAATGCGAAGAGTTATATTTTCGGTAAATCGAAACGGCGCCGCTGTGAATATTCCTTGCTTTGTAGTCGTTGATAAGCAAAAACATTGTTACTTATGCGGTTTAACGCTTCAAATCTATTATATCTTGTATGTCTAATAAATCTGGCGTTACATTGTTTACAGTGAGCTCTCTAGCTCTCTCAATGTTAATCTAAGTTTAATAGTCAATATGCTACTAATTTACATTTAATACTTACAAATACCATTTATTCCGGACAGACATAATAAGGCCATATAATTTAGCAATAATCGTAAGTTCAATTAGAAACACCTATTGATTTATAGGCGATCCGAGATACTCATATGAAATTTATCCACGTTAATACCTCTGTGGTAGAAATAATTGCTGCGATCCGTTGGAGCGTGCAATACGTAATAAATACAATACCGGCGGTTCAAAGTGAGGGCAACAATTCTTTCGTTAGCGCAAATCCATGCACATTTTCTATTGTGCGCGGGCACATTTTTCCCGTAGCTGGCGAGTGTTTGGTGCCGAGTTTAATCGACTAAACTTGAATCCATTGTGGGCCGGTAGGCAACAATGGATTACTGCGTTCCTGTCTCCCCGTACACTTTGCACCGTTTGCGAATTTACATGGCTCCAGATCAAAAACCGACCGCATGGGAATTTGTTCATATTGTGGGAGTATCAAACGGTTCGGCCGGTAAAGCTATTAATTTCGGTATACGTATGTACATTTAGACTCGTTCGTAAAGGGCGTTTCAACAATTATTTATTACCTGCTACTCACAAAGCGTCAACATAAAACCTTGAAATATTTGAGCGCACGTGGCCCCGTTGTTTCGTAGCTATAAAGGACTGTTATTAAAAATGCAACAACGAATGGAGCGCTGCCACTGTTAGTAAAAAATCTGTTGCATTCTAGTCTGTCCGTGATGTTCACTGATTAAGTTTCATGTGTGAAAATGCTGAAATGTACGTCTGTTTTAGTAAGACTACATGGATCGCAAACTTTCTCATTTTCTGTATTTCATTTGCTCCCAGTACAGCGGACTCTACGTGGAATGTTTATAATTTGATATTCACGCAACATAATCAGTTTGTTTCATTGGTGGCATTGTAAATTATCCTAAAAGTAAATTTTGGTTCAAGCTTACTACAGAAATATTGACAGAATTTTTTAATCATGGTTAAAGTTTTACTATACATATAACTTTTCTTCTTCTTTGGTCATTCCACTTTATATGAGGTCGACTCTCCTAATTTGTCTGCGGCAAGCTATTCTGTCTTGGGTTGTTGGTTTGAGTATTTTATTTTGTTTCAAAGTTTTGGTCATACTGTTGGATTAAAAATCTACTATATAACTAATCTTACTAGTAATATTATAAATCCAAAAGTTTGTGAAGAGGGAAATATGTTTGTTCTTCTTTCACGAAAAAACTACTGAACGAATTTGGATGAAACTTTAATAATAATATTGGTTACACATCAGAATAACACATAGGCTATAATTTATAATGATTTTGTGTAATTTGGTATATATTATAATATAATGTACATATCAAGTAAGTCGGAAAAAAGTCTATCCCGGAAAATTCCTTCATGCGGGCGAAGCCGCGAGCAAATACTAGTACTGTATATTATATTTACTTCATTAATGGAATACATTTATATATGGGTAATCTTCGTCTAAATCACCATTACACTATTTTTATTTTATTTGGTTGTATACTTCATATTATAAAACAATAATATTGAAGTAATTCTTTTGATCCAGATAAAATATTTTAATTAATATTTTTTAACGAATATGTTGTTGAGATAGACGAAATGTTCACACTGATGTAGGCAATTGTTTTATTTTCGATCATCAACTTTACAGTGAATCATGGTAGTAGATATCTGATATAATTCTCGAAAATACACAAGTAAGTTCCCGTAACTGAGAGATATAATTATAAACAGGTAAAGTTTTGTATGTGTACGAGTAATATCTGGAATTATTGAACCGTTTCTGAAAAGGTGTTCAGGTAGTATAAAGTTACAGTGTTTGGAGATTTTATATTTAGATTTGATTACATTTTACCAGTAAAGATATTCTTCGTTTTTGTCAATAGTAGATTGATTTTTTGTTTTTTTTTTCAAACATAATGTGTAAAATCACCTACATACGAGCGATTGTAGATGGAAGAGCCGGTAGGGGTCGACCGCACCGAACCTTCGATTGTCAGATATCTGAAGTCAAAACTACCTGCAACTGGCGGGAATGCATGAAAAGATTAATGACGGTGGAGGAAGCTCGAGAAGTATGCCAGAATCGTGCAAAGTGACAATCCATAGTCTTTGCCTATCCCTATGGGAAAGAGGTGTGATACAATGTATGTATGTACCTATATACATTACTAATAGTAATTCATACTTACGATGATAATACTTATAATAAAACCAAGTTCTGTTATACTTTTAGCATAACAAGAATTTGTTTTTATACAGCTTTAACCAGGCAAAGCGTAAATCGAAATCATGGACCGATAATAATTTCAAATTCGAATTAGGACCATCAACTGCAATTTTATAACCCTCGGAGTTTTATCTCTTAACGCAGTTAGCAGTCGCCCGTGCCAGCGTAAACCCATTGTCGGCAATAACCAAATCAACTGGCACTGAGAAATAGCGCCTGCCTGATTGGGTTGGATGCTGACGTACTTGTAGACTAACGCCGTAATGCTGTTAAAGTAGTAAACTGCTTTGCGATACTGCACGGCGTCGATTGAAATTGGGATTTAAAGCGAATGGAATACAATTGATTTTATTTCTTTCCATTGATAATATATTCTTCTTCGAGTTGGAGTTCAAGTATTTTTATTATATATAACTAGGTACGGATGGGATTATTTCTAAGAATTGGTGAAAAGCACTTTCAATAAAACACATAAGTTGTCATCCTATCGGATGTATAAGAAATAAGAATTTATTTATTTATTTAAGGACCTCCAACAAAGGATACACGGCATATAATAAATACAATGTCGTAATATTGGTATAATTAACAATGTGACGTGCTTCTTCAATTAAAGGAGACCACAGCATGCAAATTTAGGTATTAATACAGCGGCAAAAATAATAATATTTGTTACTAATAAAATTTAGAATAACAAACAAATTTTTGAAATTTGAAAAAAGTGTATCAGAAATTAAGTCACCTGCCCCGCTAGTCACATCTGTAATGCGTTTATCGCGGAAACACAATCGAGCCTCTTTATTCTTGTCAATGAAACATTTTCCTTATCGTCCGATTTCTTATTAGATTGCTTTGGAGTTAGTTTATCTGTTACCGAAGGAGCGGGCTTTCTATTATTACAGTTATTCACTTACCTAAGGGATGGAGGGAGGCTACTGACGCGAAAAACAAAACTTGACTTGTTATGTCCTCAATGTTGTATTGTGTTATTGTATTAACTTGCTTCTACGTACAAATATATTTGGCTAATGTAATCCAATAATTCGGCAAATATGTTTAGACGTTTTATTGCTTTTGGAAAACGAAATTGAAATTAGTCTTACTACTGATAATATTTTTTTATAGTTTTTATTAAGTTTGTAGTATTGTGACTTCACTTTGATAATGGTTTGCAGTGAATATGCCTCAGCTGGATTCTATTAGCAATATATTTTTTCTTAACTATCTCAGTAGCATGAGGGAAACTAACGTTTAAAGAAACTATGTTATTTCAAATCCTTATATTAAAAAATGAAGATAACAAAATATTAAACATCGATATTAAAAGGGTCGTCAGCAACCTCATGGCGTACACTCAACACTAAACTGACAAGTTGAAGTACTTGCGAAAATGGGTGAGAAAAGCCGGTCATCGATGGAGTGAAATATGGGAAAAGGATGTGCTGTGGGCTGATAACTAACTCATTAATTCATAGTACAACTTAAGTATTATATATCTCAACTGCTAGGTGGTGTAATACTGATAGGGTTTAGGCCTTAATCTGTTCCACTGGCGTAGTGCAAGTTGACATACTTCATATCGCTTTAAAAATGTTATGCAGAATAAATAAGGCATGTAGAATTACTTATATTTGGTGAATTGATTATTCATAATTTACCCTATTTCTGATAGACTTGTTTACAACGCAAACCGTCCGGTTCAATCTCTGCTAGAGTGTCAGTGAAAACCGGCGTCAAATGAAAGCTTTGTTGTTGTGTTTCCTAAGGCCACTGAGATTACCGGAGGCACCACAAATTCCCTGTCCAATTTCCATTGCACCTCATAAAGATCAACTCACTAACGTTTCCTCTGATAATGTATGGGTTCATGGATGGTGCTGACAACATCAACTGTCATCATTTAGCTATTTTATATAACATAATTATCAACATGTCATCTAGATAAGTACTGTCTCACTTCTGACCAATATCGTTGTCTACACTGAAAGGAGCCTTATGTCCATTATTTATAGGTTTATTCATTTGCATTTATTTAAATTGTTACAGTAAATTTTGAAGGAAATAGTTTAACCGCCGCAACGTTTATTAATAAATACTTGACGTTAGCAACGTTATCTCATGCAGTTATTGGAAATTGATTGCGAAGATTGATTATACAGGTTTGGACGAAATTTATTGGTAGCGCAGTACTGTAGATGTGAAGCGATAGGCGTTATTGCTTGTACCTTTACCATTTATTATGAACTTAGTAATAACATTTTGCAAACGGCATCGATATTACATTTTAGCTAAGAAACTAGTTGTTTTTCGCGGGCTGTTATCTACAGCTTGATTTATGTAATGAATTATTTCTAGGTATTTTTTGTTTGCCTAAGATTGTTCTATGAGTTATGGCCATACTGTCTGCGTTTGTTTTGAAAGGTTTTGTTAATAAATGTAATTTAAATAATATAAGCCCTATGTTGCCCTGTTTTTTGTAGGGTTGGGCGCCCTCCACGTTTCAAAATGGGAAGCGTAACGTTTTTCATTTACCTTGCACATACGCCAGCGAAATTTTTAAAAGAACACAGATACCCTGAGCTATTCTAATATTTTGTTTTGTTATTAAATCAGGCAATCCTTTATAACAAATACATAAGAAGCTTAGAGAGAAAATGATAAAATAAAAATTGCTATAAAACCGTAAAAATAGTTTATTTCAATGTCTTACATTCGCATAAACATAAGCAATCATTATATTAAGTTCTATCAGTTTGAGATGCGTGCCATGGAATAAACTTTTACAATTATGTCACCATTCTCATTTGATCTAGACAGGTCACTGCTACTGGTTAGCTTTGCAACTTTATAAATATGTTTCTATTTTTTTTGTTTAACTAGTCTTCATGACTACTTGTTCGACACCACATTTCGCTCTTAATATTACATAGTTGGTTATAATTTATAATAGTTTACAAAATGTATTACTTTTTAAACATATGTACTAACGCAATATTCTATAGTTTAACGTTACCGTCCTTTAATAAACTCAAGGACCAATGTAACAGTTCAAGTGTTTTTATCAGTAATTTATTATTATATATCCTTACTTTATACTTTTAAATATGTTAATACAAACTAATAAAGAATATGCCCGTTGCGGGTGGCATGAGGATAAAACTCATCAAAATATGCACATAAATACATACGTTGATGCGATTTATGATTAACATTTATTAGAATGCTTGTAAAAACAAGAACGTATTTTGGTTATACAATGAAACCCTTGCTATTGAAGTAAAGTATTAAAATTTATTAGAATTTTTTACAATAAAAATTTGTATTATTATATAATACTAAAATATTTTAGTATTATATAAAATGGAGGAGGCCTATGTCCAGCAGTGGACGATTCCCGGCTGAAATGATGAATATTAAATAATATAATAATATCAGCCCTGTATTATATACTTGCCCACTGCTGAGCCGGGCCTCCTCTACTACTGAGAGGGACTAGGCCTTAGTCCACCACGCTGGCCTAGTGCGGATTGGTAGACTTCACACACCTTCGAAATTCCTATAGAGAACTTCTCCGATGTGCAGGTTTCCTCACAATATGATAATGATGAAAATATTTTAATTCTTACCAAAGAAAACGGCAATTATAAACAAATTTTTCATTATATAAGTTGAAGATAGCATCCAAGTATAAAATGAGTAAAGTATTTATCTTTTTTGAAACAACAAAAGGGCTATGTCAGATAGTATAGAGGCGTCGAGATGAAGTGAAGGAGCTGTTATGACTAACAAGATGGCGTTAAAGCCCGATAAAGCCAGCAAAGAGCCATTGGATGCAGGCGGCACGGCCGTAATTATTGTAAAATTACCGGACACTCGTAAACGTTCTAGCTGATATCTTCCAGCTGATTTGGTTAATGCCAATGAAATATTTAGTATTCTAATTTGAAAATCATTTCAGATTACAATTTGTGTAGCTACTTTTTGTGTAGCTTCTTTGCACTCAAGTAATAAGATTATAATACTACCTCGTAATAAAAATGGATTTTACATTTGTATTTGAATAAAAAAATAAGTTTTTATAAATATCAAATAAAGACGCATTTATAAATTTATGTGGAATAGTCATGCTAGCAATAGATGAAAAAGATTAGACGTACTACAAATCAAACTATTTTTCGCAGAAATAGATTTCTCAGTACAGCATACGGACATAGATATGTGAATGATTATTATATATACACATATCGTGGCAGCAAAACGTGAATATTTTAGTCGTATGGAGAATTTATTGACCTAGAACGCGATACCGTTCACTAAAACAATCTTATGATGTATTGTACGTTGGGAATTTGGTTCTTTGTTTACTGAATTGTCAAAAAAACTGTCTATTTCGCTAATACACGAGTAGAATATGTCTGGCTGTCCGATGCGGGGATAACTCAAGGTTACTCATCATGAAATATTCATTCATTGATTTAGTTTCCTATATAAGATGGATTATATATGAACTGTGAGGCCTATGTGAATGAAAGTATGATCAATACATGTATTGTCTATTATATTTACGCTTTAAAATAATTTGGAGTAGTGACGACTGCCGGTTTATAATTCATTTTATTATTTTATGTAGCGTTGTTTCATTGTGAAGTTTATTTAGAGAGTCCAGTCGTTGTTTCACGGAACTTTTTAATATTATATATAATGGCTTGATTATGGCTTTATACGTTGCAGTATGGTAAGTTAGAGTCGCGTTTTGCCCGGAGAATTAGCTTACTGATATTATGAATGTGAAAGTTAGTGTGTTATTTTTGGGATGTTTGTACGGATTAAATACAGAAAATGCTGAATAAAACCATATCCTGAATTAAAATATAAGGTATCTTCATATTAGAACTGTTAAAATACATCATGTAGTTACTAAAACATATAAAAAATTGAAGACTCGATTTTTCAAAATGCCGCAATAGAATCCTTCCCGCTCGCAGCATTTTTCTGAACGAACAGAAAAAATTCTGAGCTCTGTGCGCCGTGTTTCCTTAATGGTTGCCATTTCATATTGCGATATATAATTATATGGTAAAATGTTAGTGCCCTTTGTCTTAAAATAAAAGGTCCAGGAATGTTGCTCACAATAATAAAATTCAAAACTAATTTAATTTTCCTGTCATAGTTTACAGGTTCGTCAAACTTACGAACATTAAATAACGTACATAAATTTATCTTAATTTAAAAACGAACCGCAGTTAAATAAATTATAAAACAAAACAGAGTTATATCGAGCATAAAATGGAATTTTCACGATTCTCTACGACTTTGTTCGCTGCAATTTGCTTGTATTGGCGTAAACGCACAGCGTCGATGGATCGGCTGAGTAACAACGGCCGATTGGAAACAATACTGGATTTGTGTGAGAAATCTATTGCCATTGTCGTCCGCTCACTTACGTATCAACTCAATGTGGTTTTATTTGAGTATTGATCGTCATTTGTTTGATTTGGACCTAGACGTTTAGATTGATTCATCATCGTCAGCATCATTATCAACATAAAATAGACTTTACTGTAATCACAATAGCGTTCGCTGAAGATCTGAGGTGTAATTTGCACGCTGGTGACTAAGATTGAGAATGATTTTATTAGTTAATATAATTATCTCTGCACTTTATTCTTTGTTCTACGACTGCCATGGTACCAGTTAAGGTCAGTAGAACAGTAACTACGTACCACGAAGCTTCGTAAAATAGTTAAATTTATAAACAAAATACATAGACTATGTTAAAATTTCCATAATACTTCTATAAGCATGGTACTCCGTGAATATCATAATCAATTCCAACAAGATTCCGTAGAGTTCCGTTTAGCTAAACTAGCGAATCACGTGTATGAGACGTCGCGTCGACGGGAATGCGTGATCGTTAGTGCTTCTCTTCGCTACGTTCTCTTCGCTTCGGTTCGTCGATAACAGCGAGATTTCTTAACGGGTTTTCGCTTTGAAGATGTTTGTCGGGAAAGGCGCGTATTTTGATGGCATTATCGTACTTCTTTTGTCCAATGTGAGAAATATGTGCTTACTTTCATAAACCGTAAATAACAATGACTTAAACTCTTCAAAATATTTCAGACTTGATAATTTCTTTGCTTGATTAAATCGAAGAGGAAAATCTGTATATATTTCTTTATCCATAAATGTCTGACAAATTTTAGTGGTAATTGTGTATGTTCAATGTGTTTTAAACATTAGACATAACATTGTTTAATTTAAATCAAAGTACTAAAAACCAGGTAATGAAACCGCTCGGGAGCAGAGGACTATCCTTCAGTAATTTTCTTTTATAATTGAACCACGCGCCGTACACATACATATTAACAGTATTATCATACTTACATACCCCGTCTTTGTGCCAGAGGTCACTAACTCATTTAAACTTTAAATTGCGGTCACCTAAAATTACAATTATAATGTCGGGACTCCCTTACAATTTAAGCCAGAGGTTTAAATTTTATTTAAAAAGTAACTAAAATTAAAAAGCACAACAAATTAATGTTTTCTTTTAATCACGAATACTTTGAAAAGCTGTGGTAGTTTTGTCGGTGTGGCCATTAACTTAAATTATGTGGTGGGATTCGGACGTTTACTAATGGGTGTTTGGCCAACTTAAATATATTTCTACAATCTCTGTGTCTGTGATAAGGGCAATTATAGCTAGGAAACTCGGAAAAAAGATACTTATATACTTGTATAAAGTTGTACTGGTTATATAGTAACCTAATGGTATATAATTCACAATCATGTTTATAATAATAATCATTGAATAGAAAATTATGTATCATGATTGAATTGCAAATTGTTCGATGTCCTGTCTATGAGCGTGCTCTAAATGAACTAAAATTATGAACTAGAATTTTCGTTTTAGAAACTTATTCGCATTTAGTTTTGGGCATGGTGTGGTCCCAGCTTGTTACTGTAATTACTTGAAGCATTTATTTGCTATTAACATTAGTTATGACGGTATTTTTTTTTCCGCGGGGAAAAACACATTGTCGTGTCTGCTCCCTGGGGGTGAGTGGAACGGTTATGTAGGTTTCACCAATCTTACGGCCCAATGTCGACACTCGTATTGCATCATTGGAACGAGCATTAGATAGAGTCCCTACACTCGCATACTAACTAAAACCCGCGGTGGCCTTCATCGGCGCAAACACCTAACGAAAATGTTTATTCAAAGTTTTGCTAATTAGTAAAACCCTTAGATAGTTTTGTTTGCGGCGTGGCTGGTTCCGATAGTGCATTACCTCCACACCAACGTAAAGTGGCAAGGCTTGTAATTTTGTTATTCGTTCATTTTGTCAGATTGCCTGAGGTCCAAAATGTACCCTCTGAGGTTGGGAATATAGCTTCAATTCCAATTAGAGTATTTGCTGGTGGTTAATTACTTATTATTATTATATAATTTCCTTCTATAATAAGTTTAAAGTAATCATTATAATAAATGAGAAATTTAGTACCAAAAGGCCCAAGATCTATATTGTCGAATATTATCCAAGTACACCAGACGAACTGTTCGTATCATAACAGGCCAAGAATAGGCTTTCTTCGTTAAGATACTTATCGAAATTAATAGAATAGGATTAATGTCTAATTATAGAACAAAAATTCAAGATAACGAAGTCTTTTAATATGGTTATTTTAAAAATATTCATCGCGCCTTTATCCAAGTAGGCAGAGGTGCAACCAGCGCAACCACTTTTTGTCAAGTGTGTTCCATCCCATGACGTGAGGCGAGCCTATCGCCATATCGGGCACAAATTTTAGACTCCGAGCTGGTAGTGAGCAAAAAAGCCCAAATATCACTTTATCTCACCAGGGGTTGGAACCTAGGACTTCAGAGCAGCAGTCGAACCACGCACGCAATATAAAAACCCCACCAAGGCTGTTGATCCAGATTGTTTTTATTAGAAAATAAAATTACTTTTATAACAAGTCTTTGATTAACTCCCCTTGTATTTTTAATAAATTCTATTTTGTTGTTTTCATAGCGATACGTTTATTAGATACTAAGTTTTGTTTTTATCAAACATCCAAAATTATGCACAAAATTCCACTCTGCTGTTGGTAGGATATATTTTATCCGTCCGGATATCGACCACGGTACACAAGATGTATAAACCTGTCACAGTAAGTGTGATTCGTTCCGAAATCAGCCAGTATAATATATACAATTTTATCCTTTATTATATTGGATCCTACTCCGCTTACCATCACATGCAATGGGGATACTTTACTGTACTTGTATAAAAAATACTTTTATATATATTTTTTCTATTATGTGACTACAAGCACTGTTGCTGTGCTACGCCAATACTCTTATATTAATAGGATTATAATAAAATATATATTTTTAAATACGCGGACAATATGACAGAGGAATCGCTTATACGGTATGGTAAATTCGTGACAATGCATGAAAAAGAATATTATTCGACGTTATAGAAATAATCTCGTTATGTGCCTATAAATATACAGATTTATTCCATTTATTCCGAGACCAAACTTACACATCTCCCTCGGTGTGTACAAGTCCTTTGAAGTTGTAGCTTTCGTTTAGTTGAGAAAATGAGTCGCATGTTGAGACTTTACTTTTAAAAACCGATTTAGCTTTGTATTTGTTCAATGCATTTTTATGAGCATGTTAGAGCACGCGCAGAATAATTATATTGTTAGGTTTCATTTATGAGCAAAATGAAAAATGTTTTATTTATTCGATATTTTTTAAATTACCCCGTTTGCGTTATCGTGGGATTTGGAAGATACATTTAATTTCAAAATGATACATATACGAGTGGAGTTTGTTAACATTATTAATATGTCTATTTATACCTTTCAAATAAATACGCCCCAAAGGATTACCATCCTTATATTTAAAATTAGAGGCATACTTGAACTATGACTTTAAATTCTTAAGGCGTCTCTTATAAGGCTCGATAAAAGGTTTATTGGATGAACTGCAGATTTACATTTCGTTCTTTGTTGTATTGGAAATGTTGACATTGCGGATTTATTATACGAAACATCGATGCCTCCTATAACACCGAATTTTAAAAAAATAAAATGACGAGACGAGCTACTCGCTCGTCTGATTGTAATTGTATCGTCTGGTATGAACAGTTACCACCCCAAGTTTGAATTACAACGTTTAGTATGGGGAACTGAAACGTGCCGTTATCATGAGACATTGAAATTATAGCGCCTAGAAATTATACTTTTTCCAATATATTTTTGACCACTGTTTGACACGGTCCTATGACTATAACTCTGCCGTGATTATAATCGATATAGCAGTAAGTCAGAAGAGGAGGTTCCGTTCTATTACACGATTACCTAGACTATTTTATCGTTCTTAATGCTGTTTATCAAACAAGAAAATGTGTTTCTAATTTACGTAGGTGTAGGAAACTTAGATAATAAGAAAGTTTGTTTAACATGCATTCCAAATCAGTTAAAAAAAAAAAACAAAAATTGCCCGTCTTTAACTTACTACCTTCTTTAAGATTACTATCACCACGATTACCACAGCGGAACTGTGAGCCCATCGTCATTCTATAAATTGCTGCATTTTCAAATGTTTTTTCTCATAAAACATCTATTATGTTTACGTGTCGGCACACTCATGGGCTATTAATGTGACGTGTTTCCCGTATAGAGGCAAATTAGAGAATAAACGAGGGAAGCACAGATGCCTCAACCATAAATTTCCTATAATATCGGAATTGACGTAATGACGCGATATTAGGACGAATATTTGCTGAATCTGCACGTAGATTAATATAATTTCGTTATTACTTTGATAAGTTAACGTAATGAGCCGAGAAATCATTAGAAACGGAGTTTTTGGAGATTTGTGTTATGTTTGATTTGCCTTCAATGTCACGACAGTTATTAAATATGAGAAGATTAAATAAATATTCCATGAAATTTTCTTTCCGTTTCCTCAGTTAGTTTCATTATCGCTTTTCCAAGTTTGTAGTTGTCCTTTAAAAAGTTACATATTTAATACTTTTATTAGTTTTTAAATATGTACCTTCATCTTTTCAACAGCAGACAACATGCACTATACCCACCCTCACTGGATCAGCGTGGTACAAATAGGGTCCCAAATCTAAGTTTCAAACCCAGGCTCCGTGTGCTTAGCATTTAGACTACAAGGTTTCAGATTAAAATTTAATTTAATTCGATAATTTTTATATAACTTTGTAACAAATTCCGAGGTTTTGTTTGATACATTAGACAGCGTTTTATACAATGTTTGCGATAAAAATCAGTGATGCAGAAAATGTAAAACACACATTCACTATTCAGATGAAATAAAACTGCCAAAGTGTCTCATCATAGCGTTGATTCTTTTAGTTTCGAAATTGATGAAATTTTAGATATGTATTCAGATGGAAATTTTATATGACAACGTTCTAAAGTCATGTAATACTTATATTTTTATTGCAAGTATAAGACGTGAAAAGGAATATTCACTTAGAACATGAAAATAAATTTAAATCTGACTTATTTTTAGATAATATTGTCGCCACTCAGAGATAATTTAGCTTCATTATTAGTGAGAGAATTTTCATAATCGGATCAGAAGTTACAGAGATACACTTACATCCATACTTACAAAGTCTACCCACCTAATAAACTATTAATAAGATGAATAGTTTTATTTATATGTTATACTGGAAATGTTATGTTTAGCTTCTAATATTAAATGTCACTCAAAACAGTAAGACATAGTACCATGAATAAAGAATGTTCGAGAAAATTATAATAATATTAGTATGGATTAGCATGGATGACGCGGCTAGGTCCCACTAAGGAGAAAAATGCATTAGCCGAGGCTCCGTGTTTTTATGTGTAACTCAATTTTAGGGTGATTGCATCTTGTGGTGTACGTACGCTTGAACAAATTTTTGCCCCGAGCATAAATGGCTTAATCAGGCAGACTTTTTAATGCCACATAAATAGCTTTAGTTTTAGAATATGTACTCCACATGGAAGGCAGTTTTTAATATAATAATGTTCTTATATTTGCCTGAAAAATGTTTTACATGACTTGTTTAGAATACACCTTGAAAAGTCGTTAAAATTTGCCGTTACAGAAAGAAAAACACATATTTAAAAAAAGGGCGATTTTATTATTGATAGAATACTTATGACCTTAAAAAACTCAGTAGGACGTCCTACAACGTGAATAGACGGAAAAGTCGCAGGAACCCGCTGGACGCTCCATGTAGGTCTGGAAATATAAAGGGGAGGGCTATTTTCAGCAGTAGACTTCCAACGCCTTAAGATGAAGAAGAAAAACATTTAATTCGAAATTACAATTATTTTTTCAGTCTAGATGTAGTAAATTTATAAACTATTGTTTCTTTTTTAGAAACAATAAATATGAATTAATAAAAGCATTCCGTACCGATTACTCATTATCCTCATTAGAATACCTTCGTGCAAAATTTGAGAGTAGGCAAATATCCCACAGCGCTATTTGGTCAGCGAGATAACGTCAGGTTTGTGCATGGGTCGCGCTTCTACAGCTTTGAAATGCTATATCAAATTCTCTCGGCCATGTAGGTAACAGATTTAGAATTAAGCGGCTTTTAATTGCATCGAAATGGTTTTCGCGAGAGCTATTTCACGTCCTGCGTTCCAAATACGGATCACATGCAAAGGGGTCGTTAGTGGTAAAACGGTTTTTGGTGAATAGCATGTATCCTCATTCTAGATTGTTTTGTTGGTATAGTAAAGGTAACCTCAAAGAGTTTTGATCATTGCAGTCGAAAAGAATAACATAAATCATTCTGCACTGCACACTGCACAACTAACGTGTACTGAGGTCTAGATTGTACCACCTAGAGGTCGCATGACTTGATGTTATTTTTAGTAATTTTAGTCAGGAGACAATCTATTACGTCACTTAATGTTCAGTGATCATTAGCGTTCATAAACGCCTATAATAAGAGAAGAATGATGCTCATATGTAGCTGGTTTGTTAGGCTGACTATAAACAACTCAATAATGTGTGGATAATTCATACAAACTCGTCACGGAGCGGGTGTAATTTTGCTAAGTACTTACGTCACGTTGGTTGATAATCACTGTTTACACAGAACAACCTGGATGTAAATATGCACGAAGGCTGGTTCCGCCGCTGGTTATATCCAAAACTCTGAGTGTGTTTCTTGATACGAAATCCTCGTTTTTTTTTGGTATACTGTTAATGTCAACGCTGATACGCTTTGGAGACTTAGCTAATGCCTCCTTGTTTAAATAGATAGCTTTCTATATTTATCGCGTGATGAAGTCCTGCAGGAGCCCCGAAACATCTTCCTACTTTAAATTTACGTAAATACCTAATTTTAATATTATGTGTCTTGTTCGCCTTAGCCTCATACGCATAATAGCTATCGGTCTACTATGTTATGTTTAGATTTGCACTCTATCATATCCTATACCAGTGTATCTCTTACAGGGTATTCTGACTATTGTCAGAGGTGTATCGGGCTGAAACTACTCTGCCACAATTTGGATTTTTTTTTTAATTGAAATAAATACCGTAATCTGTGAAATGCCGACTACAATATTTGACTATAAAAATCCTCCAACCTCGAAAATATATTAAAAAGAGAAAAGTTTTTTTTTCATTTGTTTTTTAGAGAGAAAAGAATATCGGGCTGTTCCGTATTTCCAAAATAAAAATTTAAGAAACAGTCGAGCTCGCAGTGATCTACTTTTTAAAAAGAACAAACAAGCGCCTGCCCTCTTGTATGATAAAATTTAAATATGTTATTAATATGTAAATGCTATTTGTTCCCGACTTACCGTACCTGTTACGTGTACAATGGAACTTAAATAAAGTCAACACTTTGTTTTTAAAACAAACCTTTGCGTTAAATATAAATTTTAAATTAAAACACTTGTATTCAGGTATTTTTAATGGCGCTCTTAAAAAATGCTGAAACAATTTTTTATATAACAAACATAAGTACGTAGTAAGTACTTTTTTAATTGGGTAGATGTGAATATGTAGGAAGGCTATAAGAGCGGGCAAATTACGACTGTCCGGGCCAAGAGGTGATTCCATGTCAGATTATAAATGGATAAAAAAATAAAATTTGTAATATGTTATTAATAAAATTAAACCTCTTAGGTTTTGTAGAAATCTGCCGCGACTATGAAAGCGTTATATTCTCGCGTTCGGTCCAATAACCAGACTAAGAAAACTTATATTTATTCTTAATAACACTTTGAAACTAGAATTGGTTTTTGACGGAAATACTGTTATAGAAAAAAAAAGTCTGGAAGCCTTTGGAGGAAGCCTATGTTCAGCAGTGGACTTTATGTGGTTGATGATGAATATGATGAAAAAAATGTCGAACCATATATAAAATAATTTCCTCTCAACCCACCCTTTTTAGTTCATAATACATAAGCGTGAGCTTGCATGTACGCATCTGAAAATACATAAAGCGTATTTAACTTTTTCTCGACATGCATTAGACTACTAATACAAAAATGTTTGTAAAACATTTGAATACTTTTTATAAAACTGTCACCGTCAACGTAAGTGCAAAGATAATATTTAACTGAAGCACAACGACTGTATTCAACACATGTGTGACCTACTTAAGTAAATAAGAAACAAGCAGCGTCAACGTTTAACAAAACGCTTTTTGTTTGTTGCTAAATCGTTCGACTTGGATCCCGCTGTCATAATATATCAGAATTGGAACCCTGCCTATTTACTATGCCTTAAACAAACCCACACAAATTTAGTGTCGTCCCAACGGGATTTGTACCCCCGACCTCCTTTTCTGCAATTCCGCATGTTAGGCAACGGCCAATTACTGTTGTATGTTATAGGCAGCCTTAAACATGGCAGGCGTAACAACATTAATGTGTTTTAAATATGGAAAGTCGCGGAAGAGTTTTAGTCAGGATTCTTGAGGTGATTTTTTTTGTTGTAAAATCGTGCGAATGGTTTGGTATTTCAGATGAAGCAGATTCAAAAAATGCGAGTTTCTGAAAATCATTTAAAACTTCAGATTCCAAAAAAGAAAATAATAAATATATCGTATTAATTTTGAGGTTACTTTTTATCCCGGAAAGAAATTTACTCTTATTAGTGTATTAGCGAGTGTCGCTTACGTACATAATAAAGAGTTTTGCGACACATCAACAAAAATTATAAAAAATGCAAATATACTTTAGTTTTTTGATTCTGTTTAACTAATAGATTATAATTGTTATTAGCATGAATAGAATATTTTAACAAACTTGAAGTATTGTCATTAACGAAACTGTGTGATGTAATCGTAGTCGTCAGTAGGAGAATTGTCATATTCGGACATCACAAATGACTGGATACTTGACCTACATACAAGGCGTTGAGGGTCCATATTGTGTTACAAGTGGCTCGGACTTGGCAAACCCGGACAAATCCTCCATTAGCATCACTTACTTGTACGACAGATGGCATGCAAATATTGGCGGCTAATTGATGTTTGATGGCCTTTTCTGAAGTTTGTGTCGTAACGTTATGTGATTTAGTTTGAGTTTCTAATGCGCCGTCGAGTGTCGATCAGAGTTCACCATATATAAAACTAGAAGACGTGAATGTCGTAAAACACAACCATAAAACTGAAAAGTTATAAAAAGATGATTGTTTTTAAAATCCATTAAATTTGCAGCGTATTACGAAGTAATTTGATAAAAAGTTGTAACGCTGAGCCCACAGTTTGGACAGTTCGTGTAATTGTAATAAAAATTGTAAGGCGAACTTTTGTTCGGAATTCGTTCGCTTAGATGATGTAGCTAATCTTCGCGGAACTTGGGTATTATAAAAAGTAGGTATCTATCTGTTAATTACAACACCCGAGAAAAGTTTCGTTGGGAAGGAAAAAGTGTCTAAACATGTTTTTTAAATTATTTTCTTAATGGAATGTCTAAATTAAAGGCATTGCAGTCGAAGGAAATAGGAGAAAAGAGTATTTTAGGCTTAGGTAAGTACGAGAATTAGTGATATTGTAATCAAATGTTTTTCAGGACAAAAGTCTTAAAGATATGAATATATTATAGATATATACATACAGGGCTAACATTATATGTAACTTTGTTAGTAATTTTTTGTTTATTAATCAAAGACGAAAGAGCAGACGGTTCGCCTGAAGACACCACCCGAACTTAAAATTATAAAGCACTGGATTGCTCCGCACTGTGCTCGACACACTGAGCCTTAGATGTTAATTTCGTAATGCCCACCACTGGCTACAATATCAAATAGAAATTACGGAATTGTTTTAAAAGCAATACCCGTAACTAAGGATTGGTAGTCGATTATATTCGTAGTAGAAATGTGGTGAATAAACTCCATATTGGTAAACCTTGTAAGCTGTATCTATTAAAAAGTCTTACAATATTCTTACTCGAACGTAAAGGATAATATGAACTTCTTACAGGTTAAGGTGGTGGAAAACTAATCATGATACAATTGGGTAACTTATTGTTATACGCAATTACTTACGCTTCAATGTATTATCACAAAATCAGCAAGGGTCAGTGAAGTTGTATTGTTCCTACCGAACGTACAGTTTGGTGTTCAATTATATAGTCATGTACAATTGTACAGCGGATCTTCGCACATATGTACTATATTGTGCATATAAGTTATTATATGTTTTGTAATAAAATTATAATTAATATCGTATAATGCATAATTTACCGGAATGTTTATCAAGAATATGTTAAAGTTATGCTTTTTTTGGTGTTGTCAGTGTGAAAGTCCATTGCGGTGAACTAATAAGGATTCTATACAACGTATCTGTACTTCAGAGATTTCCCGAAATAAATTCAATTGCCATTTTACCACTATAACCTCAAAAAAACCACATTAATTTTGTCGTCACATACAAACAGTTCTCGAAATTCATTAATACCCATATGGGCTTTCAAAACAAGCCCATAACAATACCGCACTGTGCCATTTCTTAGGTCATTCCATTTGTGATTTGAGTGGGGTTGAATGCGTCTTTGTTTCAATAATGCGCGGCATTGTACTCTCGACGCTACAGCGCCTCGCTATGACTCGTTTCCGCACACTGGTACTCGTAAACCGGCGTGGTGGAAACACCAATATGTTTTGCTAATTTATTGTATCTCGAATGCAAATCTAATTAGCAGTAGCGAATAAAGTCGCTTTATTGTTTATTTGTTAAATTATATTTTATTTGCATATTTTTACATATTATAACGCAAGTCGCCCTGCCGCGTCTATTTGTCTGTCTAAACGCAATAAACTTAAAACTACCGAATGGATATCGATGAATTGGTGGAGATAGTTTGAGTTTCTTAGATCCTTCTCGAGCTTCATAGGCTACTTTTTATCCAAGGAAAATATATAGCGGGACCATTATCTCGCTCTTAGCGATAAGACCGCCAATTGTTACGCTACATATGGTTAAAAAGTATTTATTTTTACTTTTGTGGAATTTACTAAAGAGTTATTTATCTACCGGGAAATGTATTCATACGGGCGGAGCCGCGAGCCAAAGCTAGTGTTATTATATACCAAGAAAGTTGAATTTTAATTAAATCTGGCAGTTTCTTCCCCACATTAGAAATTATAAATCTCAACCAACTTCGTGTGTTTTTTGAATAAATTCCGAATAAAATGAACTGATAATCAAACTCCAGAACTTTGCGGAACCCGAGTATATTTCTAACCGGAACGCCATGACCTCCTTTATTATGTAATAAGTATAATTGGTGACAGCGCAAATTATACACAAATTAAGTCATATTGATTCGGCAACAATTAATACATACCAATTATACGTCTAATCATGTCCAATAAAACGAGAATAGTCTCCCAATCGTAACATCAAAGTGGATTTTACCACGCATGCGGAAGTGGGTACATCAAAAGGAGTATAGCACAGTCGAGCTAATTTTACAAACGGGCATCTCGCATCTCTTAAAGTAACTTAAAAGCAAAGGCTTTTTGTAAATGCTACCCGTTTTTTATTGCTAAACCTGTACACGCCACGAGCTTTGTTTGTGCTTTTAGCTAAAGCTAATGGATAACGGATGTAAACGGAGTTGAGGTAAAGAAACGAGTATGTACGTCTGTAGACAGGGGCTTTACTTAACCATTATAAAAACATTAGCCGTATATCTTCTGAAACTCTTTTTTTCGCCTCTTTCTATTTCTGGTTAAATTACTATTGTTGGCTAGGCTGAATAGGTTTGCGTGGGTATATTACTTATTTTTCAATCGTGGATGTATATTGGATAGCTTAGTTTAAGAAACTTTGTACCCGAGAAATTATTTAATTCGTTTGAAATATTTAGATATACCCAATTCAATATTTGTGCACTGGTGTTAAGATTTTTGTAAGAGTTGCTAAGTTTTTTTAATGTAAATGGCAATTGATATTTCTTAAATCATATTGTATCAGTAATGTATCATTTCATTCATTCATTATATTTTAATACAGCCGTGATTGAGAAATACACAGAAACTCACGCATTTTATCTCCTATGGGGTAGACAGGGGCGCAATTAGTCCATCCACTTTCCGCTATATATTCCGACCCATAATGTGATATGGGGCGAGCCATCGTCATTCCGGCCACAAATTCCAAACTTCGAGCTGTATGAAGAAAAACCCAATATCACTTTAACCGACCCAGGGATCGAACCCGAGACACCACTGCAGTCATACCGTAATGCAACTACGCTATTTTGTTAACAGTGTATTTATGTGAAAATAATATTTCACCTCTTTTTCATTTCACATAACTGTAATAAAAGAAAAGTAGAAATAAAATAAATTAAAACGGCCTCGGAAATATCAAAAAAAAGATGATGTCAAAAATCGACAAAAGAAATTATGTTCTTGCTCAGGTAAATTACTAAATAATTGTTCTGTGTCTTCTAATGTAAAACATGATATACACTCATAAAAGGCATGCAACCGCGGTGATATTCTAGACATCATGTTCATATGACAGAGAGGAATATTTTAATAAGGTATCATAATATGCCGGGTATAAGGTCTGTGTAAAAAGCTGTTTAGATAGGTAGCACCACAATGTCTATTTCTACCGCCAAGCAGCAGTATGTATGCACTGTCGCGTTCTGGTTTCAAGGACATCGTAGTCAGAGTAATTACTGGGTATCATGAAACTTGACATTTACGTCTCAGGATGACGAACGCAGTGAAGTGCCATATAGTATTTTTAATTCTAAGTTTTAAATGATGTTGGTAAGGTTTAAAATCCCTCCTATCGCTTACCATAAGCCGAGCGGCATGATCGTCTCATCATTCAACTGCGAAGTCAAATGATACGCGTACTGTTCAAATGCATTTTATGCTTATTTAGCAAAATAAAATTAGTTTGCGACCTGCAAAAGCAAATACCACCCACAACTATAAGCGCACTGTTTAAATTACAATCTCCCTCTCTTTGGTAAAATCAAAGCTTAAGTTAACGACCTGCACTGCATTTATATCCCCGTCTTTCATAAAAATTTGGCGTATTTAAATGATAAGATAAATAAGGCGAGCTCTGCTAGAATCACTCGGTTGCGACTGTTGTCGCTGAATAATTCATTTAATCCATTTAATGCCATCGACCAATACAATAAAAGTACAAAAACTTTAATCCTTGAATACGTGTTTTACATTGTATTTATATGCACTACGTATGTATTGATCGTTAACGTTTGAACAGTTTAACATAACAGACAAACTTACATATGAAATTATAGTGTAAAATTGTGAAATGTTTTATAGCGTGGGGCAATGACCTGTCGCCTTCAATAGTGAGAGTCTTAAGAGCTGATCGGCGCATTCATGTGAGCATCTGGCTTGCTAGTATGTTTTGAAAGTCCTCAACGCATCTACCATAGGTTCTGTACATAACGTGCTCTTTTTTTAAATTTTATGGTTTTAAATTAGAGGCTCGCCATATTACGATGCACATTGTCGGTGATGATCGATCAGATTTGGATGTAGAATATTTATTTATTGCAGTTCATACAAAACATGTAAAGGTGGATTATAACGTATTTGAAATTAAATTCTATTATAAATACTAAAATTAATACTCCAAAAGCGATAATTTCGTATAATATGGGAACATTACGTTACGTTGTGTTTTTACTCACGTTTGTAAATGTGTATGTAACTAATATTACATTATATCCACCACCTGTCGGTGAACCACTTATCATCACTGTTTACAAACACAACCACATACCAAACTTTATCTAAAATGGATCAACTAGATTTAGACGGTGCAGAACTAATTGGAAGAAAGCTTCAGCAAGAAGACGGCTGAACTAGAAGCGCAGCTACAGTCTGGAAGTTCCTCCAAAGTCCAAATAATACCTATCGTATCTGTATTAAATAACATGACAGGGGCCTTATTCTCTATCCCGTACGTTATTTTGACAGTGCGTAACAAGCACGTAACACTACGCATCATGTTTAGGACTATAGAAATTTGGCTTACAGAATACCATTCCACGCACATTTCTCGAAGATAACATGACACGGCCGCGTTACGCGTTTACACTATCATACAGAATAAGGGCCCAGGGCGGATTGTCATTTAAATACCTGTTACGTTATATACCGAGACCTTAAATTATTTATTAATTTAATAAATTAATAATTAATAATAAATAATATCAGCCCTGTATTATATACCGTTCCACAGTTGGGCACGGGCCTCCTCTACTACTGAGAGGGATTAGGCGTTAGTCCAACACGCTGGCCTAGTGCGGATTGGTAGACTTCACACACCTTCGAAAATTCCTGTAGAGAGTTTCTCAGGTATGCAGGTTTCCTCACGATGTTTTCCTTCACGGTTAAAGCAAGCGATAATCCACAAAGAATACACACATATTTTTTTAGAAAAGTCAGAGGTGTGTTGTTCTTGGGATTTGAACCTGCAGACATTCGTCTCGGCAGTCCGTTCCACAACCAACTAGGCTATCGTCGCTTAACTTAATAATTTAATAAATATAATTTATTTTGTAATGGAAACTTTTACTGTCGCTTATAATAATCAGTGTTCTTTTAACAATAATAACAAAATTTTCTCGTTAAGAAGATATATACGCGTTTATGTAAAATATGCATACTTACGCTTGACCTGAGTCCTGAAGTGAATGTTCCAGTGTCAACTACTTTAACAGTATGTGATTGTAGCGCGATTAGTGTTCAATATAGAACTCCCAACAATACTCATGTATATAATTTCAAATTCATTACTCATAAAACTTCACATGTTTAAACGTGTACCTATCAAGCTCGTATGTAACCCTAGTTATGTAAGTGTATCTAACACTAGTTTCATAATTATTTTTTGCCTTCTTGTTATAATTATTGTCCAAAAAATTTTTTTTACGTCGCAAATTGTAATTTATAAAAAAAAATTGTATGGTATATATTTTTTTATTTAAAATAAATATTACTTGGTGATTGTATCGTTCAATAATTAGACTGTGAGGCATGGATTTAGAAAAACAACCGAATATCCAAAATAACAAAATTTTAAATTTGTATCATGTTTCTGCCATGAATTGAAGTGCTACTACTCTACTATATTGCAAAATATTATAACGAAAAATTCTGTTCACCTTTTGTTTTATTATGAGGTCATTTACTGCATACTTTATGGCACCAAGTCAAAGTGTTTTATCAAAGTGTCGGCAATGATTATGTTTTAGATAACCTTTGTTGTTCGGTTATCGTCGCAGGACAACAACATAAAAGATTGTTAAGTTTTATTTTTTATTACCAACGCTACAGTCTTTACAATAATGTCAAATGGATTGCGATGAATTTAAAACACATATGAACAGAAATTGGTACATTCATTACTTATACTAAAATGACTGATATTCGTTTCCTTAATACACAATTAGTTTTACATTATATAAATGTCTTGGAGTATAAACATTTGTTACTTTCTACACCGTATAAGATGTATGATGATCGATTCTTATACCAAGTTTGCAATACTTTAGAATAATTTACAAAACATACAATTACATATTAATCTAAAAATGTACAAGTAATTCTATGATAATCACAATAGAATGTTTATCCTTGTATAAACAAGTAGTAACGTTAAACGTCTCAACAAACTTTAAACAAAACAAATACGTTTTTGTAACTCCACATATATCATTCAATTACAACCATATCTTTATGAATAAGAGAAGTTTCTCTATTTGCAGAACCCTATTCAATGATAGACGCTTAAAGAATACTTAACTTAATACAATTTATACTCAGTTCTTTTAGACCGAATTTAACAAAGTTCTTAAGAAATGTTTGTATTGTGTAGGATCCTTGAACGTGAGAAAAATATTCTGGCTGTCCTGAGAACAATCATTCGTTAGTACGTTACCTAATGTTCGGCTAAATATATTCCGCTATAACATTAAGTATATATATTTGAATAAATAAATATTATAATATTTTAATAAACAATTTTATGTTATAATATATGGATTAAAACAACCCAGACATTTTTGTGCGAAGATATCGAAATGAAACTCATTTTACGCAAAAAATATTTCATGACATGAAACTTTTCCGATTATCGCACATTTCGTTATTGATAACTCATAGTTATAATAATTCATTTCAGTCTGCCAAACTTCCCAAAAAGTTTCCAAGACGATGACGGTATAAAAGGCTCCGTCCCAACATGAGTGGCATCTTATTCATACGGGAATCAAATTGGAAAAATCCGATCCCTTACCGCTTTATGTTTGCAAGTTAAACCACGTGTATGGAAGGTAGATTATCGCTCACTCGTGTTCGCATTGTGGCTTCGTTTTATCTGTAATGGTATTTATGTCCATGTCCGTGGTTTGTACTTCCACGTTGGGCGTATTAAAATTATCATACGAAATATACTGAGGCGCCTGTTGTACTTCGGCTTTAGCTACCACTTCACGTTTTTTAGTTTTTATGTACCCTAAAGCCGACACTAACACCACAAACACTATAAATCCGATACAACATCCGACGACTAAGCTTAGCCGCCTTGTCAATATGTCAGCAATCCCCATGTATGTGTTAGAGAACGGGCTATCTATAGCTGCTCCGAATATTTCTATAGTTCTCACACTAGCACATTTGCTTGTCATTGAATCGTTCATGTACGATCGTAGGTGGTTCATTATTTGCTCGTCTCCGTATATGCTATTCGTGTTAGTATTCTCTGGTAGAGGTGCAATTCTGGCATCAGGCACGGAAGAGCCTGACGATGCTAACACTCCGAAGTTTCCGACAGCAAGAACACAAATGGTGTACCTCGATCCTGGTGTCAAATGATTTAGCCTCGTTGACCTCGCGGTGGCATTCAGTATTTTTCCTCGTATCTGTGGAATATAACAGAGTTAGTAACTGTAATAGATGGCCTGGGTTTTTGTGAAACGTGCAGTCATGTCATTCATTCTACGTATCGAATGGTAAAAATTTTGTGGGTATGAAGCATTGTTACAAAGGGAAGATTTAAAAGGATTCACAGTACAACCGAACATCCACGGACGAGAAACATAAATATTTTTTATGGACCATTGAAGTGATGCACAGCCTTTGTATTCAAATGTTTGTTGTAATGGTTACCGCGCGCATTTTATACAACATTTTACTCTAAATTATAGGTTTTCTGTGCTGCACAGGTACTTCCGATAACAAACCGCTACACGCTAAGTTTATCGCTTACCGTATTTGAATTTTGTTCAGGGAAATATGCCACTTGGTAGCCGTATAGTCCAGATTGGTTCCGACTCTGCCAAGATACGATGACGGAGTACGTTTGTATGTCTTGTATAGCCACTCGTACAATTACTGGTACATCGCAGAGTTTCTGTGGTTGTAATTGTATAAATACACTTCCATGAAGCTCTTCTGGATGATCACATCGTAGATTGCTTGTCCCCTTTTTCACTATTTTGTTATGATCCAACATCCATCGCCAGACGTCTTGAGACTCGCAATTACATGTTAAAGGATTTTCTGAAAATATTATTTGGTTATAACAGGTTCACTTATTGAGAGCAAATTTCAATATACAATAAAATTGTCCTCATGCTTACCGTCTAAATTTAAAGTTTTAATTTGCGATTCCAGTGATGTTAATAATTTCATTTGGATTACTTCGAAGTAATTGTGACTTAGATCTATAAACGATATTTTGTTCAAGTTTTTGAATGCGTCTGAAGATACCGCTGACAGCCAATTTCCATTCAAATATAATTCTGTCAAGCTTTGGAGACCACGAAATATATCTCTATTGATTCTTGTTATGTGGTTGTAGGAGATATCCAATTTTTGCAAACTCTGTAAGTCTGATGTGAACTCTTCTAATTCTCTGATTGCATTTTGGGAAATGTTTAAAAAGCGTGTTGAATATAATCCTTGAAGTCTTTCTCGTGGAATATTTTCTAATTTATTTTGACTTAAATCGAGGATTTCTAAGTTATGTAATTTCAAGAAAGCTCCGGGCGATAAACGAATTATGGAGTTTTGACTAAGCAATAATCTTTTAAGAGACGGAAAATTCTCGAAATCTTTGCTTGTAATAATGGTTAGGTTTGTATCTGTAACAACCAATTCCTCTAAAAGGGGAAAGAGTTTCGATGGATATGTTTGCAACAATTGCACTAAGGAGTTAGACGATAGGTTAAGCGTTGTTAAAGCGGGAAGAACCGCTTCTGACAGACCATTACTAGGAATATACTTGAAAAGGTTATGGGACAAATCTATTTCTTTCAGTCCCAATGAATGTTGGAAAAAGTTCGGAGGAAGAACTGTCAGTAAGTTTTTACTTAAATTTAAAGTAAGGAGATTTTTCAAGGCAGGAGAATTGAATCCGTTTAACATAGAAATCCGATTGTTACATAAGTTTAACGTTCTTAGGTTTTGTAAACCAATGAATTTAAAGAAATCTACACTATGCAGTTGATTGTGACATAAGTCTAAAATTTCCATTGATGTGACATTGAACAAAGCAACATGTGGAAAATCCGTGAAATTGTTTCCACTCAAATTCAATTCCTGCAATATTGTTGTGTACGCAAACACATCTTTATGTAGATCTCTTAAATTGTTGGAAGCTAAATTAATACGTAATAGATTCTGATTCTTTATAAAAATTGTCGGAGGTAACTGAGATATGTTCGACATTTCTAGCGAAAGAGTCTGGAGCGACGGTAGATGCGAAAAGGTCTTATTCTCTAATAAAGTAAAATTGTTCCTGGCTATCGTCATTGACTTAAGGCCAGGTATCTGAATTTGAGTGATTTCCCGCGAGGTCAAAACATTATCGTTAATCTCTAAGTGGCTGAGGTTCGGCAAACTTTTAAGGGAATCAGCTTCAATGGTCGAAATGAAGTTCTTATTTAGGCGGAGTTGTTTGATGGGCAGGGAGGAAATGTCAAAATCAAATATGACTATTTCATTTTGTGATAAATCAAGGACTTTTAACTTGGCCAGATATTGGAAAGTGTCTTTTGCAACCTGATTTATAGTATTGCATTGTAAATACAGTTCTTCTAATGTTAAGAGCTTAAAAAATGTTTCATTACTTAGTTTTATAAGCTTGTTATTACTTATATCTAGGAATTTTATCTTTTTTAAATGCATAAAAGTTCTATTTTCTATATGTACAATGCTATTATTTTTCAGATACAGCCTTTGTATGTTTAACAAATCGTTAAACAAATTAGATGTTAATACTTTAATGTTATTTTGGCTTAGCCACATTATTTGCACATTAATTTGCCCACGCAGAGAGCTGTTTTTCAATAAAGATAAATAATTTGCAGCCAATTGTATAGAAACTAATGAAGAATTTCTATTCGGAAATACGTCTCCGATAGTAGTCAAACGATTACCTTGCAAATTAATGTGCTGTAAACTTTTAAGAGTAATAAATGCATGAGAATCTATATTTTGAATCATATTATTCTGCAAATGTAGCTCTAAAAGTCCAGGCAAGGGGCTGAATACGTTTCTTTTTACATGACTTAATTTATTATTTTGTAAACGAATTTCTCTTAGTTCCACAAGTTTGTCGAATACCAACTCGTCTAATTCGTTAATTTCATTATTATCTAAACTTAAAGTAACTAATTTACGATTAGACTGAAAAATACTACGTGGAAGAATTTTCAAAAAATTTGTTCCCATATGTAGTTGAGTTAAATTTTTCAACGAGATAAAACAATTTGGATGTAATCTTTGGACACCATTATGTTCTAGATTAAGAACTGTTAAACTGACTGCATTTTCAAAGGCGTCTTCAGGTATTTCGAGAATATTGTTTTCCGATAGGAATATCTCTGAGAGTTGATGAAGATTTGAGAACACGCCTTTGATGTTATGAAGATGATTATGACTTAAATCTACAGTATGCATGTTTCGATTCTTTTGAAAAATATTCTTAGCCAAATATTTTATTTTATTTTTACTTAAATCCACTGTTTCTAGCTTTTGTAGAGAGAAAAATGCTTCTTCATCAATATTTTCTATTTGGTTGCTATAGAATGTGAGCGTTTTTAATTGGGGCATACTTCGGAACCAGTTTTTCCCTATCGACGTAAAATAATTGGAATTAAGGTCTAATGCCACAAGATTGGGGATCGTGGCATTTATATCGTCGGGTATCAAATTTATCTTGTTCCACGACAACCTCAAATTACTAAGCTTGTTTAATTTCCCCAAAGATTGTAGCGGAAAAATGCTAAGGAAATTTTCTGTCATATCTAATTCGACTAAAGATTCTTCCAGATTGTAAAATGCATTTTCGGAAATATTTGCTATTTTATTGCCTTTTAGATTGAGTTTCTTTAGCTTCAGGTTTCCAAAAGTGTTTGCTTGAATATCTTTGATGTCGTTGAGTTGCAAATCAAGTGACTCAATATTGTACAGTTCAATGATTGATTCATGCGGAATTTTGCTTAATTTACTGGAAATTATACTCAAAGACCCCAGCGAATCACGCAACGACGTAAATGCGTTTGAACTTATTTTGTTTATGTGCGTTTGTGAGATTTGTAAATTGTTTATTTTTGTTTTTGACGGGAACAGTTCTGATTTTAACTCTGTTGTGGAACTTTCTAGGTCATATATCGATAAAGATTGGATTGTTCCTTTTATCTTTGACAGCACATTTTTCACAACACCGGGAGTTGCACTGGGGCATTCCAAAAATAACCCTGAAAATATGAATTATTATTGCACCATTGTAAATTTTATTTCTAATTTAAGAGTTTTCTATAAACTTTGTATAGGTCTCTTTTATTTTTGAATAGTGATTTGCCCGTCGATAAATGAAAGCCAATATAGAAAGATTATTACTGAAGTATACAAAGTTCATCAATAAGGCGCTAAGAAAATTATGTTTATACGTACCTTCTTTGAAGTTATAGCACGGACAAATTGGGTTTTCTGCTAGGCTGGGACACTGCGATTGTTCTTCTCCTTGCAGTATCGGAATATGAATGATGATTAATATGAAATATGCGCCGCATTTCAGGCGGGACAATCGAGTGACAATACCCATAGTGACCCGACGTCATTTCAATGTCATTGTGCATCAGGTGTTCCAGTCAATAGATGTTTTGTTTCTGCACCAACAGAAATGAAAATATTAGAGATGTCCGAGCGAACGGATATATTCTGAAAGAAAATGCATATGAATATTTTCCAATAAAATTCATGAGAACAATAATATAATAATATCGGAATAAAGAGTTTGACGCAAAAACTTTCATTTATAAGCAAAAGGATGTAAGACGTCTCAGGTAATCGCTTGCAGGTCACGCATTTCATTTAACTGTGTTTCTGTTTTGTAAAACAATGTATAAAAATATTTTTGTAACGTATACAATTTATCTCTTCGTAAAGCACGAAGGATAACAATTATTTTTTTTAGCCAGTAAGTTTCTGAAATTCTCCCATCAGTCACACAAATTAATCCCGTCACAACAGTTGACCCTGTACAAATATTTGCGGGTCAAAGACAATTGTCCCGAGGTACAGCCGAGCACGGGACCCTTCATTCTTGGTCGATTTTCGCTCACCGCGTCTCGGAAGTCAAATGTAATTAACCGAATAATACAACTACTCTGCGACGGAAGAAATATCTGTATTTTCTTTATTTGGTCCATTTATCAATTATTGTCTGATATTTGTGCAAAGATTCTTTTTAATAGATATCTAGTGCAAGTATGGGTTTTCCCCGTAAAATAATTCTGTAATATGGGCTACAATTAATTATATCTGTCTGTGTTAGTCGACGAAGAAATGTAATCATATTTTATAGAATGCGATTTAATTGTTACTTCAAATGACAAGTTTGTTACGTTTTTTTAGTATAATAAGGTTATAGCAATAGGTAATTACTAATTACTTTGTCTATTATTCCTTTTCTTTAATGTTATCTCGGGCACGGAGACCTATATTCTTTTGCTCGTCAAGTTTAATTCAAGTAAACTTATAAATTGACTGCCTTGGTGGCACCCAATTGTATTGCGTGGACTATATGACACCCGTTTTAAGGCCCTAGGTTCGAATCCCGGATTGGATAAAAGTGATATAGGGTTTGTATTTTCAGTATCAGCCTAGAGTCTGAAATTTGTTCGGGACTTGGAACACACAGCCGAAAAGTGGGTGTCCTAGTTGCAGCGGCCTACCCCTTCTGGGATTATTTCGTGATGAGTTATAGATTTACCTACATTGAAGTTATACATGCAGGTCTCCACACATAGTTAGATGAATAAACTTTAATGTATTTTTAATTTTTTTTTTTTATACTGTTGGTAGGTCTCTCATATTGAGAGTCCGCCTGGATTGGTACCATCGCAATGTCGACTTCTGCCACCTAGCAGCAGTATGTAGTCACTGTTTGAAGACCATTGTGGCCAGTATAACTACTGGACATAATAAGACTTAACATCTCATGTCTTAGGATGGCAAGCGCAGTGGAATACTAAATAATACTTTGTAATTCAAGGAGTTGGATGGTGTTTCTACTGTTTATTAGCGGTCGTATTGCTTACCATCAGGCGAACGGTAAGATCGTCTCGGCATTCAAAGCAATAAAAAAAAAAATATCGTTTGCCACAACTAACAAATAGTCATTGTGTCCATAAATATATAGACTCTTACTAGTATATATTTCTTGTAGCTAGAACAAAATTAATCAGAAGAGACAATAGGGGGTAAAGGAAAATAGTTTCCGAGTTCTCTCATAACAAAGGCGTAGAAAAAGCGTTTAAGCTGCTTACCAAGAAAAATAGAGACAATTACTGCCAAATGAAAAGCATCTGGATTACTACTTCTGGAATTACTTGGTGTTCTTACGTGAATAAGGTATCGATTCGGTTAAACGAATTATACGTATGTAAGGATGAATATTATGATGAATTGTGTTTCTTGTTGTAGTGTGCGAAACTGTACTACGCAAATGTTGGGTTAGATTTCTGTGCTAATGCAAGCAATGCCATTATTAATGCTTTGTTCGTATAGCTACGGGGAAGAGTTGATATAATAAAGTTGTGTTTATTTTAAACTGATTTAAACAGACAAGGTTACAACAATATTATTTATTGTGTAGATATATAGTTAAAAACCTGTGAAGTAAACATAAAAACATATTATAATGATAATAATATGTGTATCCAATTGGACATGTTCAAATTGTATAACTTTTTTTATAATAAAGTTAATCATAACTTAATTTAAAATTTATTTTAACAATAAATTAAGACGCATGATCGTCGTGTATATATTTTGATTTTTTCCCATTGCACATAAATGTTCGTATGTTTATTTTGACGTACTGCATTATACGAAACATATTGCAACTTTATCATACATAAAATCCACGTTATAATATTATGGGAGCACTATTTTGCTACTCAATAACAAACTAAAACGCAACGGGGAAGAGTTTAAAATTCCTTATCCGTCTGTAACATAAACAATATTTAAAATCCTGTCCTTATTTAGCGTTGGAAAAAATAAGCTTTGCTTCGTTATCTAGATGATACCAAGACGCTTAGTTAGACTTAATTAATGAAGCAAAGTACTAGTAAAATCTTGCAGAAAGAAACTAGATTAAAAATCGATTTGTTCTCGAAACGTTTATTTTAAGACAAAAGGAAAGCTTTGAGAGGGGCAGTGAAAAATAATAAAGTACGAAATTACCTTCTTGGTTGAACTTCTCTCAAAGTAACACCAAGCCAACAACTTTACTATAAAGAAAATATTTCATCGAACGCCCCACTTGCCCGTAGTCGCTATAATTACAACTTGATTAATAGCTTTCTAAATGAATTTTGTATTTTCATAGAACATTTTTGCTTTTGACTTGTATGATATAATTGAATCCTGTATGTTATATATAAATGTATTGTTAATAATTTCTAAGACATTTGTATTTCGTGACACGTTTTAATTTGTTATATTTAAGAACCAGATTTTTAAATTATAATTACAAAGATAAAAAATGTTTGTGGCATTTCTTTAATAACGCTTCATCCATGTTATATTGTAATTTGCTGAATTTGCATATATATAAAAGAAGAAGGAAAATGAAATCTCGCAGCGGGCGATTAAAAGACAAAATTAGATTAAATCATTATTACGTCGCTACAAAGCTGTTAGTCGCGACTTGGAATTAATATTACAGCAATCTGACAGAAGTAGAAGTTGCTATGGGCCCATTCATCATGCGATTATTCTGAAATCACAATATAATTACGCTAATGCCGCGAGCAGCGGGCGATTCATCATTGTTAATGTCTCCTAATTAAATTTTATTGGTCATATATTTCAGAATTATTACTAAATTCGTCAATTTTTATCGTATAATTTTTACGTCATTACTTAAGCAGAGGCGACACTAAGTGGCTAACAGTTCCTTTTAATATCGGCGGAAATTACGAGTATCATCGTAATACCCTAACCATGTTTTTAGTAATATTTTCCATTAAAATTTTTGACGTATTTAAACAATTATCAAAATAAATAAAGCGTAAGAGCATTTAGCGACACACACTCTTTAAAAGCCTACGAATGCGTCTATTCCAACCGCACTATGTGGTAATGTTTACTAAACCGGTTTCGAGATGATATAAGCATAATATATTGTCATTATAATATTCAAGGATTCTTGGTAAACATCTCATATGAACCAAATACAAATGTACATCATTTCGCGGGTGTCTTGTACAGTACACAAAATACAGCGAGCCGATTTCGCGGTATCAAATGAGCCATGTGTTGATGTGTCAGCAAATAAACGGTGCCAACAAGTCTAAGCTGTGCCAAAAGGAAATAACAAAGAAATGTGCTCAATGTAGGCGTTTCTTACTCGAAAACTGCTTAAATACTTAAAATACTTAACAGCGCGAAATTTTGCGACGAGAGTACTGCTTAGATAGCTGTTTTTGATCGACATAATGTTTTAGATTCTTTATTTGTATTGTATTGTATTGATATGTTTGATTATTATAATATGTATGTAATAGTTATATTTTACATTTCCTCCTTTATTATTTATAAAAATTAAGTGTTTAATATGGCTACATTTTCGCTTTTATGGTCTTGTATCTCTGCAACACTTAAAAATGACTTGTAGACAATGAAATTTAGTATTTAGTTCTATTTCTCTGTCGGGTAAATGGAAAGGAAATGACGGAATCCATATGACGAAAATTGGATACAAGAGTCGCGCCTCTGCTTATTCCTCTGGGGATAAGAAGTAAGTTCGTGTATATCTCTCTCTTTCTCTCTGTGTATGTGTGTGTAAAATAAATAAAGATTCCCACAATTCTATTGTGGTAGGACTTCGGCCACATCATTTAGAATGGGGCCATCCGAATTGGAAACACGCACGGTCGTGCAACGTTGCGATTGTTTTGCTCTATTATAATGGGCGCACCCGATCTTGTCGTCCACGTAGTACATACTACATGCTATTAGGCCCAAGCATAAGACAGGGACATTGACTGGGGTCCGTAGTTTCGAAAATTCCATACATCTATATCTGTATTTAATTATGCAGTTTACGTATAAATAGGTCAGTCACTGATTGATTAAGTTAATGAATAGTACGTACAGTGCATTGAGAATTCAATTGCGGATAAAAATAATGATGACTGTTGATAGTTTGAACCTGTTTGCAATATATCTATATAGAAGCTTTTGGAATCAATTAAATAAAGCAGCCAAGCCAGCCAAACCTCTATTATCTAATGACTTTAGAATCCTTTAAAATTCAATATTTTCACACATGACCAGTAGCATTTCCTATTAAGTATATAAATAATCTATCTTAATCTCTATCTCACAAATAAACTTAGATTAAAATTTGGCGATGTAAACAATTCTGTTTTTTTTGTCCTGCTGGACAATAATTATTGCGAAAACATATATAAAAATAAGATACCTCACATAATAAAAAAACTATTTTTGGAATGAGGGATCCGAAAATGGTTGAAGGTCGTGATGAGAATTGAATTTTCAATAACGTATTAAATATATTAAGTCATAATCTCTGCCAACAAGAATGTATAGAAGATGCACATTAACGAAACGTGGACGAGAGATGTTTGTTTAGCGTCTATCAATAGATCTTTGTCTGCATTTTATTACTTACATTCCGATATATATATCATATTTCCATAATTAATGTTGTGTACATGTTCATAATATTTCCATTAGCGATTATTATTTTATTATATTTATATTCTTTATGATTATTTGTGTAAAATCTTACTTCTTAATAAATTGTAAATCCAAAAGAATGTCCAGAAGTTTGGATGTTTGTTAGATACAGTTGCTATAACCGTCTAGATTTGAGTGAAATTTGGCACACAGATAGATCATATTTTTTAGAAAGATGTAGGCCTTTATTATTCCGGAAAACTGTGTCAGTTACATACTGGGAAAGGGGAATCACGTGACAGAAGTTGCAAGAAAAACTCAGGGACTTATAAATTTTTTTTTTGCAAAATACACATGATAAATTTTACTAAAATTACTCTAATGTTGTGTGCATATTATCTAAGATATCTTTAATTACACTAACACAGCATTGAATGCAATTTTTCTCGTGTATGTAATATCCCGTATGTTTTTGTATAGAAATACTCTGAAATAGTATTCACATCTCGAAACGAATTTTGTGAGGGATATATGCAACGCGTTGGACAATGCCTTCACCGCGGATCAGCTACTATTGTTTTATTTTATTCATATTTTGCATGAACTTACGTAGACCATATCCAATTTTTTCTCAGAGTCGTGTTTAAAAATTTGATATATTTTATTTACTGGTTTCAAAAATATTTTCTGGAGTACTTCATATGTTCGTCACTACTATAAAGTATTTTTTCTTTTAAAATTCTTTATTATAATATTGATATCTACGTACATTTTCAATACTAAAGTGCGCATGGTACATACATGTGGTTTAATTTCGTAGAAAGAGATTAGAGGAGCAAAAACTACGTTTGTAGTTCTTTGTTGCCGATATTGTAATTTATATATTTAATAACAGACTTCGTTGCGCTACGGGCTAATAGCATGGAAAATGAGACAACGGATATAATCCGCGCCTAGAGATAGGCATGAGTTCGACAGATAGGTATCTTATCTTACTAATGTTATAAATTTGAAAGTTTGTGAAAATGTTAGGATATTTGCTTGTTACAAATTCAAATTATTACAAATTAGACTTACCTACATAAAAGCTTAAAATTATAATAATACAATTATAGGAGGTTCATTTAAAGTAAACACAAAAATCGCCGAACGGATTGGGTTCAAATTTGGTACAAATATTGGTAGACCCAGGACGTGCTCTATAGGCATTTTTATCCCGGTAATTTGTGCAGGAGTAATTTTTTTTTTTAATGTCTGAAGTACTTTTGGGATTTTCTTTGCGAGGTTCATGCAGGCGAAGCCGTTGGTAACACATAGTGTTAATATATTTAGATTTGACGTAGTGATATCTACAGTACCTAATGCGCGCAAGCCGAAATATCAAATAGTATACATCAGGAATTATACTATTATGTCAATACCACATATAGTGTTAGGTGCGGCGCAGACGCTGTTGCACAAGTTTTTTTGCTATACACACACGATATAAATTTGCGATAATAAGGGCTTTATGTTTCTTGGTTATGCTATTACAATATGTGTTAGTGATAATTGCTTTAAAGAATTTACTAAATTATTAACTAAAGATTATTTTACATACATACATACATACATACATACATACATACATAACATCACGCATTTTATCCCCGAAGGGGTATGCAGAGGCGCAACTAGGGCACCCACTTTTCGCCAAGTATGTTCCGTCCCATGATGTGATAGGGGGCGAGCCTATCGCCATATCGGGCACAAATTCCAGACTCCGGGCTGATACTGAGCAGAAAAACTCAAATATCACTTTGCCCGACCCGGGATTCGAACCCAGGACCTCAGAGCGCTATTGTACCGGACATGTAATACAACTACGCCACCGAGGCAGTCCAGATCAGATTATTTTACAGTTGCTTGAATTAAGTTATTAATCAATCTATAAAGCATTAGTTGACAGTTGTTTAAATTACATAAATAAACTAACCAATTGGATAAATTAAGTAACTGTTATTAAAGTATAGAGCTCCACTAACAAAATAAATAAATGGACGCTCGTAACCAATAGAGCCACAGAGAAGTAAGACGGCAGTAAGACGAAAGCGAGGCGACATAATTATTTACTTTATAACATGATTATGAACACTTTAGTCTGCCTCAGGAAGCTAGTTTATTATGAAATAGGTGTCAGCAAAATAATTGTCAAAATAGAGCTCATGCACTACGGCAGTTAAGTGTGAATTTGAATGCATTATTTGGGTCAACATAATGCTTTGTTCATTTTGGACCACGTTTGAAGTAATTAGAATATTAATTATAATATTTCACCTCATTAAATATGAACGCTTATTCTGTGGTGTCGCTTTATTTTTTCCTTCGAGTGACATTTACAATGGCCCGTAAAGTTGAATACGTTTTTGTATCCGATTGAGTCCACATTCAGAGAGGCGTTTACTTGACAAGTTTTCTATGGAAACGTGCGGAAGTATTCATGCGATAAAGCGCTTTTAGATTTAAGGTGGTGGCCCCACCAACAAGAATCGCTAACCGTTATAGAAGCTATCTATCCAAAATTGATAATACCATAAAAATATAGGTTACTTTTTCCCCTGGAAAATATTTATCTCAGAAAATCTTTTTCATGCATGCGGAGCCTCTGGCAAAAGCTAGGAGCCATAAAATAAGAATTTGCTTATTGTTATATTTTTATATACAATTAGTCCCAGTATAATTAAGAGGTAGTAAATAAAGCGGTTATTAATAGGTTTGCGTTAGTCCTTCGTCGGGTCATGAAAAGATGATTACATTGACAAATGGGTTGACCCGCCCGACTGAGGTGACTAATCTACTAAAGGATGTTGTCATATTAATTGTCGCCTTTATCAATGCTTAAATAACTTCCATGAATGCCTCCTACTAGCGAAATGGTAATCTTTTCTATTATTTAACGTTTTTGATTATGAAGAAGAAAACGCGTAGCGAAAAAATGACAGTTTAGTCTTAGTATTCCTTTACATTTTTAAAATGGTAAAATTAATTTACATGCATCATGCCTTTATCTCCTTTGAAGGGTGACAGAAATGTACCACATCCAGGAATTAAGATATATTAATTACTTTTATGTGAACACATAAATTGTGATTTTCCTTTTTATTGTCGTAGGTAGATATTCTATCGATATAATTGTAAATGAGCAAGTAAAAACTAATTCTAAAGTTGACACAGAGGCAACAAAGTAAAACTCAGGGTAAAGTACACATCAGAGTAGATTATATAACATAACAATGTAGCATAAACTGTACATTCCAATATACAAAGTCAAAGTACAATGTACGACGCGAGATAGGCGCGCAAAACGGATTTGAGGCAAAAGTCACGTCTGAATTTCTGTTTTAAGCCATGATACGTGTTAAGTTACCTGTTCAAAATTACGATAGAAACACAAGGGATACGATATTAAAGCATTTTTTAAAATACTATTTATTTATACAGTTTCATCAAAATAAACTGCCCATGCAAAGGAATGCGTGGGTGGATATTATAAAAATAAAAAAGGCTGTTATACCTTAAAATCTACCTACGAAAATAAACCCACGCCCGATATAGACTTCACTAAAATTATAATATTTTTGTCACTTTCATTTTATATATAAATGAGAGTGACAAAATTATTTCATAGGTTATTCTTAACTGTGTCGAACTTCGTGCGGAAAATTTCCCTAAGGGATGCTCGACTTTATAAACCCGATAACGATATTTTAAAGTTATTTATTACCCGAATTACATCCGACATGACAAAACCCATTAACGTGAATAGGTATTGATAAAAATGTCTGAGTTTTTCTTGTTTACGATGGAAAAGAAAAAAATAACACGTATCCCCTTTGAAGTCGCAGGCCACTCGTACTCAGGTAGGAATACGTGTTCCACGTATTTTTACCGCAGTAAAACATTTTTCTTTGCTCTCTCGTTGAAACCCCAAAACCATTAAAGGGACCTCGAACGGGTTCAGCATCTGAGCCACGGCAAAAACAGAGAAGATAACGCCACTTTCGCTTTTATTACGCCTTTTTAACACTTTTATAAAATTAGAAAAACTTTTTAGTTGTATAAAATATTTCGGTAATTTTTGTGTTATCGCTACCTTTGTTGAAGATAGGATTTGGAATCTGGTATATTTTATAGTTTAAAGCAACATTTTAGCATATTTGTACAGTAAGTATAATATTAAATTTAAATTGTATATAATATATTTCGTATTAAATATCAAGTAACCGCACAGGGAATTTAAACGATGGATTAGGAAGTCATTCTATGTAGGAGGTGTTTATAAAGAATTCTGTAGGTACGTGAAGTCAACAAACCTGTATTGGGCCAGCGCGGTGGACGCAAGCTCTAGCCCTCTCATTAGGAACTATGTCTATTCTAATACTGGGTTAGTATAATACAGACTAATCCAAATCAAAACTTGATATTCTTAGTTCCCCTAAATACAAGAGCCCATTATAATAATGCGCTTAAATAAAGATTCGGGTAAAATATAGAATAAACTTCAACTAAAATTAAACATCATTTAGCTTATCATGTCGCAGTCTGTTGGAACTGAAACGTAGGCTGATCCTGAAACCCGTCACATACGTAGTCCACTATGGCGGGTTTTATTTTTTAACAGCTTGTGTACGATGGTCGCTATCCGGGCGGATATAAAATATATCCTACCACCAGCAACCACACGTCAATAAGTTTTAGCTTTGTAGTTTACGAACGTTGCCTTTAAATATTGCAGCGAAATCGCCATTTTTTCAAATATAAATACTCGAAACTCAAACCCAGTAACATTTTCCGGTACAATGTTTCATTAAATATTAGTTGCAGTTTCAAAGTGATACTATGAAGCATAAAGTCAACTTGCTACAGAAAATGCAGTTCACTTTATTAAATATATTCGTGTAGTGGTCTCTATTCTCAACGTAGCTGATACTTAACTTTTATTGAAAATGAACGTTAAAAAACATTTTCCTCTCCATAAATAATTATGAGAATATAATTAGAGGAAATTTAATATTCTATGAAACACAGACATTACTGATACATTTATATTGTTTATCTCTATTTGAAATTTTGTTTGTAGATTTGTGGTTACCGGGAAATGTGTTTCATTTTATTACAGAAAGCTGCATAAAATTTACATGTATCATAGACATGTATAATTGTTGTGTATTTTTTTTATTTGTTCCACGAAGCAGCCGGCACAAAGACAGAAGAGAAATGGAGCAAATTGAAGCAATAATTTACAGGATTATTTGCGTTTTCGTAGACAACTATTTTGGTTGTTAGACGCAAATTGAAGAAGAGTTTCAATGTTGCTATATAAAACGGTTACTGGAAAATATTTATTGTCCTTTAAAGCTTTAATATTTTATGTTCTAGCGTTTTATTGAAGAATGAATTTTAAAATAACATTTTTGATATGTACAATACGTTTTAGTTAGTTTTGAAAACTAATATCTCACAAGTTTCAAGTATTGAAGTATAAATAGTTTCTGTGGCTTTGCCCGCGTGAATGACTCGTCTTAAGTCCATGTTTAAAAGTCCCACTGGAAATTTTATCGGTATAAAAAAAGCCTTAAAGAAATTTTCTAACCACACCGTTTCCTACTATGAATATGTCAAGCAAAAAGACATTCTTTATATTGAAAGGATGAGTCTCATATTTTCAATACAAATAATATTTTTTCACCTGACACCGTCATAGTATGAAACTGTGTAATGTGCAGACACCTTGATACCAAACCAGGAATTGGTTTATCTGCATGCAAAATTCAATCCAAATATAGCTAGTAGTTTATGCTTCTTACTTTTGTGAAATGGCCAAAGATTTTACGTATTTGTTATATTAGTAAAACAAATACGTAAAATGTTTACGTACCTACGTACGCGTAGTAACGTGTTTTGGGTTTTATATACTCCAAATATATACTAACGATTTACAAAATATCACAATTGCTGTAATTATAATAGTAGCATAAAAATATATCGAGAAATGTTTGTTAATTTTAAACACAAATACAAAAGTATAAAAGCAAAATTTGTAAATTAATATAATTTACTTTCAGTCAACGGCAATATAAATTTGTGAAAACCTTCATACAGTGCCGTATTTCAGTTATATTAAATGTCAACTGATATTAACTGAAACTAAGGAAACTTAATTGCAATGTATTTTATTGTACTGACATTTTAACGTATTTTTTGTTGTTGGTCACAATTTTGCATCCTGTTTCCAGAGCAAACAAATGGTGCTTATCTGTCTCTCTCGAGATACGAGCGCTGACGAGTGTCGGGTGTCAAAGCTTGTCATTTGAACCACCGTGTGGGATTTTTTGGGGTTAAATGTTTTCGTGTGCATTTCAGTTTTATCAGCAGTTACTGTTATCTAAAATGTACAGTTTTCCGATGATCGTTTAAACTAATAGTGATTTTATCAGATAGGTTGACATTTTATTGGAAAATAGATCAATCTTGTTTTTTATCTGTCTAAAAAATATGCAACTTAATTCATCTAGTACCATAACATAACGTATAATGAACTGCATAATTTACTCGGCTAGCGATAGTTTATTTTAAAGCTCATACACTTCCGTACGCATGTTGCGACATAACCGAGTTCATTATGTCAGTTCAGAAATAGATGGCATAAAGTTTATGTTCTTTTTATTCGGGACACAGATAATTTATTTTGTTAATCGTTTCAATTTTTCCGGTCCCAAGCGCTGCTTTATTAAAAACATTGTCCATTTGTTGGCCTCGTTACTCTTTTTGTTTTCATTTTTGAAGGAATTGTTTTATATTCATTCGTGAATGGAATTATTAAAAGCATTTTGTATGCAAAGATTTTTTAATTATGGATGTTCGTTTTTTTTGCCGAGCAAAAATAAAACTTGTCGACGAAGTCCGTCGGAGTTTAGCTTTGAGAAACTTTTGCTAAATACCGAACAGAAACTTTGTCAGATTCAATTTGGCCTAATTTTCGGCCGAAAGGTTAGTTTAAAAAGGACTCATTTGCAAAGAAAAAACAAACAAAAATTATCACATAGTACTTCAACTCAACTCACTCTATTTCGCAAGTTTCAAGTTATCTCAATATCCATAGTTTTGATGAAACACAAAATCCTTTGAGATCCAATCAGCAATCAAACAAATCGGCTTTGCGAATAAACACAGAACTGAGACGGGATCGCGGTTCACGAGACGAGTTCGTCACAGTGTCGGAGTACAGATATGTGAGCGGCGGCCGGGAGCGACTGGCGTGTCCCGTCTCCCGTAGCTGACTGGAGCAGGGATCTCGCCGGAGTCTGCGTAATAGAGCGGCATCCCTACAGATTGCTATATGGGAATAAACGCTAATAAATTACGAACATCGTACACGCGTAAGGCGAACGGGACCGTGTTCTTGATTAGTTTGAAGTCAGCCGCTAATGTGTTAGACATGCACACTACCAAGCCAACCGTAAATGTACATTCGTCGAATTAGTCCGTTGAAAGGTTTACGTTTGATTCTTATTTTGTTAGGTGTGAAAGGCGAGGGTGTATCGTTAACAACGGCTATTTAGAGGCGAGAAGCCGGTATTTCTAGTGATCCTTCGACCGTCCGTTTCGATAGTATACTGGGGAGACCAACCTGGAATCCATTTAATAGCTCCGGCGGTTTAACAGGTGACTTGTTCAATGGACAGCCGCATAATGGGGAGACTAAACATCGTATAGCTATGAATATATATCGTATGCATTATGTCTGTCCACATGCCCTGAAGGTGTTTATTGTTTTAACAGTATTGTTAACGCGTTGTTTCGATTGTCGCACGTTCTTTAGTCCCACGGCGATATTTTTGTTACTTAATTCTATCTCGACTTAAAATTAGTATAATGTAATTTTTTTTTATGTTTTTTTTTCACTGTCTGCAAGACTTTTGTAGTAGCTCACTGTAATCTAATCTATTTATATAATGCGACATAATATATATTTAAAACTTAACCAAATAGATAGGCAAAGATGTATCTAGTGCATCAGGGTTCATTCAGCTTATTTTCCCTTCTGCAATTATTTCTGTGTTTTTCAAACTATTATGTTGTTGCACCTCATCCCACCCTTTCGAGAAGGAAGATGTTATGTTTTTTGTGGTATTACATACAGCATATTCAAAGAAATATGTCCGACCTAAGAAGCGCAGTCAGATGTTCAACGTTTTCAAAGTCTGATTTATTACTACACCTAATAAAATATCCTAAGTCCCTTTTTTCAACTGCTTAAAACAGTTAGGTTTTATCTTAGAAGTATAGTAGTACTGTACTGTTCTTTTCTCGCGCTGAAGAGCCATTCATCAATCCTTTTAAGCTGGAGAAAGATACGTCGAATAAGGAAGGCATAGCGTATGTAGCCGTAGATTGCATTAGATAGATTAGGATGCTTCCTATGGTGTTATATTCTTTAAGTATTATTTTTATGTGAATCTCATATGAAAATTTAAAAAGCATAACAAACATATGAGAAACCAAACACAGCGAACAAAGTTTGTTGTACAGATTTTTTTAAACTACGCTGTATGTTGTAAATACATTTGTCTTTAGAAAACACTGTAGTTTAAATTGTCTAGGTGGTAGGATAGTATACAAATATTTGCTTACAATATGAATAGGTTAGTTAAACTATGATTCTCACTGTCTCACAGAAAACCAGAAATTTGAAGTCGAAATAACTACTTTCAAAGCCTACAATTTCTTTTCTTTAAGGCCACTGCCTTACATGATTGTTTTGAAATTGTGTATATGAGATGTGAAAATCATTTAACAAATAACCTACCTGCTCGTTTATGAAATTTATTATAGTTTTCGTCGATTAGACAAAATCGCGAACATCAGTTCATGTTAAGTAAAAGCTACACATTTCAATTAAAAAACATTATTTTTATTACAAAATGGTTTTCCCTTATTTATTGATGCGATAAATTGAATACGCACTGCGAATACTATATAATATTATATAAAATGTCTGTTTGCTTGTTTGTTAGAAGTTGTTAACGTGTAAACCGCTGCACGGATTTGCATGAAATTACGTACGCAGATGAAAGTCAAGCTAAACTACGTCAGGAACTTAAGGCAATTATGTCAGATATAAATATTTATACAATTTATTGGATTTTTTTTGTATCTAGACTATGTTACATTGCACAGTGGAAGGAGCTCAAATCTAAGTTATTCATGTGTAAAATTACAGTTAGTGCTCGGACTGCCAGCGTGTAAAAAGAGTAAGCTAGAGTAAAATTTAAGGTCTCAAATATTTTCTAGTATTGCTATAATTTTCGTAACTTTTTGAGCCTCCTGTGCGACATCAGTGTCATCTACTTAAAAACAAAATAAAAAATTCTGGATGGACAAAATATGAAATTCTGTTAGTTTATCACTAAAAATACGAGGCTTAGGGCATTCCTCATTTTAAGCATATACATAATAATTTATAAAAACGTGTGTGTGTGTGTGTAACACACATTACAATTACAATAAGGGACGCTGGCGTTATGTATAGTTAGTGTCTGTGGCGTATTGTATTTTATTTTAAACGTAGTTTAAGCCCTGGATTAACATAAGCTATTTTTTGCCGAAGTAAGGCAAAGTGAATTTTTTAATTCGAAAACGATTTTTAAGCGGGTGGAGCCTTCAACAAAGCTAGTGTTGTACCCATATAAATAAATAGTTCACCCGCGTTAAAAGCGTTCCCGCTACATTTAACCCTAAATCACTGTACAATGCCAGTGCCATGTATTTAAAAAATCGGATAAAAATCCATTATTTCCCATGGGAGCAAATTACCGGGAAAATGTAGCCTATGTGTTAATCGAGAACATGGTTTATCCGCGAGCCATATTTCATCCAAATAATGTTCAACTGTTTCTGCGTTTACAATCAAATGTACAATCATTAACACAGTTTCATCAACTTTCGCATTATATTTTTTTAACATTGTAGTATAGGTATATATCTATAGTAAGCTAATAAGTGAAAATTAGGTAGGTCAGAATCATGTATACATATCATAAATGTATTTTATGAAAATTAACGTACTGACTGCTTCGGTGGCGTAGTTGTACTGCATGCGCGGTACGACAGCGCTCTGGGGCCTAGGATCGACTCTCGCTCACTATCATATCATGGGCCGGCACACTTGGCGAAAAGTGGGTACACCGGTTGCGCCTCTGCATACCCATTCGGGGATGAATGTCTGATGTTATGTGTGTGTGTGTTAATGAACAAGGTGACTCTTAGGATTGTGACGTGGGCGAACCGCGAGGGCTAACCATTAATTTTATATAAGTAATTGTACTATTCGGATTTAAAAAAAAAATACAATTGTAGACAATAACTAATGTCTATAGATAAATATCCATTTGTCATCAAAGTACCACATTATTTAGCAAGCAATATGTTAAAATTTTATTACTAAAAAGATGACGAAATATTGCTCAATACATCGGGTTATTAATGAAGGTACAATAATAAAATTAAATTGAATTATATTTTTCATTCAAAGTTGTATTTAATATAAAATATTAAATAAATTTTCCCTTTATATTACTGCTCGTTTATGTAACCATATTAGGCCTGCAACAAGCTGTTATAGTTGATAAATTCATAAATTATCTGATATTATATTACATAGTTTATTACGAGGTAAATTGACGTTATTAATTATTAATTATATGCAAACGAAGCACACAGGTGGAAAATGTGGACAATTAAAATTGTACGGTTGCCAGCCAGATGGAACAAGATTTTCCAGTGGGAGAGATAAAAGTTTGATAATTTCGTATGATTAATTCATCATGTTATGTTTAATTCATGCTTGTTGGAATGGTTATTCGTTAAATAATGATACCAAACAATGCATTCGGATTTAATTTCATGTTTTGTCATAATTTATTACTATTTTAAAGTACAAATATTTGAAGACTTTACATAAATTTATAATGAACTTACTAAATGAAAAATCTCTCGTACAAGAGTTCTAGATATCATATTATGTATTTATGGTTGCCAAGAACCCTGTGATGAGAAGTGTGAAAAATCGGTTATCAGATTTGAAAGAAACTTTTGCTTTATGTGTAATAACTGAGCCCGTAGCTAAGATGCTAATAGGAAACAAAAATGAACTGTATGGGAATCATATGTCATCTATCTATGATAGGATATGTCCTACCGATACGTCTTCGGCTAACATATGACATTTCTAACCATAACGATAGCATTAGCGATTGTAGAAAGGGATTTTGGCTACGGCCTTTATTGAGTAAATGCTACTGTTCACATAAATGTATAAGCAGACAAAAACTCAGTCTTATCTATGCTCCCAAATAAACTGTAATAAATTGAGTAATATCTAAATTAGCTGTTTAATAAGATCACAGTCTCAAATAAAATTTACTTGGAATTTGTGAACAGCCCCTTAACCTCGAAATATCTGAAGAGTTTACTTCAGTGGCTTGACTGCAACGGTGGCGTATTTGCAATACGCGCGCAGTATAAGTACGACTATCGCGCTGAGGTCCTAGGTTCGAATCTCGGGTCAGGATAAAAAAATAATTCTGCCATCTTAAAAATTACTCAGTCACAGCTCCGTCCAGGAATTTGCCGGTGTGATACCGTGCCTCTCTTCGGTCTTGTTGGATTGCCGTCTCACCGGACTACAGGAGTGAAGGAACAGAGAGTTCTTGTGCACTATGATATCTTCTGCGTACTAGGCTGATCTCCGTCGAGATTGGCCGCCGTGACCGAAATTTGGCTGGAAAGGATTCATTCATTTTAGAGTATATGTAGCGAGTTCAAATGAGCTGTGACACTGATTATGGGCGGTCGTGCACGCGTGCTATAAGAGCGGCGTGCTCGTTTCATATTCTATATGTTAGAAGTAAATAATATTAATTTAATAGTTTTGAGAAAATTGCGATTTATTGTCGCTAATTGTATATTTTATGGGTCTCACTATCTTCTCTGTTATACTTTAAGTAACTAATTTTAAGATAACATTTATTTAATTTTGTATATCATAATCAATTGGTCTGTAGTTTGTTTTTGTCTGGTTATATATAATTTTGCAAGGCAACTCATGATTATAAAAAACGATTTTTGCGATTGCCCAAAAAACTGTTTAGTTAAGGCGTACGATGTGTCATTATTCTAGTTTATTTTCGAAATTTAGCGTATTATAAAATTATTTAATAAAATTTTATCATGTGTTAAACCTAGATTAAAACTGAGCTGCGCGATCGTAAAAACATACTTAAGATTCGCGTAAAATTATATGAACACTGATACATAAAAGCTAGTATTATAATTTATAACGACTATTAAACGTTTCTTGAAATAATTTCATAACATGTTCTTGCTTAATTCCAATATAATTAATGCCATATTAAAAATTAATGCACACGACGGCCCTTTTTGTTTTATATATTTTATGTTGTCATTAATTACGTTTATTATTAAAACTAATTTGGCTCCTAAATACTTTTACTTTGGTATTTATATTATTTTAAGATAAGACATTTAATTTTTGATTATAAATAAATACAAAATCACATTCAAATCTGTCCTTTTTAAAATTAGGAAATTCAAACAAAGATACAGAAAACCACAGACTTGCTTGAGACCACCCTGTGTTTGAAATTTTTATTTTCAGGTTGATTCGAATGCGCTACTCTCTAAGACTCTGCGCAGACGTTGATGAGATAACTTGTTGCACAATCGGTTTAGACTTTTGCAATTAATTCAAAGGATTATATTATGGAAATTACGTTTTAATCAAATTGATAGCTGTATGGCCCTATTTGTGCCATTGACGCTTGAAGCTTACAGCGTCTGGGCGGTGCCTAATAATCATGAGTATAGTAATCATGAAAATATTACTATTTATCAGTTAGTGCAAAGGCCACATAGCTCACAGAATAGACAGCCGATCGCCAAGCGCAGCTTTGGACGTAGTATTTCAGTGTGTTCGAATGACAGGCTTTTCTGTAATTTATAACTGCATTCTCTACCCAAAAACTATATTTTTGCCTACTCCGGTTACATTATAAAAATACTGGATTATTTTTGATGGAATCCTGAGATTCGCTGGCTATATCTTATCCTATATATGGGTCAGTGGCAAATATTAAAATTTACCGAAAAGGAAGCTTGCACAAAATGTAGGTATTACTAATTATAGTTATATTTTAGCCCACAATACTATAAATATGAATTATTTATTTATTAATAATATCATTTATTTTAAAGCGGCGATAGCCTAGTTGGGTGTGTACCGGACTGCCAAAACGAATGTCCGCAGGTTCAAATCCCAAGGGCACACACCTCTGACATTTTAAAATCATGTGTGTATTCTTTGTGAATTTATCGAAAACATCGTGAGGAAACCTGCACATCTGAGAAGTTCTCTATAGGAATTTCGAAGGTGTGTGAAGTCTACCAATCCGCACTAGGCCAGCGTGGTGGACTAAGGCCTAATCACTCTCAGTAGTAGAGGAGGCCCGTGCTCAGCAGTGGGCAAGTATATAATACAGGGCTGATATTATTATATCATTTATTTTAAAGTTTGCTTATATAAAGGGAAGCCGGTAGGAATCCGGTAAGAGATCCCTCGCCACTGGTATGAGTGTACTAGCATTACCTAGCTCATTAGGTAGAGGCGAGGGCTTATAACTAAGTAGTGTATACAAATCTGTTTACTTAGAATGTGGCAAAAAACACGACACGACTCCATGTTTATTGTAATTGGTTGAGGAATTTACACATGACATGAATTTACACGCTCATCACACAGATCTGGATATATTTTATAACAAACCTTGTCATGTTTACAATAGTATTAAGTTATATTTAGAAACGCTTTAAAATGTTCCTTACTAAGTTAAGTGTTGGAAATAATTTTAGTTATTTTGTTATTAGTTTGAATTTTATTTTATTGTTATTGCTGTCTTAATATTGTTAGATTTAGAGTTAGATTATATTGTTAAATGTAAGTGTTTTGGTTAAGTGCTGTAAACTTTCATGGAATTATAATAAATAAATAAATAAATGACTGCCGCATTGGTCTCTCAATCAATCACACACATCAAAATTAAACGACATCAACTTACGAGTCGCGCTTTTGGGCACATTCTAAGCGGGCTGACTTTCTAAAAATATCTTATCGCATTAGCGGAGGCAAGCATAGGACGTCCTCGAGACGGATACTTGTCGACGAGTTGCGAGATGAGACTGCTAATTATTATTGTTGAGATAACTTATATTATGTTCACTAAAGCGCTTTTGAGAATACTTTTCACGTATTTACTAAAGTAGATGATAATATATTTAACTGGAATGGATACTATTTTAAAGGGCATGCCAGGGTCAAGAAATAATGTAATTTGCATGGTCTTAGTTTAAAACATTTAAATATAAGTATTTTTATTGTATTGTTGAAATTCTCAGTATCAGCCCGGAGACTGGAATTTGTGCCCGATATGGCGATAGACTCGCTCCTATTACACCATGAGGCGGAATACGCACGACGAAAAGTAGTGCACCTCTTACGCCTTTACCTACCCCTTTGGGGATAAAAGGCGTGTGTATGAAATATTTAATTTTACGATGTGATTTTTCTCGTCAGTCAATGTAGTGTCTGGACCCTACTGCACTTACATGATTGTAAAGTGGAGTCTCTTCACCGTGCCTGTATAAAAAAAAGTGGTGGAAAACGAGTACATAGCATAGAGACACAGATTACATATAATGTTTCAACGTGCATTTCATAACTTGATTAGTAAATCGCAGGGAATTGTAGTTTAAAGTATTTTGTGGGGCTATAATATGTGACTCTTGTTTTGATACTCTATTTACATTAAAATGTTTTTATAGTTTCTTTATACAATGTTGTCATGCTACTTATCATCCCTATTCATTCACAACAATTATATTATTGAACATTATCCGCTTGCATTAATTTAATTGTTAGGCAAATGCTTTGTCTCAAATCACGTGAGCGAGTGGGAATCACGGTCCATTGAACAAATCTAATGCGGGTTAGCGATCTATAATTTGAATAAATAAAATACAGTTACGTAGACCTGTGCCGATATCGGCACAACTTATGTCCCCTATAAGTTGCCTTATCCCGAGGGAAATAAGGAAAAGCAGGAAATACGCCCGAGATCTCGCACAAAATATGTCGTTGTGTTTTATTATTCATGATTTCTTCATGAAGATTTAATTTCGACGTTTTTATGTTTACTGTAGATAAAAATTAGCTTTTACTAGCTGACGACCCACGCGCCGCCCACGCGACCTAATTTTATTATAGGTCTTTCCTGTCGTGTTTTATGTAACACTATTACAAAATACGGCTACTTGATGATTTTACAATTTGATTGCTAAATTAACTTCAGGGACCTTTCGTATCATAACGGCATTAAAGGTAATAGATAATTGTTTACAATAAAAATTGAACTATTATCTGCAGGGCTTAGTTTCGAAGTCTTACTTAAGAAAACAAATTAAAAAGAAAGTGCACTTAAATCTTTCGAATACGGAAACTTTTTCTCCCATCTGACCTTTGTTTCAGCAAAGCGAAAACATTTCTATTTTATACTCGAGTGAAGTTTATCAAGCTCTCCTGTTTAATAATTATAAAGTTCAGCAGAACGTGTTTGATGTCATTTACTTTCCACAAATATTAGTTTCAATCTTGAAACGAGGTTAATAAGCTGTTACAGAGGGAAGCGAGACGGGAGAAAAAGAAAAAAATGTGAATGTGGGAAATTCCTTGTGCAACAAACTCCAGTAATTGAGTGCGCCGGCCCGGATGTTTGTGTAGCTTGGAAGAAGTTTTTATCAGCGTCGATTGGCGAGCTCTTAGTGTCGCACTAACTGCACCCTCATGTACCTACTTACTCACTTAACTATATAAAAACTTCTGTGAGCACCCACTGCTCAGTGAGCACGTTTCGAAATAGTCTTTGCTACACCTTCCGTGACTGCCATTACCACATCTTGGTTTAACTATCTTTGTATACAATTTTTGATACCTAGTGATAAGCAAATCCAATATTATAATCATTTCTTAAGTTTACGCGAATGTTAGATATTAAAGTAAAACTGACCAACACCTCTGTCCCTCCTGTGACCACGAAGACTACAAAATCTTCGAAACGTCGGAAGAAAATTATAATATAAAAAACCGCGATATAATCCATAATGTTAAATATTCTGAACAAATTAATTTATAAAGTACCAATTAAATGTGCATTCATGGAGGTCCGGAGTATAATAAAATTATTAATAATGTTTTAACGAATAATTTAAATTTACTTTATAAATTAAATAACATTGAAAGGGGAGGGTAGTTTGTACACTAAAAGGTTTTGGTATGTACCAATTCCGTAATTGTTTACTATAATCGAACACTCTATCAGTTAATCAGTTCCGGTGACGTATTTTACCAAACCACGTCTATAGTAAGTGTGTAATTACGACATATCAATTGTCTCATCATTACCTACAAATCTATCTTCAATAGCGTGATGTTGGTAATATATTAATCACATATTTAGCACAAACAAAGGGAATCGGAGCATGTATTGGTTAGTGTATAATAATAATTATTCTATTGTAGATTGTTCGCAACGACGCGTGTCAGTCTTTATTAACAAAAGGATGTTGCCAATCCTACAGACAATTGGATCATTCTTCATTCATTCCAATTTAGTTGAGCGAAATGATTTCATCGTCATCATAGACGAGTACCAGTCGACATTTTACAGTAATTTATCTTACAATAACAAAAGAAATGTGATACTGGTGGCAGGTCCCTAAAATGTGAGATTCCGCCTGGGTAGGTACCGGTATTTCTGCCACCAAGCAGCTGTGTGTAGTCACTGTTGTATTCCGGTTTGAAGGATATTGTAGCCAGTGTAACTACTGGACATAATAAGACTTAACATCTCATTTCTAAGGATTGCAAGCGCAGTGGAATTCCAAACAATACTTTGTAATTCAAGGTGTTGGATGGTGTTACTTTTGTAAACAGTAGAGCGGCATCAGGCGAGCGACAAGCTCGTCTTCCCATTCAAAGCAATATTTTTTTTAATAATAATTAGGTTTATGAAAATCTGTTATTGGTGTCGTACCTATTTTTATTCGGCCATGGCAAGCAACAAAAAAAAAGAAAAAAAAATAATAAAAAAGAGACGAAGATGAATTTAGCGTAACGAAAGTGAAACATTTTGAGTGCCAGTTTATTAATTAAGAATATTAACGCGTAATGCTGAAGCTAAGTTTAATGCAACTACCGTGAGATATTGCCGAAATCTATTTCATTATGCACAAATTTAATTAAGAGCATTATTTAAGAGCTGTCCGAGTTTGAGAAAACAGAAAAGTTATTTGTCGGAAAGCCCCAATTAAGGGCAAAGCTTTCTGGACTTAATCCAATAAACCTACTCATTTAGTGAACGGAATGAAAGGTAAATAATTTTAGGAGCCCCGCGTCGTGGTTGTGTGACAGAGTTTTGTTTTCCGGTCGAAGGGTTAGTAAACACAATATTAATAATGGATTTTGTTCAAACCAATATGTATTGTAGTATAAATAAGTATATATATAACACTTTCATCCCTAGTTATATATCTGTCCATAGTAGGTTAGAGGTTAGAGGAAACGTACTGCATTTACGGTTTGAAAAGTCTAATAGATTCAAGAGAACCAGATTTTGGCCATAAACTTGTTTTCGGAAAGAAATCAAAATTTTGTTTACATAATATCATTTGGATTGATTTAAAAACTTTGCCTTAACAGTTGAAGCACGCTGACACAATGACATATTTAACAAAACTGATTTTATTTAGTAAAAATATTTTTTTAAAGCGATTTGTTAAGATCATTTTTTGTTTATGAGTTGCATACAATATATAACTAAATAAACTGACACACACACACACACACGCACTTACGCTTTTTATTACCGAAAGGCAGTCAGAGGAAGATATGATCTACGATAAGTGCACCCACATTTCGCCGTTCCATCGCATGATATGATGTGGACGATCCTATCGCTATATCGGACATAAATACCAGACAGCGGATTTGAACTGAAAAAAAAAACTCAATATAACTTGGCACTCCTCGGTATTCGAATTCGAGACCTCAGAACGGTAGCTATACGCGCACAAAAGATAGTTACACAGCCGGGGCTACTTCGGTGATCTAAATGATCAAATAACCTAAACAATAATAAAGTAGAAGATTGCCTCGGTGACGAAGTTGTACTACATGCGCATTACGGCAGCGCTCCGAGGCACTGGGTTCGAATCCCGGATTGGGCAAGGTGATATTTGTGTTTTTCTGCTCAGTATCAGTCCGGAGTCTGGAATTTGTGCCTGACATGGCGACAGGTTCGCCCCCTATTACATCATGGAACGGAACAGAATTGGCGAAAAGTGGGTGCCCTAGTTGCGCTTTTACATACCCCTTCGGGGATAAATGCGTGTTGTGTGTTTTAATAAAATAGAAAGAAACTTCTATTGTTTCAATGTCGAGTTATTCTTATTACCTTTACGACATAACAATAATCCTATAGCAAATAAATATCTAGGACATTCTAAAACATAATATTTCAGACGTGCGTGAATTCTAATAACTTGGGATATTTTGACATCAACGAGACGAGAATGATAAGACTATATAGACTTCCATTTCCAAAGAGAAATCTAATTTTGTACGTTTATCTTAAACCTTTGTATATTCTGACATGCGAAAATCTTGTGTATTAACATGGAAAAGGAAATATTATGTAGGACGCTTGTCATCAATATGTATTCTTAATCAAAAAAACTGTAAATGGCCTTCAATACTAGCAAGAATCTTGACATTTAAGTACCTAAAGTTAATCTAGCAGGATTTTCCCGATAGTGGCACAATGACACAATTAGTCACAATGACACATTGATCGCAACCATCCATGTACACTCTCAGAATCGTGAATGCATTATTTAAATATTATAGCATACGCCAGATAAGTGTTTACTTTGATCTCTCTATCTTCTCGAAGTAACCGCTTGATTCAAGACGATTAATACTTATCATAAGCCAAAGCTCTCTTCGAGCAAGTCACTAGTGTATTACAAGTTAGTACTACAGTAACTTATAGAAGTACACTTCTAGTACGAACATTTTGCACTTACTATTTCGTTCTCTGTTTAAATTTCCATCTAACTAAACATTAACTGGCGCAAAATGTTCGTGCTACGGATACACGACTAGCGTTAGGGACTCGGCCCGGTGTTCGCCCGACGTTTACCATCTCTCTGGCCGTTCACAGACAGGGTTTAAGGTATGAGAAGAAATCTGGTCGGTAATACGAATGCATTTTCTCTATGAAACCAATAAAAAAGGTTTACATGATTTTGTCTCGTTGATAAAACAGGGGCTGTAGGCAAGATGCCTTCCAACATTTATTATGCGTAAGTCTATTGCAAGGATATGTCATTTTTTTTTGTTTTATATTAATGATTATAGAACAGGATCTTATCTACAGCACAAGTTCAGTTTCTTTCATCCATCTCATTTCAAAGGAATCTCGACTCGCAATTACAGTCGGTTTGTGGAAACCACGAACGTGACAGCACGTAAGGAAATCAAAATGGGTCTTACGTTAATATAATAACAGAACCAGTGATGCCACATATTCTGTTGGCTATTTTCGTCCCATTACTACTTTAAGGAAAGAAATAAATTCGACGAATCGTGGGTGGATGAGTTACGCCTCTGCTAAACCTTTAGGGATAAGTCGTGAGCTTATATAAACGTATGTTCTGAAATATTGCGCCTCTTAGGTTTGTGTATGTGGGATATCAATTGGGTCGTTCTACGTTCGATTCTCAATTCGGGCTACTGTAATTTTTTTAACACGATTTGCTAGAAAAGGATTCATAAAGGAAAATTGACTGCAGGAATGCGGTGGATCGTAAAATGTAGGCTAATTCCATTGTGCAACATGCGTATGAAACAAACATGTTTTCAGCAAACAGCGTCAACTCTATATGCTAGAGCTGGAGGATGTATCTGATGTACTGGCTATGTATGTGAGTACTGATCACCACGATAAGTATTGATTTTTTGGCTGGAACAAAAATAAACAGAAAATCTACCGGATTCCATTGTATTTTTAGTTTTTTTTATAGAGTGAAGTCAACTGAAGGTGTAAGTAAGGGTAGTCGTATTTGAATGCTTCTTATTGCGAACATTTGAACAATTCATGCAAATTCGTTTGTAGTTTCCGCAAATTGGAAAATAGTTAGTCAAGCATAGTTAGTTGGTGAATAGTTAAGGAATCTTCCGTATTTTGATTTTGCGAAATGCTCCCGATTAATTATTATTTTTGCTGCATATGAAATATTAGTGTAAAAATGCGGTGATAATAAAGCTAGTTATATATGTAGGTGCCAGAGATGTGCTGGATATTCGTATCTCATCCGTATTCGCGGATATCGGAGGGAAAAGAAAAATCCGTACACGTATATGTTACTTTTTTGGCGGATCTTTTTTAAATTCACTCTCACTCAATTCTTAAAATTAAATATTTGGTACTTTTATATTACCAATACATCCTAATATCGAATGAGTAAAAATGTTAGGATCCATATCCGTATACGAATCCGTATCCGCGGATATACTTTAGTAACGGTCCAGCGAATGACGAGTAAGTACCTCACACATATAAAAAGCAGCAGATCCAAATTCAAACACAATATACAGACAAAACAATCGACATGGGTTCGTATCAGTTAACGTTTCTAACAGCGCACTAGGTGCTGTTAAGTGTTCTCTAAGTAAAAGCTGGAGTTTTGCTCAGTTTAATACTGTCTATTCAAATTTTCACTACCTGGCTATAGTGCACGCGTTCGTTAGTGAATTGCATAATGCAACGTTATCTAGACCAGCGAGTCAGTGTTTTAATCTTATTTTTTACCTGGCTGGTTCACGTGTCTTGTACATATTTGCACTATAATAATATCAGCCCTGCATTATATACTGTCCCACTGTTGGGCACGGGCTTCCTCTACTACTGAGAGGGATTAGGCCGTAGTCCACCACGCTGGCCTAGTGCGGGTTGGTAGACTTCACACACCCCCGAAAATTCCTAGTAGAGAATTTGTCAAATATGCAGGTTTCCTCACGATGTTTTCTTTCACCGTTAAAGCAAGCGATAATTCTCAAAGAATACACACTTAATTTTTAGGAGTCAGAGGTGTGTGCCCTTCGGATTTAAACCTGCGGATATTCGTCTTGGCAGTCCGTTCCATAACCAACTAGGCTATCGCCGCTTTTGATATTTGCATTGTTTCACTTAAATGTGTGACGACCCTGCTTCCAGCATACGGAACAGAATTTCCAAGTTAAATGTGTATTGCTAATTATCGTTTGCTTTAACCATGAAGGGAGAAAGGTATAGGGATTTTTTGACAGGCATTCGTTTGAGATGAGGTAAGGCCATGATCATGATTACGTAATCTTTAAATTTTCTTATATGGCATCATTTAGATACATAAATATACCTATAGGTTATAGTTACAATATACCGTTTGGCAGACATGAACTCTCCTGGGAAATCCAGTTCCGGATAAATCGTATTTTTTAAACTAAAAACCCGTTCAAAAATTTTGCTTGTCCTGGGAATCGACCTGGACGTTTAACCGTAAGTTTACAGTTGACGTACTAATCTATAATTCGACAGACAAAGTATCTAATACACTCACATATAATGTTTTATCATCTTCATAGATGAAGCCCTCATATAGTGTATAACTATAATAATTAGACCATAACATTAGGCATCTGATGTGACATATAAGATTTGATTGAACCCACCATTTTATAACTGTTTGATTAGTTGCACCTGTATTTACGCTTTTGGATATAATATAAGTATTATGATCTAACACTTATACAAGATCATTTTGATATTGTGTTAATAAATGAAATCACATATTTATCTTTTTGAAAATAACACCACAATAAGTTACTCGAACCGTAGATGTTAAATAAAAGAGTATCGAGTTTAGAACAAAATATCAATTATAAGTATCTCATTTTGATATTACACGCCCTAATGCCACTACTACTACTCTAAGAGAATTCGTCTTACAGACAACATCACACTTTCATTAAAAAGATATTTAAGCATTCACTATATTCGGATTGAAATCCAAAATGATCAAAAAATGAGAGAAGTATAACTGGGATTTATTGTGGAAATATTTATTATTCATAGATGGTTTTTGGCACAATGTTAATAGATGTAAAGAGGAGTATGTGGTTTAATTTACTAACGCAATGCCAAAGTATTATGCTGCTAGTCAAGTATTGGTGTGCTTTGCTGGAGGTTGGATATATTTTATATCCGCCCGGATAGCGACCACTGGGGCCTTATTCTCTATTCCGCACGTTATTTTAACAGTGCGTAACAAGCACGTAACACAACGCGTCATGTTTAGGACTATAGAAATTTGACTTACAGAATACCATTCCACGCACATTTCTCGGAGATAACATGACACGACCGCGTTACGCGTTTACACTATCATACAGAATAAGGGTCCTGGACACAAGGTGTTAAAACCCGCTATAGTGGTCCACGTAAGTGTGTCGCGTTCCGGGATCAGCCTGTGTATATCCGGTCCCAACAGATAATCATCTCTCACCAGTCGAAATTCTGTTGGACCCCACTCCGCTTATCATCAGGTGCAATGTGTTCACTTTGCCGTGCACATATAAAAGAAAAACCCTGTATGATAAAAATAATAGTGACGATTGGGGTTGTTAAAACTTATTGCAATAACTTTACAAATACAACACATGATTCGTCAATAAATGCAACAAATATTCGTTTCATATTCAAATCTTATCGTCTAAAGCTTAATGAAAACATAATTCAATATTTTTCCGTACATACAAACATACATACAGCTCTGTCTACTAAATGTATGCTGAAATTAAACCACAGAGACGACCGCACAGCACGGGCGCTTCTAAAATTACCCATACTGAATCTAGGAGTTAAATTTTATTGTACGTTGAAATAACACACATTAATTTTCATATACGGATGTTGTTTTTATGAATTGTAATTAGTATCACAAATAAATATATGGTAATCAATTTCAAAACGAAATATATACGGAATTGCATTTCTTGTGTGTTAATATTTAGTTGTGAGTGTATTAGTTATTAGGATTTTTAATTGTCACAATATTTTGATTATAATTTAGTTATTTTTAATTTTAATGTATTATGATGGTGATATACAACTAACTTTAAATACATAACTTAAATTGGTTGTTTTATACAGGGTCATTTTGAAATTGCATTAATAAATAAAACCACTTACCTGTCTATAACTATGCTAACATTGTGCCACAAATAATCAACGGATAACTAATAATTTTACTAATTATTTTAGTTTTACTTTTTTGATAATTTTGATATTTGACGCAAATATGATGTGAGTGTATTTCTGAGGTAAGTGTGATGTTGTCGTTGCGGCAAATTCTCTTAGAGTTATAGTAGTGGTATTAGGTTAATTTATTATGTTCGAAACCCACAAGTGTTTATTTCACATAAAGAAAATAAGTATTTGGTATCATTTAGTAACACAATATCAAAATGACGCTGTCTGCATATAACTTTATGTACCATTTTTTTTCTTAAGCAGTACTCGAACTAACATACATCATGAATAATGACGTAACAGTCGTAAAAATAAACGACATACAACTACAGCTCCTAATGTGTACAATGTTAGGTAGATGAAATAGAATAATTAATTTACCTCGAATGCATAAGTATTAATTTTTAAATATATCATACTTTAACTTTATCCTATAATCAAAAATGCAAAGCATATTTTACGATATGCGTGCGCGAGACAGAAAATTCTAGAGTTAGGGCTGGTGCAGCTTAAATAATTTGGTCATAAAGGCGAACGTCAAAATTTACGATTTACTTAATTTAGTTTTTAAAATTTTCCATCCTTTGCTTTAAACAAATATAATATACACTTTCCAAGCTTCAAAATTTTGTTGTCATAATAAATAAAGTTTACATATATAATATTAAGGTTACTTTTATAACATCTATCTACTACAAATCAAATACAGTTTGAACACTCTTAAACCCTGGCGTCACGCGCTAGAAATCTACGGTAGCGTCGCAGGCAAAAGCTATTATACAATTTCCGAAGACGGTGTGAAGTACGTTAAGATATCGATCACGTCAAGGCGTGAGGTTATAGCAACCCTACATATCGGACGGTAAAGGTAATGTTTGTAACAGCGTCGGTAATTGAGTTTTCGAGCTCGCAGCGGTAACGTTCACCCGCCGTACCTAAGTATCCCTGTAAGTTGCCTGTAAGGTATTCAACGAGCACAGATTAATCGCAACACGTCGATTTAAACCCTAGCTATCCATATATATATATATATATATATATATATATATATATATATATATATATATATATATATATAAATGAATCCCTATTTCCCTTGGTCACGCCATCACGCGTGAACGGCTGAACCGATTTCACAATTTTTTTGTTGTGTTTGTTATTGTCAGGAGAAGGTTCTTATGAAAGAAAAAATTCAAAGAATTGCGCGGAAAATTAGATAATTTAAGAAAACTTAACGAAAATATTATTTCTATATAACTATAAATTGTTTGAAATAACTATCAGCGATGGACAGAATGCGCGTTGCTAGTCATAGTTAAGACGGAACAATGTCTGTTCTGTCTGTGTATGAAAAGAGTGTAGTATCTTTATCTGTATAAACAGAGTAAGAGACTATTCTCTGGCAAAATTTAGTACTCGAAATTCAAATAACGAGTACTGGCCACTAGGCGTTTTTTCCTGTTGTTAGGATGTATTCATCCGTAGCATATTGTACCCCAATCGCTTTGTCAAGACACGAACAATCGGCAAAAACTATTATAATAAAGGCAAGTTTCCAAATAACGAAACAGATTCTATGCAAATGTTTTTCGGTGTCTAAACAAAATAGTTTGCTCCGAAACTGTTTCCAACGTGGAGCACGACTAGATTGTTTTCATCCGCAGCGGCACAACAAAAATTATTAATCACTTTCGTATTTTCATTACGTAATTGAATTGTACGTATAGAGATTAATTCATTGGATTGGACGCAAACAGAAAGGAGCTTTGATTGTTTTTTAATTTTGATATTCGATATTATTCATACTAAAACGTTTTCATCGCTCATGTGAGAGGTCTCGAAGTTGTACGATTCATCAGACGCAGCATTAAAACAAATGGACTGACTGGTACTCCAGTTCGCATGTTTGAATAATTCATGTTCACAATCTATATAGCAGACAACGGAGAGCATTTTACAAAACAAACAAATTTTATTGATCTCTCAGGCGTTGTTTGTGCCTCCACAATAAAATATTTACATTTACTTCGCAACACCTGGCCTATCTGAAGTACCTACCGCCCACCGCAGACATTAGAATAATGAAACGTTTGCACCCATCTAATACCATCACTACTGAATAATACATTTTTACAATAGCGCTTCGACAAACAAATGTTATTCCAGTAGATAACTACATATAAAAATACAATAAAAACATACATCATCGTATTCAATAAAGACGTTCTCTAAACGTCCCAAAAAATGCGTTTTATTCTCTGTATTTGTAGATAGGTTTTATAATAATGACAATTAAAGAAGCTTTAAAAATTTATTCATTGAATCATGACAAATGTATATGAGATTAACAATACAACACGTATATTGTACGGGCTTCTTAGATAGATGTCGAAACATAAAATATAATATTTGCTAATTGGAACATCACAAATTACACCCTTTTCAATAATATTTGATCATGCTAATTGGGAATTAATTCTCTTTGGCGCCGAATATCGCGCTTTATGAGAATGGATCTTTAGTAATTACCAAATAGTTTGTGACCAGTTGAGAGGCGGAAGCAATCGAAGGCACGATGAGAGATCGCTCGTGAATTCTTTACGACCGATCCAGAGTGCGTCAGCAATTTCATTCGAAAAATTAAAGATTATTTTTAGTTTTATTTGACGATCTTTTGAAATATAAATGTACGGGAAGAGTTGAAAGTAATGGTTAGAGGAAAAGTTTGAATTACATGTGTAGTGGATATGTCACAATTTATTCAATAACTAATTAAACTGCACAAAATATATACTATAAACAGACTTTAATTAACATATGCAGTAGTCCACAATAATTCATTTGCATAACTCAGTAGGTAAAACAGCGTTGCTAAAAATCCTTTGCGAAATTCGTAACCGGTGGGACATGAAATATCAAATTCAGATCACGCACTGAAGGTAGAATATAGAATAGCATGTTAGTAGATGCACGCTTTCACCGCACTTCAAAAGGATGCAGGTTTTAAAATATATACTATCGAAATTAATAAAGATACATTATATTTGAGACGTATTGTTCACGGATACTCCCACGTGGGCAAGTTTTCTAAAATAAAAGTACCTACTATTGTAGTTTTTCGATACAAGTAGCTCAGGTTTACGTTAGAACATGGTTCAATTATTATGTCAAATATTATATCGATACGTTTGTGGTTTGCTACATTTCCTTCTACCAAACTTATCACAGACTTTCTCATTTATAATATACATACATATACAGTTAGCGGTACAGTATAATAAGATTTTTTTTTTAATGGAAGTAGTTTAACGGAACAGTTCTCTATAAATTTAAAAAGCTGGTAATAAATAACATGTCAGTAAAGTTAATGTAAAGTCGACACTAGCCTTAACCTTAAAGTTATTTCTCGCAGCACGAAGCGCGTGAAATACAGAATCCTGATTTTGTGACATCTTTTGTTTTCCATCCCCTGTTACTGGTGTCGGAGCCGTTTCGTGATACAAAGTATGTCGCGTACCTTTGGTAATAACTCAAAAACTGCGGCTCGCAATGAAAAGGGAAGTAGTTTTGAAATATGTAAACAAAGCTTTTTATATACTCCTCGCTTTACATTGGAATTTCTATTTTCATATCGTAATCGGGTTAGAAATATGTGTTAATTTATTATACTAAAGCAAGATTATTTTATTGTTGAGTTTTACGTGTTACTAATCAATTAATATTAAACATTAAACAAGTTTCGAATCTTTTTCTACCAATGTTTCGTCATCGATTTTATAATGACGGATATAAATGTCTAAACAACAGATTTTTAACTTCACATTGACAGTCCAAACAAATCACTAAGTGCAGTTACTACCCAACTACCGGCAGAAACGTAATTTGCAGCTCAGATAAACAATTAAACAGGTCACGGGAAGTCGAATAAGAAAAGTGTCGGCTGTTAAAACATCCATCACTATGTGACGCAATATCAATGTTAACGTCGCAAATGAATCCCCACAGACATTTCTTTGCAATGAGTCGAGAGAATACTTTGGCCACATTTTGCGGTTCATCTATCCTATATCACGTAATTTCACTGGTAGTAGGTTTCTCATATGCAAGAGTCAGCCTGGGTAGGTACCATCGCAATGTCTATTTCTGCCAAGCAGCAGTGTGTAGTCACTGTTGTGTTCCGGTTTGAAGAACATTGTAGTCGGTGTAACTGCTGGACATAATAAGACTTAAGATCTCATGTCTCAGGATATCGAGCGCAGTGGAATACCAAACAATAGTTTTTAATTAAAAGTGTTGGATGGTGTTTCTACTGTTAAAGGGCGGTCGTATCGCGTATCATCAGGCGAACGGCAAGGTCCTCTCGACATTCAAAGCAATCAAAAAAATAATAATAGCTGGGTTTATGAAAATCTGTGACTGGTGCCATACCTATTTTTATGTGGGCATTGCAAAGTGACTCCACTGCACCTGATGATAAGTGGCAGTGGCGAAGTGTGAAGTTTTGCAAAAGGTAATCCGAGGCAAAAAGAAATTAGCCTTAATTAACATATCGCGGCCAATTTAACAAATAAACAAAAACTACGACAACCGTAAATGAATCTAAAAGGGAAGCCGGTAGGATTCGGGTTGTATGGACGCTTTGCCACTGATAAGTGCAGTAGAGTAGACTGTTGAATGATACCTTCGCCAGTCGACATAATCATGATGTTAAGTGGAGTAGGATATACTGTTGACTCATGAGAGATACACCCACCAGCCGTCATTATTATACCAGTTTAAACATTTTTATAAACATCAGTCATAACTATACTGGTTAACGATACCGAATAAACTAGTTCAGTTTACGTGCAAGTTGTAACAGTCTGATTTTTTGACGACTTTTTTTAAAGTTGTCGGAATGAAAATCTAGTTCACACACTTTTACGATTGTTTGGTGTTTTGCAGTTTTTGTTTCTGTATGGAGATTGTAGTTTTATATTTCAGTATGTTTTAAGTAGAGAAAGTATGGAATACGAAATTTGCACACTGTTCTATATTACAAAGTTCGCAACTATATTTACATTTACATATAAATAAAATGCATTTTATTGTCAAGAGTCATTTGGCCGCGGTATTGGTATACTGGGGTTGCAGGAAAAACATGCGTGATATAGTTTATGTAAATTTTCGGACTTGGTAATTCATTGTATGTGGCATCACCTGAGAATTGGTTTTGTGTAAAATTTTGATAACCCTATTGATCAGTTTCCATGTTCTTGAATATTAATACAATTTGTACTCGTTTGAACGTGTGTGTTCGTATCCACTCGTATATGTAGTGGAATTCACAAAGAGACAACGTATTGATACAACGGTGGCTATGCTTTGAAACCTTACGCAACTAGAATTAGTTCAACTATGTTCCAATATCTCAAGAATTGGATACATCAATCCTCTCTTTGGTCCAATGGTATACATTGTATAGTATTTGAAGAGAAAACTTGTGAAATTAAAACAGCTTTTCCACACTTACCACTGCGCTATTTATTCCTTAATAGGAATAATTTTACAATTGAATTACAACTTACTAGATATTATTTTTAGTCTCTGATGGTCAAATAGAACTAACTTAGCGCAACCAAATCGTACATCACGTCTGTTTTTAAAGTATCCACTTTAAGGTAACCATCAAATTAGGTTCTTTTTAAATTGAACCTCATAATCGAATGCTATATCTATATGATACACGTTATTTTAGGATTTGATTTTAAAATGTAATTTTATAATATTAACTAATTATATAATGCAATCATGATACGTGTCTTTTCCTCTAATGTTTTACTTTCATTAAGAATGATTTGTCCAAATATAAAGATTAATTCGGAAATCTTTTTACTGTGGATAAACATAGTTCTCATTGTTCCACAACATCATCTCTCACAACCTGAACAGAACACTGATATCGCCTAATACTGTCCCTGACCTAAACGTAAATATATGAAACCACGTGAGAGTGGCCCAGGCCGTCAAGGCGAAGGTTATTCCAACAGAAGGCACAAGGAACGCTTCGGATTTTTTAAAGATGAGTATGCCTTTATTGGTAATTATCGTTTTAACGTTCAAGGAAATAATCTTCAGGAAACCTTTATATTTCGTGTTATATTGTAATTATTGAAATAAAATGAAATGAAATGATTTATTTGAATCCGTTAAATATTATACATTATTTAGATTCCGTCAATATTAACTACCACGAGTTCGGAAAGCAGTTATCACCAGAGAAGAAAATGTTCATGAGGATGTCGAAAATACATTTGTCCAAGGCGGAGAAAGGTCTAAATCTTTCAGGTTAATCTTTCACTCGCTTAGCATTGGATGTATTTACTGTATAAAAGAAGAATAAAAATCCGTAAAGTAATAATAATAAGATCAGCTAAAGAGTTTGTATAAATACTAACAAAGGAAATACGTAAACAATCCTTTGTAACTGAAATGCGAAAGTAATGCCTCAGTTTGCGTGACGAACAAACAGGAAGGCAAAGTTTTTATCTTGGATAAATGAGGATAGCCCTGAGCAAAACCCTGTACTTTATAATAATCCACATGTTCTGTTTCAGAGCCCCCTTTGGTTTTATGGAGAACTACCTCTAGAGGTATTCAATGAATGTATATTATTCCGTTTCTCTTATTATTTATTTCAAATTTATTTCTTATTATTTATTTCAGAATTAAAGTACTATTTTGTTGAAATAAATTGTAGCCATATAGGCCCAATTATGATGTTAATTTAGGATTTTTAGCTTTCATCCAAATCCATCCAGGGGATTATATATCTTTACTTTTAACAAATTTTTAATCATCTAAATTTCAAAACGTCCTAACATCTTTACAATTAAATTTATGAGATGGTATGATTAAGACATTTTTATCTGCATTTAAAATAAATAAAGGTCGGCCAATGATCGCAATCCCACCGTCGAATTTATATATTTGTAATACGTATTATACTCTTTCTTTCGAGCACTCTATATTAATTTTAATTATAATTAATGCTATCCGAGTGAAGTGGAGCGGATCAGTAGTTGATAAATAAATTCAAACGGAAGGGAATCAAGGTTTTTCATATCATAAATAGCTTCAACCCGACTATTTAGTCTATTTATTCATTATATATTTATATAATGTATTTTAAGAAACACGACAAATTTCCAATAATATGGTTTCATTAACACCACTTTATCAAACATTCTTTTGGATATTGAATATATTGGCAGCCGAGAGATTATTTCACCGATAAGGCTCGTCAATGAAATATTGTGCCGGTTTGAATGTGAGGTAATAAATTCATTTTTGGCTATGTAGGGCTAAGAACGCGGATTATCTCGCGCCATTTACTTCTTTCAGCAAACGCCTTCATAATACTAGGTCTTATAAAAGGATTTTTCCCAGCGGGATTGGAGTTTTTCGCTAAACACCCATCCCAACGTTTAATCGAATCGCCAATATATCGATAACGGCTGTAAATGTATCTAAATATGGCTTTTAAGAATATGAAGAATAAAGGATACGATTGTTAAAAGATGGGTGATAATTGAGTTATATTTGTTACCGTTGTACTTTGTCATGTTATTTTGATTTCTACAGTTAAACATGTAGGACATGTAGGACCTGATTCATCTCCGTTCCAATACCATGTCACTTTTAAGAACTCTTCGCCACCTAACTACTTATTAATTATAAATATTATAAGCTAAAATTAAAACGTGTATGATGCATAGAAACCCATCAAAATATCAATATCAGAGAACACTGGCTTGGAACGCCTCTATCGAGAATCAATAATTGAGTTTGAAAACACTATGAATCCATAGCCAAATTACCTACACGTTCTGTACTGTTAGCATTCACGGTCCAATCAAGCCGGCCGAGTATGATGCCGTCGGTAAATTGCAGCCAACCTGTAGAGATCCAAAGTGAACCACTCTTTTACTAGCATACGGCATTTTCCAAGGAAATATTGTGTACATAACGATGCCGGTTGGCTGCATATTTTCGTATATTTTGTGTTGCATTTGTGTGTAATTGGACACCATTTAGTCAGATAATATTTATCGTTCTTTAAAATGATTTGTTATAATGAAAAAGCTTTTGTGTTTATTGGATGAATATTCGAGACATTTAAAAGCAAAACCCAAAGATAATCCAAGTAAGTAGAACATAAATTGAAGGTATGTACGAGAGCTCAAAACTGTTTACGGATTAAGACTAAATTATGACAAATAACATTACTCAAACATTTAATAAACAGTTGAAACTAACACTCTGGTTGTGTTAATGATTTATGTAAACATTCGCTTGGGCTGAACTGAAATGAGGTTGAAATGACCGACGGCGTTTGTACCTGCGGCTTTTGACGCACGAACCCGTTGTCTTTCATAATTGTACAACTTTGCCACTACACACGCTTTGATACTGAGCCTATTATATTTATATTATAATAGTAATTCAATAAAAAACATAGTTGAAAATTAATCATATTTTATAACTGCGAGTCCGTTAACAAAGAATATAATTCGTTACAGAGTCCGCTATCCTATTTTTCTATTAGATAATTTTAAAGTAAACTGGTGGTGTTTGGTTGATTTGAAAAATAAAGAGGTAAGTATTTGCATCCTTATCCATATAATTTGTAAAACAGAAAGCAGCCCAAGTTCTGGTGAATAATAAGTATGGTTCACCATTATGACAACTTTTTAATAGTACCCTACAAAGAATATGTGTGGTCCTCGCAGAAAATGAGTGTCAGATGGCCTTTTCACTTGGCGGACGCTGATCCTATGGTCTTTTTGACCATGCTTCAGGTGCAGATGGCTGCGATGTATGACTATTCTAGGGTCCTTTTATACACTTATTTTTTTTTGTTTTATGTCTTAGTTATGTACTTATCCATATTGTATTTTAATTATTTAATGTTCTTTGTGCTGTTTATGATTACTGGCTTTTGGTTCAGGGACAGAGGCCGAATATTTTTCTCTTTCTTTCTTTCTTTCTTAAAAAGGGATAGAATGGTAAACAGATGGTCTGTTTATTATACTTACCATCTAATCTGGTAATATGATTGCGCCGCGCCGGTGTTAAAACGAGTTTGGTAGCTATCCAGATTACTAAATAAACCAGATAAAACTAGTTTTTAGGCGGCCAGCCTCAACCACTGTTATATTTTGCTTATATATTTTTTTTAAATACTGCATTTATATTCTTCACTAGATGACCCGGTGAACTTCGTATCACCTACATACATTTATTATTGTTATTTATTGTGAAACACAATTTTGCCATACAATACGTATGTTATCATTATCTGTCTCTCGCTAGTCGAGAGTACGGTTTACGCGTGCGGTAGCTTGTCGCACATTTGATTAACTTCGACGATCAAAGTCATCTTCTCCGTGGCATTTTGCGACAATAACAATAAATAAAGTTCTCACGCACTGACAAATTGATGATAGATTTTAATAATAGTCTTGAAATTTATTTATTTATTTTCTATTTTTAAGAACCCACTGACACTTTTACACTTTATTTATTTCTGAAATGTTTTGTATTTGAACAAAATAAACCAAAGAAATCGGACCTCATAATACAACTATGAAACAGACTTATTTCTGAATACATCTATATATATGTTACAGTTCTTTATTTCTAAAAAGAGAAAAAGACATGAAATGTTTGACAGGTAGGAACATTTTGTATTGAAAACTTATATTGTCGTTTTTAGTATTTTCCGTTATTTATTATTTATGTTCGTCACCGTTTAATCCATCCCTGGACTTCCACAAATAATTCAAAACCAAAATTAGCCAAATCGGTTCAGCCGTTCTCGAGTTTTAGCGAGACTAACGAACAGCAATTGATTTTTATATATATAGATAATTGCGGCATCAGTAATAATTACATTCACAATGTTTTAGTGTTTGTATAGTTTATAATTAATGTATTGAACACATGATGCTTTTAAACAGATATGCGAGCTATGATATTTACTGTCTTCAATAATTATAAGAAGTAATAAATAAAAATATAAATACATGAAAGTCATTAACGCGGCTAAATACCAATCTTAAAAAGTGAAGTTGGCACTTTCGCATTAAAACTCAAATCACAGTATTACTGCTTAATTAGTAAAACGATTCCATCATAACTTTAGCGCTTAATTATGTCAATTTTCTGAAAAAGGAAATAAAGTGGAAAAAATAATCCAAGTTTATTCCTTAGACATTTTGTACTTTGATACTTTCGTTCCCTTTGTGTAATTGGAACAGAAAGAACAAATTACTGAGAGGGAAATCTTCAAATTTCTTCATTTACTTTTGTAATAGGATAATAATTATTGTCTCGAATATCGAGTACAATGAGTTTGGAATAATTTGTTTTGTATATCGCCGTGACAATTTGTTAGATCAAAGTGTCGTTGTTATATACCCGAATTGGATGGATATTGTGTTATTTGGTAATTTGATTATGTGGCAAAAACGAACTTTAAAATCATGATTAATCTTTTATATGACTCTAAATTATTTTGTTATTGCTAGAGATAGCAATGAATATACAGGGTCATTTTGACGTTGCGTTAATAAATTAAACTATATTCTTATCTTCTTAAAAATAATACTTTACAATAAGTTACTCGAACAGTAGATGTAAAATGAAAAATGTAAGTTTCGAACAAAATAAATATGAATAAAAATTAATTTTAATTTTTACACGCCCTAATTCTACTATTACTACTCTAAGAGTATTCTTCGCAGCGGCAACATCGCACTTTCAGTCAAAAACACACTCATACACACGCCATATTCACACTAAACGACAAAATTATATTAAAAAAAAGTAAAACCGAGATTTTTAGTATAAATATTCGTTATTCATGGATGATTTTTGTCATAATCATAGACGAGTATGTGTTTTAATTTATTAAAGTAATGTCAAATGACCCTGTGAGATAAAGCCGGTGATATAACTTTTGCCAATTCAAAAACCCTTCACTTGCAGGAAAATAGGGTTATTATCGAAAATATCATATTTATTAAATAAAATGTAGTACCATATCGTGAATCTTCTGTTCTGTAATGTGGTAATTACACCGCGCATGTTATTTTGAAAAGTTAAACAGGAATTTTAATTAAAATTGAAACTGATTGAGTATTTGGTAAAATATTTTTCTTAACCACTTGCGAATGGTATTTTAATACACTAAAAGGAAAAAAATAATATAAACACAGGCAGGTAATGGTTGGTTCGAAAGCTTTAATCCAAGGATTGTTGAGCATAATATACAGTAATTCTTCATCCAATGTAATTGAAAAACCTCAAAAGTAGATTTCTATAGTTACTTACCTGTTTAGCTTAGTAGAGATTTTTTAATTTTTGTCACCACAAAGTAAATTCATTGCACCTTTGTTAAGCGTTAATAAAAATGATACCAGCAAGGGACGTTATATCTCTCTACATTCGATACATTTATATATACCAAATTGTAATTTAATAGGAATTAGTAAGTTATTTTTGTTATCTTGTATTTATTAGTATTTGTTTCTGTTCACGTTCTTCTTGTATGTGTTAGCTTTAGGTTGAAACTTTGTTGGATGTTTTTGTAATTTTTTGTGTTTATTCAATTGTAATTATTCTGTGCGTTTCCGAAATAATAAATAAATTTATGATAGTTTCCAGATGTATGAGACGACATTCAACAAAAATCACAAACACCACTCTTATGTCTTTGACAAAGAGTCTAATATTTATAAATTAATTCGGCTAACTGTTTCTATCTACACAACTCTACGCAAATACTCTGCGAATGCAGTCAGCCAAATTTATCACAAGATCAAACATGTACCAGCATGCCAGCGCTGCTTGTATGCTGACTTCTGATTGAAATTGTATGGATGGTATGTGTTTTGTGGATGTGTGTCGACGTCGATCGATTGGTTCGTTATAGTATTAAAATTCACTTTGTACATCTATAATAAGAGTTATTGCATTAAAGATAATGAAATTCATACGCGTTAATAGACCGTATTAAGAAGAAATACGACTGTAGTTGCGTTTTAATTTATTTAAACGCGTTATTCATTAGAACTTGTTTGACATATAGGTTGCCACATTCCCTAGCGCTTTAGGTTACGTTTTATCTCTAGTACGTATATACGGACGGAGCTGCGGACAAAACCTTATAAAAATTATAAAAGAAATGGTGATAAAGAAAACCCAGAAAGATTCATCGAAAGATTCTGTTATACTAGGCTGGATTAATGGACTTTGTTAATGTTTTTTTTTTATTCTTGACACTAGATTAAAGGACTTTATTATTATACTATTTATTTATTTACGGTTTCTTTATTCATAACTATTTCATCAATATTTCTGTCATTGTGTAGTAAGGTCAATATAATATCTAAATGCATCGGGGTCTTGTTAACATCCTTTCATATCATGTCTATGGGCAACATGCGGTGCTTTATCACAAGGCTCTTCGAACAAACCATGTACCTACCGCAATATAAAGCCGCAACTCCTAAGGGCGTGTACCTAGTTTGAGGTTCGCATTACCATATCTTAACTGTGCGAAGTTACAACAATTGTGCTAATGACGATTGCTTTGATGTTTGTGTGGGTTGATACTTCAATTGTCTGATGTTTGTTTACTTTTAGGGCCAATTTCGGAATAAGTGTGTAGAAAATTTTGTCGTTTATGTATGTGTTGTCCGCAGAACAAATATACCGTTTCATAATTTCTATTAATCGAATTTAATTGCCAATGGTTTTCATTGTATAATGAAACCATCGCATTCATACAACGTCCAGTTTTTAAAGTGAACATTTCTAAGTTTCACTTTATACGTTTTAGTTTTTTAAATCTGGAAATCTAAATTGGCTAAATGTATCCACCACTCATCCGTATTCGCAAATAGTTTTGATGAAAAAGCGCGGTCTACACTACATAGAAGCGAGTTATACAAATTGAAATGGGGTGATAACTCATATAGCAGGCACTACTTGTTGCAATAAAATATCTGCAGTTATTAACAAAGAACAAGTATTTTAATATTAATTTTAAAAATAAACTTATTTCAGTGTTCATAACGAAATAACGTTATAAAAGTTCCAAACAATGTCATAAATACATGTTATTCTATATTAGATGCAATTTTCCGAGAATAACAAACACGGCAAAAATTCGCTAAATAAATATATGCGACGTTACCATTACAGACTAAACTTTCCGAATATTGGCTAGATAGAACGCGAATTGTCTTCTACAAAGCGAAGTTTTCAAAAATTTCAATATGTTGAATGGCAAAAGGCAATTTGTTATAAGTGCCGTCGTGTAAAGTTGTGGAGTTTATGTGAAAAGTTGCAGACACGACGTGGAACTCTAGTGCCTGGCCGACTTGGGGACAAGTGCTGGCGACGTGACATCCTTTCCTATTTAGTGCCATGAAATCTTACCCGGACAAATACACTTCGTCTCGAGCAGAAGCCTTCCTCGCCTTATTATAGGCTTTAATATGTACGCAAACCCGACACTTCTAAAATATATGCTAATTTTTTATAGTAATTTTCTTTGTAAAATATAAATTAATTTTATTTGTGGATTGTACGACCTTTTAAACGGTTATACGTTGCTATTATAAATCACAGTTCTGTAATAACAGTATGTTTTTATCGCGCTATAAATATCAAATTTTTGGATTAATTTGTAGATAAAACTTGTCAAATAAAGCGATCATTTTTAGGCTTTAAGATTATAAAAATAACAAAAAAAATACATTAAACTAATTTAATATGCCACAAATAAATGTAATTGTTGAAAAATTATATAAATTTTTAATGTTATCTATCAGACAATCTCGAGACGAGTCTCTCGTAAGACGATGATCACTATAACCCTACTTCTTACTATTTTATTCTTCCTAATATTTTAAATGCGATTGTTTATTATAATTTTTCGATATTTGTTGGAAGTAAACTCAGAAGCCGCTGTACAAATATTGATAATATTTGGTACACGAATAGACCATGGATTAAAATATAGCTAACTTTTTATGCTGGTAATTCGTCCTCGTAGTAAATATATAATATTTTTAAACAGATTTTCCAACAAATTGCACTTTCGTACAATTTCGCTAGTCATTCAGAGACTTGTACTGGAAGCCTTTACACGCGGGCGTATCTGCAAGCAACTTCTAGTTTCCAGAAAATAGTATCAGCACCATGCGAATTATATAGCACCGTTCAACGTCATTCTGCAGTAGATAGATAAAAAAGTTTATTTTGGCTAAAATCAACACACAGTATAACTTAAGATATACATAGACAATAGACAAGTACATATCCGTTTGTATTATATATTTTAACTCCTTAATAGACAGTAATTACGCTAGCTACCCTTTAAGCCGAAACACAAAACGGTTTGCCCACAGCAGCTTGGCCGCAGAAATTAATTCATTAAACTACTCAGATTTAGGCGATAATGTAGGTACTCCATACCACGATGAACTCTCGGATACAAAGTAGCTTACTACCTTTGCCAAGAGATGTATGAAGGTTTACTTATTAATTCAAGTGAGGTAATCTTAGTAATATTACAAATGCGAAAGTTTGTGTACATGTTCGGTTGTTTGTATGTTGGTTAGAAGTAATCACAGTAACAATTGAACGGATTTGGTTGAAATTTGGCACACGGCTAGACAATGTCGTGGGTTAACATATATGCTCCTTTTATCCCGGTAATACGCTCCTACAATGTCAATTTAATATGAAATAATTTTAAATAGATGGTGCTGGCCTCTTACAGTGCTTTAGGGACTTTTGTAGTGGGAAATATTTTTCACGCAGACAAAGCCGCGAGCAACACCTAGTAACATATAATTCAATCGCGTATTTTTCAAAGTCAATTTTTTCACAATTTATTCTCAAGAATGCTTCAATATTATTTTTCTAGAACGCTTAGATTGAGTTTATCCAGAAATTATTGTTCCTATCGAATATGAAAATGCTAACAATAGAGTTTCTTGGCTATTCAGCTCGACAGAAATCGACAATCTGATTCGAACTTCCAAGTTGGAGTTTTGCTTCAGAAGAGTTTGCTAAAGCTCGTGCGAACGCAAGTTTTATACTTACCATAATGCGATTTTGTGGATGTAAAAATACTTAGTTTTCACTTAATAACGTCATATTATTACCTATTATAATTGTATCCATTAGACTATTATAAAACTGATGGTTGAATCAGTAAGTTGAACCAGTGTTAGTTTCATCGTAGCGCAGTGTCTCTTGCAAGAAGTTGACTTCGTCTGCAGGTGCTTTAGATTGTGAAACTAAACCCCGGGTTCTATTCCCAGAGTAAGCAATTAAAATTGTTGAGTTAATTGATTGGTAAAACGTACGTGAGGTGCATCAGCATTGAAATCATTTGGACGTTGGCTTTGGCAAATAGACTTTTGTGTTCACTGCATTTGGCTGAATATCCGGCATCAGCAATATCCAGCGCAGCTTGGATTCTTGTCGGATATTCGGTAATCCAGCAAATCACTATCTGTCTCATCTTTAGTCATTTGATTACTTGTATTTCTATGCGATTAATTTTCCACTTAAGTAGGTACAGAAAATATCTATCTATACTAATTTATAAAGCTGAAGAGTTTGATTGTTTGATCGCCTTAATTACAGATTTAGAGTAGGCGTTATCTTAACAGCTACTAAACCGATTTGTTTTTTTTTTCATTAAAGGGTAGTTATAGTATTGGTGAGTGCTATAGGCAACTATTTATTCCGGGGATATATTTGAAACAACTCATTCACGCGGCCGAGCAGCGAGCAAAAGCTAGTGCATATAATGTAAAAATGAATCTCTATTTCCCTAGGTCACGCAATGACGACTCAATTAATTTCATTCTTATTTTTTTAAGTTTTCTTATACTTTGTAGAAGGTTCTCACAGAATGAAAACTTAAGAAAATTGCTCAGAAAATTAAAAAATTTCAGAAAACTTAACAACTATTTTAACTTCGCGCCTTTGACAGTTTGCGCGTTTGATGATTGTGAACTTAGCAGATAGCTGTTTCTCATTATTTTTTTATAAATATATTTTTATGTACGTGTGTGCCACTGAAGTCCTCTTAAATCATTGGACCGATTTTGATAAAAAAAAATATGTGATTTTGGGCGGGTCCTTGGATGATTTAGATGCCGAATTGGACCCGGTACGTGGCGTTGTTTTCGGAATCTAGGATATTATCTCCTTTTAGGCCAGGTCAACGTCTGTCGGGGCTAGTAGTATACAATAATAGTAATAATAGTGTTGGATACATGTCCTTACAAGCCTTCCAAAAGGACCGCCCGTTACGCCGTGATTTCCTGCAGGAAAGATACAACGTAATAATAATAAGTATAAAATAATAATAGTTAACACCTGCCTAATGCTGTTCTGCTATTTACATATCAGTAGTCATTGACAAGATAAGGCAATATTTTAATTACTAGTAAATAAAATACTTATTTGAAATAAAAATACATATAAATATTTGCATTTCAACTTACTTGTTTATCAAACCAACCAACCAACAAAAAAATAATAATTAATAAAACGATTTTTGTCACGTGACCTCGTAATAATGTTCCGTTTACCTATTTGCGATATGCTCAGCGCAATGTTTGCCGACTACCGGCCTGTCAGACGCAGTGACACGATCGGAAATGGGTGCAAGCAGAAATTAGCCATACAGGAAAATACCGCATACATTGGAAAATTGTTCAGAATTCATTCATTCTGGCTACATTCTCGTTAAAAACCGTGGAGGAATTTTTTATTCGGGTGCTATTTATAAAAAAAATATTTCGATTCAATCATAAGAGGTGATAGGCACAATATTTATTAACAAGTTACTTAAATATCGTGACTGTATCAGGGCGTAGTTGTATTGTTGGCGCAGCATTCTCAGATTCGAATCCCGCGTCAGGAAGAGTGATATTGGGTTTTTCTGTTTAGTATCAGCCCGGAGTCTGGAATTTGTACCCGATATAGGCTCGCTCCCTATACCATCATGGAACGGAAACACACGGCGAAGAGTGTTTCCACTATTTGTGCTAATGCTTACCCTAACGGGACGACGGCGCGGCGTAAGTGTGTGTCTATTGTTTTAAATATCTTTTTAATATAACTAAACAAAGCTGTAAATTAAAGCCATATACGTACATAGGTGTCCGACGTAGCCTTTAAATAATTTCCACAGAGGACAAATAAAATAGATTAAGTTTATTTAAGTCAAAGGAGAAAATATTTGTGCCGCTCTTCTCTAAGTAGACATGTGTTTGATCTTGCAAAACACACGTTTTCGCGCGGTAAACGAGGAAGTGCTTTTAATGCGGTTTACAGTTGGGGAGCTATTGGCTTGCTTACACCGGCATGGAGAATACCAGTAACTCATAGGGAATGCATTCTAAAAATACTGAAACGCGGAGCACACTGCGCACAAACGATGTTAAACAACATTCTTAATGTGATATAAGCAAAAGCTAGATGAATGACATCGAAATAAAATGATAATATGGATTTGTTTAGAAAGGTATTTTTGTACGTATTCATAGCTTGAAGATTCAGACGTAGACGCTATTAGTATACCTATATTTCGCCGATTTAGCATCCGGACTCATAATAGGAGGTGAGCCTATCGCCATATGTGGCAGAAATCCCGGGCGTGCTCGATTTTATTACAAATAAAAACATATTCATTGATTTATTTATTTTGGTACACCAATAGCATAACATATTACATTTTATCATATTCCTATAGGTATTATTGTGAATCATTATACAATTGCAAATATGTTTGCCTATTAAAGGTGTACACAGCTTTGACCAAAAGGTGAATTTACAATTCATTTATTTATTTAACAATTTACATTAGTTACTTAATTTGGGTTTAAATCTCAAGCTTCACAGTTTACATTGTGCAAATCTACGTGTGCTGCTACTATATCTATGAATATAGCAATATTTTAAAATATTGAGCTGCAAAACAAAATAGCTAACTTCGGTTCGTTTTTACTCGGAATTCTATGTTGCCAATGGATCACAGTAAAGTTAACAAATAAAAAAAAGTTTCGGATATGTGGAACTAGACCTCATGCGATACGTCACACAAGCTTCGACCTACTTACTTTCATATTGAACTCCAGTTTTCAACTTACTATCTCTACTAAACGTTGTAACTGGCCTATTCTGTATACGAACGCTTTACTAAAAACTGACTAAAATAAAGAAATGTAATTATTTTAAAAAGCAGTTTTTATTTTCATACTACGCTGGGATTCACGCAAAGTATCTAATTTATTACATTTTAATATGAGTTTTGATGTATCTAAAAAATCTATAACTGAACTGCAATTCTTAATTACGTGGCATTTTTATATAGTCCTTAAATAAATGTTTATATTTGCTTTTAGAATCTACATGTATCATCGGATAGTGTATACCAAGTGTGATCATATTTTCTGACACGTTTGTGATGTTCGTCCTAATACAGGAAAACATTTATGATCCCGGCTGCAGACGATGCGTAAACCATAGTAGTACTCTTAATGACTGCGTAAATTTAGAACGATGCTATTTTAGTTTCACCTGCACCAGAGATATTATATATCTGTACGTAGGCTGGAATACACTGACTCACATACTACTATATATCGTATATATAGTAATTACTATATATAGTACTACATATACGTATAATTCCTTTCTAACCAAATTTCGCCCACGGTGGCCAACCTCAACGGAGATCAGTTAAGTATGCAGGAGACATTATAGTGTACAAGTGTGTGCGCAATACACACATGCACTCTCTGTACCTTCACTCTTATAGTCCGGTGAGACGGCAATCCGACATGACCGGAGAGAGATCAGGTAAGATCAGATACATATAGGTACTAATAAATAGAAGAAGAACAATCAGGCGACGTACTGATGTTAATTGACGCCGGTTTTTACAGCTGTTGGTATCAACCCAGTCGTACTGACCATTTATTTTGCAGGCAAAAATGTCTGGAACTTAGCTCTATAACTTAGTTTTGGGATGACATCGCAGTTTTTTATATTTCTATTTTCTCTTAACATTCGAAAAGACTTTGCAGCCTTCATTGTAGACTGAGGTGCAAGTCGTCCGAAAATTATAATATCTACCTACATTTTCAAATTATATTTTTTTTTACAATATTTAACGACGTTATATCATTTTGCGTAGATCGGACAGTTTTTAGTCATTATAAAAAACCGCGATAAAATCCGAAATTGTTTCATTGCTATGTATAATATTCGCGTAAATATAAGAAATCCTAATTAAAATACCACGTTATATTATAATAACACCGAGCCTCTATAGAAAGAGAATTTAAATATATTGATTTCGTGATTTCCGCTTGGTTTACCACGAAATGAACTTCAAATACTGTTATCTATTATATTTTAATGTTGAAATAGTTTAATGTAAAATAATAGTAATTGTTTGTTTAGCTTAATAATTAATCGGTGCCACCATGCGTGTAATTTGTGTGACGGTACCTACATAAAATGTTTTGATTGCGGCTAATCATTTCCACAGGATTGAATATCACGCGATTTAAACCGTTGCTAACAATAACATTTCAATTATCCTAATAATACTATCTGATAGGTTATTATGTAATTATGACATACATATTTTGTAGAGAATCTGTGAAATTGACTAATAAAATTACTATCTAATAATTGCCCTTGAATATTTTTCTTTGGGTAGAATTTTACAATTTTACTGTTTTTATAGCTGTAATGTATTAACATAAAGACGGAATTCCGAGTATATATTCATTAGAAATTATATACAATGTCACACAATGGAAGAAATATTGTATTAGTCTTACTAATTACTTACGTACTTTTTTATATTCAATAGTAATAATTATAATCTGAATTTTAACACAACGTATTATTATCATTATAATCACCTTTTCAAAGATTCTAAAAGTCCAAACAGTAACGTGAAATATTTCTTGTATTTAAATGATAATCGCAATTCATTATATGATTTTTTATATTCCAGTGTTAATGGTATTCGTATTTCTTATTCGATTGAAGTAGAAAGAGAATTTACGTGTGATAATCTTTCATTTGCACTTCTCGATCGCGATGCTTCCTTTCGCCAAAAGTAATGCATAATGTAGTTGGTCATTATTCATCGTCGAATGTTTTATTCATCGTCATGTACTTGTTATCAGAATATTATAATTTTATTTGAGTTGTACTATTTTTAATGTTTGTGTCATTAACAAGCGGGAGGAATTTGCGATGGGACATAATCAAGTCATACTAACAGTTCGTCAAATTTATTAAAGCGTAATGTGAAGTAGCCAGACACGTTAGCATAGATGTGGTGACGATTGGGGGATAAGGGAAGAGAATTTCCATGAAAATCATTTATAAATACCAGTGTAATCTTGGAGAGTACACCCAAAGCATTTTTTTAAAGAATTGGTAGAATTATCCGGCAGAGCCTTTTTTTTTTTTTTTTTTTTTTTTTGTTTTCGCGGAGAAAGTGCCTTATTACTACCGCCCAGCCTTCGTGGGGGCGACTGAGCGGTTATGCTGGGGTAACCGTGCCTTACGGCCCGGCGTTGAGCCGCCCGGATTTGATGGTGACCTTCAGGCGACCGCCGGGCCGAGTCCCTAACCCTATATACAACTTAACCTATGCACGGCCTACCAGCTAAAACTCCGCGGTGGCCCTCTTCGGCGCATTAGGGACGGCTGCGGGCTTCCTCTGACGTCTAAGTGTCTAGTCTGCGACCGCAGCCGCCCCTGCGCGGTGCCGCCTTACGGCCCGTCTCCTATGGGGGCTAAGAATCCCCCGCCCACCGAAGGACGCCCTCGGCGTCTACGGCAGCGTGAGGCCAACTACACACAGCCGTCCAACCCCGGGGTCAAACCACAAATTTGCAGATATGCACAGAAATGCACTAGGGCGGACAGCCCCTGCTGCCCGCCGACGACCCCTTCGTGGCCCCTATTAGTCGCCTCGTACGACAGGCAGGGGATACCGTGGTGGAATTCTCCAAACGCCCCCATTCCACAGGGCGGGAGACGCCGGTCAGTCGTCCACCCGGCGCCTCCTACGTCTCCTCTGACGGCGGGAGGGATCGGCCCGTTCCCGATCCCTCTCGGCACTCTCCTTCTGCGAGAGGACCACCTCGCAGAAGTGGGCTACCGCACGCCAGGCCTCCGGGCTGCTGACCATGGCAGCGACCACGGCCGGCAGCGAGGTTCTCCTCCGACGACTGAAACGAGAGCGCTGCGCTCATCGTCCCAGGCTGGGCAGGACTCCAACGTATGTTGGGCCGTATCCCGCGGGCAGTTGTCACAATGGTGACACACGGCGCTTTCCTCTGTTCCTACTATCTGACACAGGTACTCCCCGAAGCACCCATGCCCGGTGAGCACCTGTGTCAGGCGAAATGTCGCCGCGCCGTGGCGCCTGTCCAGCCACTGTGCAAAGACAGGACGCACTGCCGCGACGGCCCGAAGCCCCGCTGTGGGGGCCTCCAGCCTGAGACGCCACTCCTCCACGGCGGCTCGCCGTAAGGAGGCCCTTTTGGCCTCCACCTCCTTCGGGGCCGGACGCTGCCCGTTCCTGAACGCCTCCTCCCTCCAGTGAAAAGCGTCGGAGAGAGATTTGGCGTCCAGATCCCAGGGCAGGAATCCGGCCAAAACACAAGCCGCCTCGTACGAGACCGTGCGGTACGCCCGTATGGCCATCCGGCAGAGCCTGGCGAAAACATGTTATTGCTTCCAAATGAATTAAATTATTCATTAAAAAAAAAAACCCTGATTAGTCTGGAATTGTGTGATAAGTCATTCTCCTGTAACATTCCTGTAACATTGTGTGTAGAAATTGTCACATTGAAACTTAAGAGCATTAGTTGCAAATTGCACCTCAAGTTGCGCTTTCGTAAACAGACGTGAATTTCTGTTATAACAATGTAGGTGTATACTCGTGTATATAGATTTACTGACCGCCTAAAATGTTTCAAAATCGCATTTCGCAAAATTTCATTAGAAGAAACGATACTTTTATTCTATTTAACTTTACTCTAAAGAAAAACCATTTCTCAAATACTTGTTTACGTACGTTGAGTGCGATTTGAAATTAAAATATAAAAATACATACAAATTATTTTCCTCTAAAACAACAATAATTAACAGCAAGTTTTAAGCACATGTAAAGTCTATATTGTTTGTTTAGCGTAACCGACGCAATTGGGCCATAATCCCCCGATGATTTCACATCACTATATAAACGTAAACTTCAATGTAAAGTGGTAAAGTTCAGTATGCCGACTTCAACATGTTTATGTGAGTTTGCAAGTTAAAACAGACACGCGACAAGTTTCTAGCTTTTGTTACAACTTTACGTACCTATATTTTAACTCAGAATACACTTAGGTTCGAATAATGTTCGGTATGAGGACCTCCGATACGCGTCTTCGTGATATCTATTTAAAATGTTCGTATACGGAAACTTAGCGCTGAAATGTAGACCTTTATTCATCTTTCAGTTATTTTCTTGTAAAGACTGTTACCGTTTTTTAAAAAGATAAAAGCGTATGTATACTTTGGGACTATGGGATTATTAAGCCCCATTTAGCTTATCCAAAATGTCCAAATCGGCTTTCAACGTCAGGACTTTGGCGTCCACAGCCGCTTTTATATAACTGGAGATCAATAGCTAGAAATAGGTAAATACATACAAGGACATACATTTAGTAAAGAGTTGAGGTCGTCACGCACTGCCAATTTGCTTAAGTGATGTAATAAAGCGGTTTTATGAATACAGAGACCCTAAAGTAGAGACGGTGCTACACTCATACGAAACAGCCTTATTCAATAGAATTGATGAAAAATAAGAAAGACTGTCCGTGTCATCGCATTTTGCATGCCTAGAGCAAGTGTAATTTTGAAAATGTAGCCTATATCCTTTACTAGGGGTCAAGATCAAATTACATTAAATGTTTCGCTATGAAAGTGGAACAAGCAGACATGAGTTACTTTCGCATTTATAATATTACAGACTTAGAATGCAAGATCAACAAATACTGCAGCTATGTTTTGCAGTTGAAGTAAAATTAGTTTTTACATGTTATAACGTCGCTAGTTGAAATTTATCTTGGCATGCCAACTGTATGATGCAATTTAAATGAAACACTTTGAAATAAGTTTTTTTTCAAAAACATTTATGTGTCTGAAAATAATCCTAACAAAATGTATTTTCAAATTTGCTTTGATGTATATTCTTTTAAAGTTAGTAATTAAATTTAGTACCTCTAAAACTCGTTGAATTACAAAATAAATAACTTACCATATGAAAATACACAATTTAGATTAGTTTTTTAGGCTGTTGAAGCTTTGGGTCAAATAGTATAAGACAACTAAATTATTTGACAGATAGCTTTTATCGAAAGATTACAAAACCCATCCTTATATCTATACTAGTGGTTATAATTGTAATCTATATATATAAAAATCAATTGCTGTTCGTTAGTCTCGCTAAAACTCGAGAACGGCTGAACCGATTTGGCTAATTTTGGTTTTGAATTATTTGTGGAAGTCCAGGGATGGATTAAACGGTGACGAACATAAATAATAAATAACGGAAAATACTAAAACGTCAATATAAGTTTTCAATACAAAATGTTCCTACCTGTCAAACATTTCATGTCTTTTCTCTTTTTAGAAATAAAGAACTGTAACATATATATAGATGTATTCAGAAATAAGTCTGTTTCATAGTTGTAATATGAGGTCCGATTTCTTTGGTTTATTTTGTTCAAATACAAAACATTTCAGAAATAAATAAAGTGTAAAAGTGTCAGTGGGTTCTTAAAAATAGAAAATAAATAAATAAATTTCAAGACTATTATTAAAATCTATCATCAATTTGTCAGTGCGTGAGAACTTTATTTATTGTTATTGTCGCAAAATGCCACGGAGAAGATGACTTTGATCGTCGAAGTTAATCAAATGTGCGACAAGCTACCGCACGCGTAAACCGTACTCTCGACTAGCGAGAGACAGATAATGATAACGTACGTATTGTATGGCAAAATTGTGTTTCACAATAATTAATAATAATAAATGTATGTAGGTGATACGAAGTTCACCGGGTCATCTAGTAATCAATATATTGGATATTTAATTTCGGTATACCTAAAGGACGGAAAAACAATCATGGAGAAATGAGACAGTAAGCTTACATAATACATGTGAACATTTGGCTCAAAAGAGTTGTATGCGTTACAGACTTTTGAAAAAGGGATTGGAATGTTGCAAAGTCTCCGGTAATCTCACTGACCGTACGTAACGCAGCAAAACTGCAGGTTTACATGCCGTCGGTTCGCTGTGATACAGTGGGATTCAAAAGCGGTTATGTCCTGTACCCAGTTTTATTGTGTAGACAAAACAGCTACAGAGCGTTTTCCTGTTTCAGTATACTGCGATATTATTTCGTCAAATATGTTTAGCGGTTTTATTTTATTTTTGTGGACATCAGCTTTGTATTTTACATGATATGTTATGATCTTTTTGGCAACAGCCCTTTTCAATAAGTTACTCAAACCGTAGATGTAAATAAAAAAAAGTATAAGTTTCGAACAAAAAATAAATATTCGTTATTTATGGATGATTTTTGTTATAAAGGTAAAGACGAGTACGTGGTTTCATGTAGTAACACAAAATCAAAATAAGCCTGTATGAGATTGTGCGTGGAGGTAGGTATTTTCAAAATGCTGCATGCGTCGGAGAATAAGCAGCTTTACCCAGATAATACCGAACATACCTGTCAATTGTGAGTAATTCTGATCGAAAATTCACTCAGCCAATGTGGACTGAACTGAGGAACTTGATCTCGTAGTCAAAGTGCCATTCGACTGACGGAACAGTTCAGTGGCGTTTATTGAAATGTCATACGTCTATGCACTCTAGGGCCAACTTCATACGGGAAAAGTTTAGGCCATGTTCTGCCGAGCTGATCGGGAGTACCTTGTTAAAAAGTTCCAGCTTTATACTTTGAAACATACGAATCAGATTTACCGTTAATTACTAACGGCGGTTAGCTTGGATACGCAGGTTAATGGGAGTAAGTTGACGATCCACTTATATTTATTCGATTTATTTATTTATTATTTTATTTATTTCAATTAGAACGGATAAACCAATTACACTAATTAAGTTAATAATAACAATATATAACTATAGTAAAAAATGAAACAGATCAATAATCGACTTAATAACTACATGAAGTATGCGGTATCATGAGTTAATTTCACAATAATGCAAACATTCATACTGGATCACGTTCCAATCAGCCGAAAAACGTCAAAATCGGGTGCGCTATTAAGAAGTGCATTAAGAGCGTTGAGAGTTCGCGGAATCGGTGATCTAGAACGTGCTACAGTACGGCACCGCGGGACAGCAAACAGATTGTGCGTCCTACTACGACAATACTTGTATGGTACAAAGAGCCTACAGAGCTCGTTATTCAGATCAGGAGCGTCTATTAACCCTCTCAGTATTTTGCACATGGTTGTTATTTGGTCATACCATCTCCTGACTTCAAGGGAGTTGTATCCTAGACATCCCAGTAGGAATTTCGTTGGGTACATGTAAGGATAGTAGGCATAAATACGTTTGTATAAATATCTTAAAAAGGCTTTTTGGACCTTCTCAAGCATGAGTGCATAAGTGCTCTCATAGGGATGCCAGACACATGCACTTGCCTCAATTTTGCTGCGAACCAATGCAGAAAAGATGATTTTGATCACACTAATGTTGTGGAAATCACGCGAATTACGAAGCACGAAACCCAAGCGCCGATAACATTCTTGTGTCAATGTTATGATATGGTCGTGAAATGTCAGTTTTCGATCAAATGTGACTCCAAGATCTTTAATTGTTTGTGTTTTTGCGATTATTTCCGTGCCAAGTGTATAGTCGTAGTTAATTGGTCGTCGCATTCGACTGAAAGTCATCCCAGAACATTTTGATAGGTTGAACTCCATTTTATTTTCAACGCTCCATTGAAATACAGCTTCAATGTCATACTGAAGTAATACACAATCCTGCTCCGTTTGAATTTCACGGAAAATTTTGATGTCATCCGCATAGAGAAGACATTTCGAGTATTTGATGACTGTGGGGAGATCGTTAATCATCATTATAAATAGAAGAGGGCCAAGAATTGATCCTTGACTTACTCCAGAGCGCGTATGATAAGGCTGGGATTCGTACAATCCAAGCCTCACATACTGCTGGCGATCACGGAGATAGTCCGCGATAAACTGCAGAAAACCTGGAGCCAGACCCAAAAGAGAAAGTTTTTCTAGCAGTATGTCGTTGTTAACTCTATCAAAAGCCTTCCGGAAATCGAAGTATAGGACATCCACTTGTCCCCGTGATCGAGTCGGTCAGAAATAAAGTCAACCATAGTTAACAAGTTAGTGTTGACTGACCTTTTCCTTCTAAAACCGTGTTGCTCATTACATAGGAATGGTTCAATCTGTTTGTACATTTTTGTATGGAGAGTATGTTCAAATATTTTAGCCAGAGTAGAAAGTATAGCTATTGGGCGATATTCTTCAACACATGACTTGTTGGGGCTTTTAGGTATGGGAGTGACTCTAGAGAGCTTCCATTGCGGAGGATACTGGCCGGCTCTAAGAGCAAGGTTAAACAAGTGACACAGAGGATTAACAAAGAAATTACGGCCTTGCTTAAGAAGCCAAAGAGGAATGCCATCAGGACCAATTGAGCTGCTAGATTTTAAACTCCGAATCGTTATCTCACGTCATTCGGAGTGACCTCATGTACGATAACATGTCTACTAGAGAGTAGTGGATTTTGATTTTTTATTTGGGATAAGTCGAGTTTGGGTATTTCAGGTAGAAATACACTGGAAAAGAAATCAGCAAATGCTTCAGCAGCCTTAACACCGCTGACAGAGATGCCTTTATAGTCCACCTTTGACTCAAAACCGCCCATAGATCGTAGACTCGATACATGGCGCCAAAAAGCTCATGGAGGATTGGACTTGATATTTTGCTCGATTCTAGCCAGATAAGTCTCGTAAGCAATAGCAATTCGTTCCTTTAGCTTTGATCTTAGAGCAGAGAAGAAATAATAAGTATCTTGGGAGCCGGTGTGCTTCCATTGGCGGTGGAGCTTCAACTTAAGTTTCGTGTCCTCAATAATATCGCGCGTACCTAAACCAAACCGGGTATCTTCTGCTTGGAGTAGTTTTACGTACTTTTTTAGGAATACAGGTGTCGAACATATTATACATGATATCATAAAAATAATTTACGCTTTGATGAACGTCATTCATTTCGTAGAGGTCATTCCATGAGAAATTAGAAACCAAGTCATGTAAAGCCGTATAGTTACCTTTTATAAAATTCCAGTCCTTACGCGCATCTAAAGTAGCAGGCTCGAAATGATCTGAACAACGAGAAGCTGACATTTTGATATAAATTTCAAGAGGAGGGTGGTAAGCATCAGGAGGTACAATCCCTTGTGTAGCTCTAACAATTATTTCACGCAGGTTTGTGTTGTCCCGCGTCAGCATAATATCCAACTTTCCACCATAAATATTTCTTATATGATTATTTTCTGACAAGTTACAATATGACAAGAAGTAATTAAAGTAGTTGTTTATATTCAGTGATGCACTATTTAGATTAATGTCGCCACAAATTAGACTGTGCCTTTAAAGTATTAATGAAGCTTTCTACCTTGCAAAACCATCTCATGTAATCGCTGTCGCTAGCGCTTGGTTTGACATAAACTATGCACACATAAATAGTACTTCCGTGTAAAACATAACTAGCCCTTAAGTCTTCACCATGGTCTGTTTCAAAGTTCCCGAGCCTTTGGAGGATGATGGGAGCACGCGCAGCCAGGAGTACGCCTCCGCAAGCAGTATTTCTGTCCCGTCGCACTATGCTCCAATCAGCGCACGCAAGTTCAGAATCTTCCACAGATGTGTCGAGAAAAGTCTCAGTAGCAGCAATAAGATCGTGTTCCGAGATTAAGAGGTTATTACGCCATAAACGAAGTTTGGTTTTGAGTCCTCGCACGTTCTGATAAAGAGCCCGAATGTGAGCGCTTTTTTTGCATTTCGCTTCCGACACGAAAGGGCTGAATGCAAGATGTTGATATGGCATCACGGGTAGTCTCGATAGTATTTACAGACTTCCTATTATAATTTATCCACCGTTTTATCTTCGCATGGATAGGCCAGACGTCAGCAGAAAAACATAATTCATAGTAGGCCATAGGTACTCCGATCTTGTAAGACTTGTAGTTTCCTTTTGGTTTTAATTCTTCCACGGTAACGGAAACAGCTGGGCATAATTGTTGTAAGTACTCGAGAACTTCTTTACCATTGGATGCCATATTCCACAAGTGTAAATACTTTACAGGCTCAGCTGCCTTTATGGTGGTCACGGACGGACCAGCCGTTCCGCACATAGAAGTAGGAATACGGCTCCTCCGTTTCTTCACTTCAGTCCATTGCTGGTCATCTGCAGTAACTCCCTTGTTACTCACATTTATTTCCTTGCTATGTTCAGGGTTAAACAATTTTTTTCACTCATCGCCTCTTTAGAGATGTTTTTGTCTGAAACCTCAATTGAGCTAAGGATTTTTACTTTAGTTTGCTCTTGTCGAAACTCATTTTTATTGGTTATATCTTTAGTCTGATTAACGTGTTTCGATGTAAGGTTAGATGAGTTCTAATGGTATTTTGCTCGGGACTGAATGTATTTTGTAATCGAATGGATAGCGGCCATCGTACTTATGATCAAAAGGCCGCCATTTTCTATTTTCGAAGAACGACCTCAATCTACTCTTCTTACCCGTTATAATTAGACGTCATTTTGCTAAGCATATTATCCTTTATAGTAGTTTTGTAATGTCACCAAATAATCCTATACTTAAATACATATTATAAACTTGTTTTTGCTCATGGCTCCATAATTTATTTCCCGTAATAAAATCCTACCAGAAAATATTTATCATAGTTTCAGTACTTAGACAATATAATATTATAACAGACTCGTCGCATAGCTATGCTCTTTTCTTTCTGCCAAAGTTTAAGCACAAATGTTTATGTACACATTTATAATGACAGTTATAGTGTAAAAAAAGATGAGTGTTTAAGATTTATTTATGTGTACTTTCATAGCGCCACAAAGCACTATAGTATATGTGTTGCATTTCGTACGTAGCAGTGTCATTAAAAAATGTTTTTTGTTCGCGAGAACAAGCACATTTCGCGTCCTTTCTAGACGGTTTAATTTTCAATGTTTACCAAAATAACTGTGATATTAAACATCTACACATATTATCACACTTATAATTTTCACAAGATTATATGTGGTACTTAGTGGCGTCATCATGTATTTGTAAATGCAAAAACTCCAATTAAATATATGTTCTCAAGCATAAGTACCAAAAATACAAGTTAGTATCTAACTAACAAACTATAGTACAGTCTTCCAGACCACATATTGTCTCTCTCCTATAATAATTTGTCCTTTAAACGAAGCGTGAAGCAACATTTGTGCAGTCCAGTACAACGATACGACCAACGAAGAGATGCTTATTTCTAATTGGCCGGTTTTAGACCCTTGCATTTATCCTTTACTGTAATAGGTTAGCCTTTAGTAAAACCAACAGATAAAATAAACGTTAATTTTCCAATATATTTAATTTTGTAATTAAGGAGTAGTTCATAATGTGCTGTCGAGAAGGAGAGAAAGAAGTGTAAGAGGAGAAGACAAGAAGAGTTTACTTTAAATGAGGAGTTGCTGAAGATGCTGACGCACATGTCAATTTCATATTTGTCTATTGTTAATTTGCCTTTTATAAGTAGCTTAATTATGAGAAACAATCAAGAAGAAATATGAAAAAATTATGAACTGTGAAAAAAATAAACAGAAAGTTAAGGTCCAATAAAAAATATATAAAATTCTTATTTACAAAGATATAAATGTCCATTTTAAGAACGACGAAAAATGTTAACCTAGTAAATTTTTTGCTTGTACCAAGTAAAAAAATTACGTAAATAAAACTGCCTAAAATTGTTGCGGCATGTGAAATGTTAAGCCACGTCGTTAATCAAATTTTGCGCTCTTTTCTTCCAAATGTCTAGACTTATTTTGGGAATATACTATAACATCTACCTAGCATTAATTTTATATGTACGGCTAAATAAAAGGAAACACAAATATTTCGAGTTGTTTCTCCTATAATAGTAAAGAGTTACTAACCCATCGCGTTACTATTTTCTAAGTATAGGTAATTATAATTGGTTGGTCATTAACCAACCAAGTAATTATACTAAATATTATGTCTTCCTTATGCTACAAACTGTAGTCAATCTGTAGGTATAATTTAACATTTTATATTGGTTAAAAATTATTAAAACACGAGCAAAATAATCCGCTTTGTCATTCGTGTTGTGTTATTTGCACATTCAATATTTTTTGAAGCATCTGATTTGGATGAATAACGATATCTGAATAACATATTAATAATATCTTAGTAACGCGTAGATATATAATATTCAATTATTTTTTAGTTTTCAGTGGTTTATGAAAGCGGTTTTATTTTTTTGTTCGAAATATTGCTACTTTTGTTAATCAGAAGTATATCCAACAGAACCCAAAAGAATCATCAAAATCTTATTTGATTAACTTACTTACTGCATTTTCAGAGTCCAAGGTCCAGCAGCAATATTCTGAATTTAGAAGGACACGAAAGCTATACCGGACCCACACCAAAAGTAGTCTTTCTAATCCTATTCGATTTTGAGGTGTTCTATTCTGCATCTTTGAAGTTCAAGGATCGTCTATAATATTTGTAATGTTAAAACATTGTTAAAGGCATACTTAGTAACAATTTTCCTAATTGTTTCCTGGCTAATTCTTTTAAATTCCTTGCTGAATTTTTGAAGTCGTAGGTCCATTGCCAAATAAATTTATATAGTATTAAATTTATATACTGTGAACCTCCACCAAACACAACACAAAAAGAATTTTCAAAATTGTCTCATAATTCGTTATGTTATTACGTAGCATACATACAAAAACAAATCAATCGAATAAACAACTTCCTCCTTTTTTGACGTCGGTTAAAATAATAAATTCGATCTGTTGGGCATCGTGAAAACGGTTTTGCTGATTTAAATAAAATATGGACGAGGGTTAGTTACCTTCCTCATACCTTAAGAAAATAGATAGGTGGAGAAATCCACACATTTTCAAGATTATGAATACATTTTCTTCCATAGGGATTACATAAATATTAATGAAGTACTTGACCGTTTAAGAATACTGACAATGCATTTTTAAATCATCTCAAATATCTAGATTATGTAAATTTGTAGTACTAGTTATTAACTTGCTATATTGTGATGAATGCTAATCTCGGCTCTGTGTATCTTATTAGGTTGTAAACCAAAACAAGACAGAGTTAGAGAAGGATCAAATTATATATTATGAACATCATAATGTTCCGTGATTTTACAGCAGATACTATTCAACCAATTTTTTTGTTTTATCTCTATTGAAATTAGATGTGATAGGGTCCTCGACCTGTTAGAGGGACTTAACCTCGGGAAGGCGGTTGATAAAACCTAAACTAAATTATTACTACGTGTTTGAATAAGTGTATTGCGCCGAAATTTCATGAGAATAGGATCCACGTGCAAGAAGACGTGATAGATTCTAGGATATCTGCAGCGTGTTTTTTCGAATAGAATTAGTAGTAAATCATAAATTTTATTCACAACCGAGTATTTCATCAGTAATTTTAGTAGTAGTAGTAATTATTCTTCCTTCTTATTTAGCTATAATTTAGGCTCTAAATTCAATGCCCCCATCCGTGCTATCAAGTAAGTACTATTATCGCGTATACCTAATAATCGTAAGTAGAATATGCTGAATGTCATCGATCAATAATTACAGGACCCGTACCCATATATTATAAGTATGTATATTGTATACTTGAACGTTAATATCTTCTGTTGAACATAATAGCGCCTGTTACAAGCAAGTGTTCTGCAGACGATTATTTTGTGAAACGTCGTATCTGAATTAGTTGCACAGATGTGTCGCAGTCTGAGGCCCGGCGTGTTATTTGCTTGCTTCGACTAAGCGCACATTGTACTCAGATTTCAAAGAGACAAACCCCTTTGCGATGAAGTTCTAACGAAATACTTTTTCGTAATAATACTTTTGGAACGGTGAATAATTTTGGTACGTGTGCGTAATGTCTTATACTTTATGTCGAATTTTATTAAAATCTCATGGTATATTACGTGATCGTTCACTCACAATTATGAGATATTGTTTGAAAGTGGTTCCAAATTTATCGATATTTTTTTATGGCAAAAGAGTTCTCCAATAATGGTGATACCTGAGCAATACATGATATTCAAGTCTTCCTTTCTAAACTTAACATCATTTCGATCTATTCCAGAGTCCATTTTTCAATAAATACTATGCTAATAACCTTTAATTCTTCAATGAGTGCAGTTGTGGGCACCTAAATGTTATTTATAAAATGTAATTCCCCAAAGTTATTTTATAAAAATCTTGTGACCCCGTCCTAATAAAAATAACACAAACAGGTGCCTTAATAACAAAAAGTCACGCTTGGAGAGACATCGCAACGCAGTATCGGATAAAATCAGCATTGAAGGTGGATCGATGTGTAAGCACTTAGCCGTAACACGGCTGCCTGTGGCAGTTTTGCTCGGACAGGCTTTTGAAAAGATGAGAAATAGTTATTTTCTCGTTGCGGACTCCCCGTGACGATTAATCATCCTTACTCCGCGGGCGGCGTGGATTGACCTATGTAGTGCCCGCATTACTTCAGACTTTCGTCTTGTTTTGCTGCATGTGTCTGCGAGTGTCGCGTTAACTTCTCTTGTGTTTTTTGCTCGTGACCTTGTCACTAAGGCGCGTAAAGTTTTGTGTTAGGAGCTGTGCAGACTTTATCATATTGCCGACGCACGACATTTTATGCCTCCAGTTGCGATTATGGGCACCAGTGTCTCCGTATTCGATAGTCGACACAGTTCCGTTAATCTCACTTTATCTTATCTTACTATTATTACTTTACTAATAATATAAATGTAAAACGTTGTGAAAAATTTTGTATGTTTATATGCCTGAATGTTTGTTAGAAATAAATGCAGACATACTTTAACGGATTTGAATGACATTTGGGAAACACGTAGACAACGCCCTGGACTAACATATAAGCTACTTTTTATTCTGATAACTTGCTTCCGTGGAAAATATTTGATTTTTAAATAGATGTCGCTGGCGTCGAACAGATAGCGGTATGGGTTGGAACAGTGAAGTAGGGACTTTTATCGTGGGAACGGTTTTTAACGAGGAAAAACCTGTGAGCAAAACTCGGTTTCTATATAATTAGTCTGTGGTCAAGTAATAATAATAATATCAGCCCCGTATTATATACTTGCCCACTGCTGAGCACGGGCCTCCTCTACTACTGAGAGGGATTAGGCCTTAGTCCACCACGCTGGCCTAGTGCGGGTTGGTAGACTTCACACACCCTCGAAATTCCTATAGAGAACTTCTCAGATGTGCAGGTTTCCTCACGATGTTTTCCTTCACCGTTAAAGCGAACGATAAATTCACAAAGAATACACACATGATTTTTAGAAAAGTCAGAGGTGTGTGCCCTTGGGATTTGAACCTGCGGACATTCGTCTCGGCAGTCCGTTCCACACCCAACTAGGCTATCGCCGCTTAAGTGGTCAAGTGCCAACCGCAGATTATTGTAGGTCTAAATAATGTCGAAATAAAATAAATTGTGTACAAAAGGGTTCAGTTTCTGACTGTATCATATATATAGCGCAATTTAATTGCGTTTGTTTTGAAGCGCGTCTAGGTATTTTAATTTATTCCAATTTCTAAGGAATTGTTAGATTAAATATTATAAATGACAATTAATAAACTGTAGGTACGTAATATTATAAATAAATACAAATTACGTATTTATAGCAACATCCTATGATATAATTTCTCCTAAACGTATAATACCATAAATCTTTGTTGTATTCATTATTCTTTGCATTATATTTGCGAAACTATAAAAATCCCAGTGGGGAAACGTTTACCAACGCTTCGACAAGAGGCTTTGTTTGGAAAAAGTTAATCTCTTTGGTGTTTTCGTTGTATTAAGGCCCGGAATTACGTTGGTAAAGTCAACTGAAGCTAAAGTGGTCAGTTGGCTTCGTGAAAAACTAAATGTTGGGGTGCCGGGAGACCTTCTGGTACTCGCGGCTGCTGGGCGTGAATCTGAGTTGAAAAACTCAGCCGCCGGTACCCAGCCCGTTGTTTCTTCCCACGTTGCTGTGATGCCTCTTAAAGGCGTGTAACTGTGTGTATGTAGGTGTGGGTGTGTATGCACGTAACACCTGAACAGCGGCAGGTGCAGTGTGTTAGAGGGAGATGGCAAATAAGAAACAATATAACATTGAACGTAATGCCGTGCCAAGCGCCACCCTATGGTCCCTATACACCCCGTCCCTATGACTCTTCCAAGGTACGTCGTCTTGAATATTCTTGAGGAATTTTCAATTTTCAGGAATCTTCAGTTTTCAGTAGTTTTCAGTTTTCTTCGCTTTCTTCAGGTGAGTTCTTGAGCCCATGATAAACCCGTAAAATGAATTAGCTTACCTAGGTCGCGGCTATACCGTAGAGAGAGCCGCGACCTATTGACCCAATTTCTATGCTATTTTCATTATGACGCTTGGCGTTTTCGGCAATTATTTAATTAATCTTAAGTCGTACACATACATGTTATATATCGATAAAAAGGTCTCAGCGAGCACTATCCAACAATATAAAAACGACTGCTATACATTAAATCTACGCTAAGTTATAATCAATATAAGACAAAAAAATTACAAATTACTTATTCGCTAACACTTTCACTATTGTCGGGACATGTCACAAACGCGCACTGGACACTATTTTTCGTATCGGAGGGGTCGGCACGCAGCTGACGAGGTCGGCGCGTCGCCAACACTAAATGTTTATTTTTTGTGTTCATTGTATATTGTATTAAGTTTGAAGATGGAGAGGAGGTCTATTTTAGTAAATATTAACTTGGAGCAATATAGCATAATGAATACTATGCTATATACTTTTAGCAATAATGTTAGAGACTAATTAAAATTATTAAAGAATCTTATATTCATAGAATAATTTTAGGTGTAGAAAGATTATTGACAAATATGAATATAAATACAATGGTCATCTATAATTTTAAGATGCGTGAGACTGTTGTCGTGCTACCGTTATATCCATATAAAAAGTTAAGAGTTTCTGTCTTAAGCATGTAATGTGTTACATGTGTTAATTGTAAAAATGCTACGACATTGTTTTTATTATATGCCATGTATCCTTCATGGGGTCCTTAAATAAATAAATAAATAATGAATCATAAGCCAAAATTATAAAACTATTTTTTTTTGACTAGGAACCACTCTTACATCTAGCTACTTAACTGGCTGCTCTGTGGGGACTGTAAAGGGTTGAGAATGATAGTACAAAAGAAAAATTAAAACCTGTTGCTTGAACATAGCTTGATATAACCAAAAATATAAGTACGTAGACTGTCACCACTTTTATACTAGCGAATAAAGATCTTACGTAACATATATTATGATAGGTCCCCGAGGGAAATTTGATCTATCATTGTATAGATCTGGAATCCCATAAAACCCATTTTACCTTTTGAGTTGAGTTTAGTTATTCGATATCGATATTACTATAATATTTTATGTTGTTCCCACCCGATACAGATAATAACCTAACAGGGAGCAGTTTTGGTAATAATTGAAGGGGAATATTGAGAAAAGGGAAAAGGAGAATGCAAGTAATATTATGCTTGCAATTTTTAGATAATTAAGTGTTCTTAGATTTAAATATTATGTTGTGGGATGCAGTCGGCTTCTACCGTGTCGGTTTGAAAATCTTTGGGCGACGCCTATGTTCAGGAGTACTTAAACATTCTCTCGATCATTTTGTGAGGCTACATTACACATTCATAGTATGAAAAGCAGATTATAATATTTATTTTAATGATCGTTAAACCCAAACACTTAGATTTTCTCAGACAAATGACACTAAACTAAAACCATCGATTCAATTCTTTAGCTGGGTTAGAAAGTAATGCCTTTCTAACCGAGTCAAGTCGAAGAGCCTTGTAAAGTATCAGTTTAAACTAAGAGAATTCTTAGAAACCCACAAACTACGGCTTCTGCCCTTTTGTGTAGTATTGAAAGCTATATCGTGTTTTAGTAAAACCAATATTATATCAAATATAGAGGCTTTGATATACTATTCTATTGATAACTTGAAACTGATTAAACCTACACGAGCATGATAATTTCCACCCTCAAGGCTCGCCAAAGCGGTCCGTTTGGATGTACCATTACATTTAACCGCTTTTTCCTCCTTCGTTCTGTCTTAGTTATAAGAATGATGAATGGCGCAAACATCCTTGAACTCCTCCCTTTGTTTTCGCTTAAACGTTATAAGCGTTTACTCAATCTGCCCTATGACATTGAAAATGTTACCTAAAATAGACTATTTTAACATTACTTTTAATATAAGGAATTCCTTTAATAATACTAAAACGGAATGTCCGCTCGTAGTAAAACTATTTCTAGGAATAACAGTAAAATGAACTGAATGATAAAACAGAATGAATGGAATATTAACTCTCAGTACAGCAAGGCTTAGGGAAGAAAAATGTAATTGAATTTAAAGTGGGATACATATAATTCTAGGATATTCGCCCACAGCAAATTGGGATTTACGCTAGCGGAAAAGGCAAAGGACTGGTCTTTAATAACAGTGGCTTAGAATAAAAATAACGGTTGTGTTTGTACTATGTAAAAAGGTAAAGCCTACAGTCTAGAGCCATTCTGCTAACGTACACATGTGCGTATATATATGAGAATTTATTAAAAGAGGTTAGGCCGGTGAAAACGTCTGAAATATTGAGGATGTCAGGTAAATTTATAGAGATAATATGTTGTAGATGTACGAGAAGCTCAATTTCCTGGAGAGTTTACTGTGATTTTTTTCTGTCTTAGAAAAATAGATAGTGCGAAGTGTGAAAAAGTCTGTTTCGCACCGCCAGCGGATGATGAAGTATGGGTTTATAGAAAAAATGTTTCATAGGAAAATATCATATGAGTCTCGCGTGCCGGTGCGAGTGCGGCCTATTGTTCGCGATAACGCATTTCTTTTCTAAACTTTAGATCAAATTTATTCAGCTATCCGCATAGAATGTAACTAGTTCTAAAGTTAAAGCACACGATGTGTGGATATTTATTTGTGTTTGGTTCACGGTATCGACCGACCTCGATAAAATGGTCCGTACTTGGACCCCTGATAATATGTTCAACCGCAAGATATTTCTTATTTAACAGTATCTACCAACGCTCCCGTATCTAAGCTCTTGGGGAAAGTATTTCTGTCTATGGGGATGATTGTAGGTGAATTTTAAGGGAATTCTTACTGAAAACTAACAAACCTGAGATAAGTAATTTATAGAGTAGACGGATAGGGGTCGAAATCGTAGTAGACTGTTGTGTATTTGGTATTTCCTACACTAAAATAAATAGACGGTAAGTAAACATAGATTTGTGAATTATAAAAGTAATTACATTAAAGCAGATTTAGATCGTCGAGTTCAACAACATCCTGGCTTCTGACAGATCATCGGCTCATAAAAATTTCATATAAAAACAAATTCTATCGCCTGTCGTAAATGGGACACCATAAAAACGTTATGCCAATACACGCATCGACTGATGAAGGCGATTATGTTTATGTGGCGCATTCCCAGGGCCTAAGGCTCTCGGCCCCAAACTGTTGTAATGTATCATTTTTACGACCCACGCCAAAGTGAATTTGCTGAGATAACTTAGATAGTCATTTACAGTGTAATGTGAACAGCCGCAATTTAAGATGCAACAACTTTCGAGAAATTTATGATCCACCCTTAAGAGTTTAACCGTTTAACATTTACGAACGTCTGTTAGCAGTTACTTAGCGTTCAGTTAAATTAAGAGAGTTTATAACACTACGTATTACCAAGAACTATAAGACATTCAGATAAGTATATTCAAAGTAGTTCTTTGTCACTGGGTTTGACATTCACTGAATGATCTGGAAATACGAATAGTAACTCTAATTGTAACGATGCAATGTACAATCGAATGATCGAATAATTCAAGCGAATAAAACGTATTTAATCAGTCATGCACTGCAGCGTAGCATGACTATGGCAATGTTCGAAATCACTCACTAGAGAAGCATCAATTGGTACTCTAATATAGCCACGTTTATTATATTCGTGGAATATTAATAACGCATTCTCTTTAATTATTTCGCATTTCGGAATAATATTGCTAATAATGCGACGATTAACAGTAGAGGTATTTGATCCGCAGAAACAATTTTCATTCCAAATTACACGGCTAGTATCCAGTGGATTGTAATAGAACCTATCGGAAATGCAAAATTCAATCGCAAGCACATTTGTAATTAGTGAATAGCAATGAGGGTTTATGAGACTACATAAAAAGTAAACTTGGCTGAGAAATTGATGCACTATGCAATTACAACTTTTATCATTATACTCAGATACTGTATTCCGTGACAATGAAGAAAAAACAAACAAATTCTTCAAATTCAACATGTATCAATAAGAAAATCTCTGTGTCAGCTATATCTGCGACATTACACAAATAGTTTAAGCAAGCTTCTATGTTAACAAGTCGAGGGCGTCTGCGTGGTGCCTTACTGCGAATTAGTAGAGGCAAGTAACGGCTAAGAATATAGCGTAGTATTGGGTAGCTCTCAAACCTAAAAACTTGGCGATTATAACCTCATAAAATGATATACGCGACGTTCAAGTAACGTGCAAATTTACTTAAGGTCAGGTAAAGGAAGAAATATACGTATACCAAGGAAAAGCAAAGATAATAACTGAACATGTATGTGATAATCACTTTCCTAACCAATACAGCTATACTGCAATTATTATCATGGACAACTCAACATTAGCTCGTACTTAATAAGTCAATCACTAGAAATAAAATGTTGAAATTCCAAATACCTATTATTGCAACATTAGTAATTTAATCTTTCTGTTACATAAGGATTGCGAATGTGCAAGGATCTCACGTCAATTTTGGCAGCTTTCTATCTAAATTCTTATGCCAAGGCGTCCTGTTACATGTTATTTTTATAGTCATTTGGTATTTGTTACTCATTTGTAGAACATGTTCTTCTTGACTAGTAACTAATAAATCGCTTTCAAGCAAAACCCTAACACCAGTAGGTTTAATATAGATTCGCTTTCTTTAAAATTTTACTCTAAACTTTAACATACTTTTGTTGAAACCTATTTTATTGTAACTTGCTAAATAAATACTCTGTGTGATTAATATAAATGCTTCTATTTAAGACGTAAGAAAAGTATAAGTTAATATGAACTCAAACCTCTTAAAATTTGAGTTCATTATTACCTGCGCAAATTCAGTGCGAGTTGGACGATTAAATTTTTTTACTTCTTGGCACACTACGGATTAATTAACAACTAAACGAACATCTTTGAAATATCTCCAATTAACTAGCCGTGAAACGCAATTGTTTTTAATAAACATTATATTGATTTATTTATCATAACAAGTTAATCAGCCATGCAGCACCAAATTGGTGTATAGGTTTATATAACGAGATAAATTTCCTTCGGGCTGAAGTTTCAAATAACATCCACTTAATTAAAGTTAATCTGGAATGGTGTAGCGCGCGACGACACGATTCCATTAGCAAGCTACACTGAACCAGCTTTATCTAGGTCGAAATGTTTATATTACGACCTACGGCAACTAAATTTATTTAAAATGTGCAGTTTTCATTAAATTGCCTTGATAATTGCGTGTGCACAGAACGATTATTATTACAACGTTCTTTTCATTAGCTCGCAATTGTTTGTCGTACACTTTTAGCTTCTATTTTAATGCAAAAGCTTGATGTTACTAATGCTATAGGAATGGAAGGCTTTTCAATTATTAGGACAAGTCATCGTTACCTACACTACGTTAATGGCTTAATCCAAACACGCCAGGAATTACAAACATCGATGGATTAGTGTTACAAAGAAAACATGGTAACCAATATTCTATTCCGGAGATGTCATTGTCAGAACACGGGAATTGTGTACCGACTATAGAGTAGTATGAACGGAAAATATCTATTTATATTTTAACTAGTAGACCGTGGAACTAGGTTTAGGCCTCGTCTACATTTATTGCAGGAAAGGGCTAGCTTGATAGATAAATCAAACTATATAATATGTTACATTCACCCTTTATAATCTAAAGTCAAGTAATAACAAGAAAAATCTTTACGTTACGTCGGTTTGATAATGAATATGAATTATATGAAAGTTCTGAACGTTTGACTGGTAGAACTGTAAAAAGGCATAGTTAGTATAAAAAACAAAAACAAAAGAGCATTATTACATACTAAGGAAACTTACTATCGATGACAAGGTAATGTATTTAATTATGAACAAAGCAAATTGACGCGACCTTCCGTTGTCGAATACAGAATTTAGTTTCGTGTTTATATTATTGTTCATTTCCGGCCACGGTTACATTTGGTCCCGAATTCCTAAAATCTGATTATATTTGTTACAACTTTACTCATAAATATGCGTCGCTTTGACAATTAGCTTATTGTGGTATTTTGCTGTGCCTTTCCTTTAGTTTACTATTGAGCTCATTAGGATCATAGGCTGGCTTGTTGGACATCTTTGTTTATCGAAAGCAGAATTATTTTTGTATTGAAGAGGGAGAACCTTTTCATTATTTTAAACCAGATTTCCATTATTTACAAATTCACGTCATTAACTGTTATAATATTACTTTTTAATCACTATTTTGTTATTTCTTTTCCGTCCTATATTTATATGATTTTTTTTATTTATGTATGTAAAATAATCCTTTTTTATCGTCTAATTGTCGCGAGGCAGACGAATTAGCGATTTGCCTTTTTTGTTATACGTGTTCGGTACTGTGATACGACTGCACCTGGTGGTAAATGTAATAAAGTCCATGGGCCAGCGTGTCGACTGACGAGAGATGATTACCCCTCGCCAGACGATACAATTATGACCAGTCCTAGATTTGTAAATAGGCCGCGGCCTATGGGCGGCAGATTTCAGAGGACGCTCAGTCGATTATTTAATCATTTGTTTATTTAGCTTTAGTGACTTCATAATACAAATAAATGGAAAATTATTAAATATTTTAGATTATATTAAGTATTGGTATAACCCAGTGTAGTTAGCATTGATAGTTACGTTTAGATAATTTCACCTTTTTTATCTCGTTAATACTTAATATTCATTCCGGAACACAAATTTTGGGTTATAATTATGTTAAAAACTTTAAGCTATTTTGTATACAACGTGTACCCGATTATAACCTGTTTTGTGTGTAATAAAATAAACCTACCTACATGGGGCGGCGGAACAAAGTGACCTACAAACCTACAAACATAAAAAATACAAACCCAGCACTGATTATGACTAGCCTGTTTGAAAGCCTTATATCTTACTTTATCAGATATTCGCCTTATGGTATGCAGTCCCTTAAGGGCCGAGGCAAAATCTTTTGAATAATTATTATATTGTAAAAATATCTACAAACTATCTTTTAGGTTTTGCTTTGTTACCGTCGTAACTATCATTACCTTTGACGCGAACTGTCCCTCAGGATAAATATCACGCGAAAAAGCCAGCGGTAACATTAGACAAAACATGGAACAATATAATAAATATTGGCATCAGTTTCATTGCTTATATTGACTTATTAAACTTACTTTGAGAATTATTTGATATCCCAAAAAATATTGACGCAATTAAAAAAAGTAACAGATTTTTTGATAATATGCATATTTTGAAAGTAATTTTCTACTGATTTTAAAATGATTTAAAAATGTAAAGTTTTTATAAAAAAAAAAAAACGCTTTCTAGGTAAGCCGCGCGCATACGAGAATTGGTTCTATGTACACTGTATCCTTGCATTGTTTTCTGACGCCAAAAGCATTGTGCAAGCCTAATTCTACTGTTGAATACTTCGTAATTTGAAATACATGGCATATATTTGTTTTATTTTTAATTTCACTATTTACAACAAATTGCTTTTCTTATAATCACATTGGACAAGTATAATTTATTTAAATGAAACCCAACCGGCATCACTCACGATATCTTAAATCAAGTGTCACGAGACGGCCGTGAAGACGAAGTGTGATGCGATAATAACATTCGTAGGCAGGTGGGCCTTCGTCCTCATGAGTATCGTTGTATGAAGGAAAAATTCATTACATTTAAAATACATACGACGACACAAAATATGTTACACGTATTTCTATTTTAATCTTTATTTAATGAATTAGCTAAGAGGCTTTTAATCCACAAGATTATACCAGCCTCATTGTATCCTAATAATTTAATAGAAAAGAAAACATTTTATGTCCTTTTTAGCTTGCTATAATTAATATATTTTAATAAATAATTTATATATTTTAATAGCATCTTCACTATAAGGTGTAGCCAAGATTGTTTGGACAATACACATGTTTAATTACAAATTAGAAGTTAAGTATATTTTTTTGTTAATGCTTTGGCATTTTCAATCCTTTGGCAATAATTTTAGACCTTGATTTTCATTTTAATCTTACTCTTTACCATGGCACTAATATTGTAAATGCTACATAACGTTTGTGAAATGTTTGGATGTGTGTTAAAAGTAAATGCACACCGCTGAGTGAATTAAAATGAAATTTGACACAAATAAAACCAAATTGTATTATAAAAATTAGCACAACAATGCTTGATCAGATTTGAAACCAGAACATCTCAATCAACAACAGTTATACGTTACTATTAGACCAAAGAGCTTATAAATATTTAAAGACATTTTTTTCCTAACTTCCACACTGTGGTAAATTCACTGCTAACTAGTCCAGTTATAAAGCAGGTAATTAAGTACTTTGAAAAAAACATTTTTAGTATTAATTAAAGGAACGCTGTCGACGGAGAATGTAGAGTTTAATCAAAGACTCACCGATAAATACCTTCTAATTAATTTATTTTTCTTCTACTAATTAAAATACCGTTTTGAAACTCAAAGAGCTTTAGTTTAAAATCGGTATGTTAGTATTTTACCTATTAAATAAGTAAATAAATGGTATTAGATCTTATTTTTATTACTTTATTGCTTAAAATCATTCGTATCTTCCGCAGACAGGAAAAATAACATCTGCATAAAATATGTTACAAACACCAAATGCATTATTTAGACAAAACATAAACCAAGTTCTGACTTCCGACACAAATCTCGAAATAGATGTAAAAGAATAAACATGCACCGTATAGTGCAAGCCATAAAGGTTAAAACGATCACATCCACATACGCATCTTTATTTTATAACGTCGATAAAACCACTCAGCTTTTTAATAAACACGCATGAATTACTTTCTCCGCGGGATCCTGAATAAATAAATGAGGGCCGGCCCACACCGTTCCTTCATTCCCTTTGTGTTCCCATACTTCCTGGCATGCGTAATGGGATACCCTACCAAAATGGCGGAGGAATCTTTTGTGCTAAATAAAAAATCAGGACAATGGGCAAAGGCTAAAGATCTGCGTTGGAAGGTCAGCTTCCTTTCTTCTTGCCGTATCATCACAAAGAAGTAAAAGTTTTTATTAACCCTTTGACTGAACTCAGTTTTGTGTGATAAATTAAATTGGCCAGTAAAGCGTTGCTTTCTTTATAATTGTAAGTCATTTTTCGCACGAAGAGTTTGATCCTAATTGTATGATAAGATGGCAGATAGTTTATCGGGAATGCAGTAATGTTTAATGTTCAAGTTTAACATCCATGGTATTATCATTTAACATAGTCTTACGTCATGTTATACCATAAACATAAAACCTTACGATTCCCACCAATAACTAACTACTTTTAAATAGCAAGCTTTCGAGAATAATTGGTCTGATATATAGCTAAATTAAAACCATCGCTAGGCTCCGCCCTGTGGTATGTGGGCATTTAAACAATTCCGCCATGGTATCTCCTGCTTGTCGTAAGAAGCGACTAAAAGAGGGCTATTGGGAGTCATGGCCGCGCAGAGGGGAATACATGGCGTCAGTTCAACAATGGTATGACACCGAGACGCACTGTAGCTCAGAATCATCGTGCTACCGTTAAGGAAGGTCTGAATTCCGAAAGAGATGAGCCGCGAACGCGGCATTGTTCAGAGACGAGTCCGGCAAATTCAAGTGCATTTGCGACCCCCCGGAACCGTCGTCGTTTTAGTCGGTATGCCAGCATGAAACTGGTAGAGGGCTCGAAGAATTTAGGGATAAAATTAATTTAAAATAAAAGCATAAATTAAACCAAAGAAGTCAGTTCGGGATGGAAAGTAGGGAAAAATAAAAAAAATGTGTTGCGATTTTACATGAGAATAATATAAACCCCCTATCCTAGCCAACCTACCAACCTTTCACTAGCTACCTAAGTGATGACTACCCGAAGAAGAATGGCAGAAAGAAACTCCGAGACTTCTTTTTGGTCATGAATTGTGTAAATACAAAATGAATTCGATAAGTTCATTGGCGTAAAGCGCAAAAAGATATATTGGATTCAAAAGTAAGTACTATAAAATATTAAGCTTTATTCTACACAGAGAGATGGATCAAGTTCACGCAGACGACGTTATAGGCACAGCTACATTACAATATTAGTAACTTTATTGGCAATAGGTATAATCTTTTTTCCCCAAATCAGAAAACGAAGTTATAATAATATGTTTATCCGAAATGAAATGTACACCTTTTCCAATGAAATTTAGTTACTTTTTTTTCACAAGCTTTGATAATAAACAGGTGAATAACTTTTCTAGCTAAGTTCGTCTATTCCAAGAGAACAAGATATTACGCAATCCTCGTACCATCAAAAACTCAACTTAAATATTTTTTCGTTCCATGCATATCAAATCTTTAATGTATTAAATCAGCAAGATCAAAGACGTAAATCGTATAGGCCACCGTTTGACATTTGTCGAGATTTGAGACCAATACAAACATACCTCACCCGACCAACATAATTCGAGACTCATGATTCCATTGAACAGTGGTTATTTGTAAGCCCAGACTTTTTGTCGACAAAGTTTCCTCTTTCAGACGGTTTCCCAGCGGGATAAGTTGAAGTAGCACTAAGACTCGCACGACTTAACCGTACCTTGTGTTTTTTTCGCATAATGCGACACTCATGGCGAAAAATCTTTGAAGTAGAAACTTATTGTAGGTACGGAACTAATTTGAAATTCCTTGGACGACCTTCGTAGTGTAGAAGGACTACCTGAAGAAAAGATTTGAAATCGCGTGTTTTACTAAACTTGTATGTGAAGGACTATCCAACTATCGTGAAATCGAAATTCCTCTGAGTTCAATTTATGAGTATGTGGTGTTACTATAAAAGCTATAAATACAACAACAAACTGTGCATAATAAGTAAGTATATTTATGTTTAGGTTAAAGAAACGATCTATGCAACCATTCACCTTCGGCGGAGCTACACACATCCAGTTTCAATCCTTCGGTAGCCACATACGAAGTCTATTTTCATAATAGCTTCTTCCATTTTTGTTCTTTAGAGGCCGTCACTATGCTACACAAATTACTATCGAATAGTAATGTAAATGAATATTCTTAGCAGTAACGGAAGAAGTGAGATTGAGTGACTTTTTTATCACCTATGACGCCGTATTCAGAGCGAGAGAGCAGGAACTGCAATACAAAAAAAGATGGTGACTATATTCGGCTCAGTTCTATTACAATCCACAAGCGCCTGTTGTAATTAGTCAGTATAAATATAGAGCACGGTAAATCCACCACCGTATGCATGTGTGTAAGATGGTAGATCTCTGAAATGATACCTTTGGGTTTGCACAACTGATATTTTTGACATTAACCGATAGTGTGTAAGTTGTCTTACGGCTTGAAGGACACTGCAGTCAGTGTAATAATTTTGTATGAGATTCAGTATCTTAAGGTGCATAGCAGTGCAGTTCCGGGTAGAATTGCTGTTGTGCATGAGAAGTTGGGTCAAACCATCAGCACCACTAAATATAGATTCCTAATAAGCAAAATAGAAACTTAAATTCGAAGTGTTAAGTATGATTTCATAGAAACGAATTCTCGTAACATGAAAGCATGAAACTACTAGCAAGCGTAGATGTTTTGTCGGCCATATGAGCGGGGATATTACTCATAGCAACGCGGAAGTGTAGACAGCGACATCCGCGATTGCAGCGCACTCGTGTTTGTCAATGTTCTAGTGATATATCGCCCTGTGGTCGGTGCCAAAATTGCACACATGAGTGTTTACCTTTGCTTTGAGTTACGATTTACTTTCGAAACGTATCATAAAAAATGCATGTACACGCATCGTACAATTCGTGGTACTATACGGAATAATAAAGGAAAAATTACGCCGTCATACTTACTAATACATATTACTGGTAAGTTGGATTTATAATGGTCATGATATAGTTAAATCTACAAAAAACATCCATTACGCTTTTATCCCTGAAAGGGAAGGCAGAGGGGTCACAAGGGCACTTACTTTTCAAAATGTCTATTCCATCTCATGATGTAATAGAGGACAACCTTATCACCATAATATAGGGCACAAATTTCAAACTCCAGTTTGATACTGAGCAGAAAAACCCAATTCACTGCCCGACCTGGGAATCGAACTCGGTATTCGAACCCAGGGCTTTAGATCAATGTTCGTAAACGCAAAACAACTATGCCACCGACGGAGTCAATGAAGACTAATATAGTTCATGTTAATTAGTTAGTGTTTCCACTAGAAATTTCTGCTCTAGACATTTTGCATTTTAACAATAAACATGATCACTCTTTATTCCGTGACAAGGAAACACGTAGGCACGCTTAACTTTTTTAATATAATCCCCGATCCATTTATTTTAGACGTGCGTTATTAAAAAATATATTGGCGAAAAAATAAAAATGATTTTATAATATATTTCTCTCGAAACATTAAATTTATTTCCAGTGAATTGAGTGAATCAAAGGATTTATTAACGCTTGAGGAGTTCACGTTTTTCAAGTATTCATTTGTTATACCCGCCTGTCAGTATATTGTGCAAGAAGAATATTTTATCCGTGATTTTGTCTACCTGGCTTTGGTTTTCTTTTTAAAATCTATTTAAAGGAGTTCAGGCGTTCCCGATTCAATGATCGAAGTTCTCTCATATTTCTTCCCGTACGCAATTCAAGTTTCTTAATGAAAGACCCTTGTAACTTTAATCCTTGTAAGTAAGAAAATTCATTGTGAAACAATTTCAAACTCCAATTTCATTTTATAAATGACGAATTACGCCGAGGTGCTATTTTTATTCTAATTTAGAGTATCCTATTTATTCATAATTTTATGGCGAGATATTTATTATGATGTAATGGGCGTCACCGAGATTTGTTTTAGGTAGGTGCATACTTACGCACTATATACTAAATAATATCATTAAGGTTATTTTTAAAAAACAAATAAAAAAAAAACTCTGTGGTCGATAGTTCCCATTGTTGCGATATTCAGTGACTTTTGTTTTTGTATTTATTTTTGGGCAGGGGGGTGCACCTCCTTGCACCCCTTCTGGCGCCCATGAAGGAAGTGTGATTCACTAGGCATATGGTGTAACGGTTTTATTTCTGTGTTCGTTGTCGTCAATTATATTATTATGCAAAAAAAAAATTCACGGGCCGTGGGAAACACTGACCACTTTTTGCGCGTATTGATGTTCATAAATAGAATATCGTAGTATAGTTTAAATAATAAAACACTTGTATTGGACGTTCAATATTAATCAATCAAACAGTATATTATTCACAAAGACGGGTGCAATGCCTGCTACACTTCTGATTAATTATTTGCCCAATATTTGGTATAGAATATTATTGTAATACTCTTTCAATATAATTTGTTTTCTGAACGGTTATTTGTACTTTTTCGTTGCGACTACAAATGGCCATCTTAATTTCATTTGCGGGACAGGACGAAGAGAAAATTTAATCAATTATCCTCTACCTTCAAAGAAACTTTATCGAGTTATTTATTTTAACATTTACAGAGTTATTCGGCCGGAACTTACGAAAAAACTACGTAAAACAAAAATAAAAGTTTTTAGTTTGAAAACGTTATCAAGCCACTTTAGTCGAAATTAACTTAAAATTTAAAGACCGGTAAAAATTAATTACTTTCCATTATAATAATCCGCTATATTACGTAGATGGACTTACCAATGAGGTATAAATGAACTACGTAATGGTCAAATTGCATTATGGAATTCGTATAAATGAGTACTGTACGGTTGATGCGATGAAATCAGCGAGCGACCATAATGTAATTGCACGATAACCACAACGGGAAAATAAGAGCAAAGTAACAGTGTCGACGAATTGGTCGCTGGGATGAAGCTCACAGGCATTTATAGTCATTAAATGATTTATGAATGGATTATAATTAAAAGTAGCGACTTTCGTGCCGCGAAAAGGTATACCGCGACGCCGTTGACGGAGATTTCGGGTTTCATCTCCGATTTTTCAGTATCATTTAGTATCGATTGCTTTACTGGTAAAGGAAAGCGTTTGATGTGCAACCCGTATCAGTGAATCAAGCTGTAATGTCCAAACTGTTACTAGTGGGGTAAGTAATGAAGATAAATATACATATGTCATATAGGAGTAGATAGTGACCGTAGTATATGGAAGACCCGCCATGGTGGCTACTTCAGAGTGCCGGCATAACTCTGGCGATTGTCGAGAGGCAACAATTTGGTTGGTCGACGATATTTGTATACAACAGACTAACGGTAGTCATTTTGCTATGCCACAAAAAACATTTAGTTAAAAAATAATAAATATTACATAGCAATATTTAAAACCAGGAATTTGAAAAATGGAATGTAGAAGTTCGTCATAGCTCGCCTGCAGCGTTAAACGTAAAATACGAGTAAGCTACAAGTCATACAAAAGTGATTGTTTTCAGTTATAAAAATTCTATGCTACCAACTGATACAGTTTACGTATTTTTGGTTAAAAATGTTGAATGGTACTAATGCGAAAAAAATAATTATTTGACTCCTAAATACTAAAAGTATTTTAAATAAAAATGCAGTATTCAAGATTATTTTGCAATTGCTTTGTAAGGCGAGACGAGCTTGCCGTTCGCCTGATAGTAAGCGATACGACCGCCCATAAACAATAGAAACACCATCCACACCTTGAATTAAAAAGTATTGTTTGGTATTCCAGTGCGCTTGCCATCCTGAGATATCAGATGTTAAGTCTTATTATGTCCAGTAGTTACACTGGCTACAATTTCCTTCAAACCGGAACACAACAGTGACTACGTTCCTACTTGGCGGCAGAAACAGACATGGCGGTGAATTGCTACTTTAATATTTTTTTAGTCTAACATCTTTACTTTTCCCCAACTTCGTCTACCATTCACACTTCTTTCATCTCGCTCATGCACTTAGCATTCCATTCCACGCATCAAACTAATGTTCTATTTCCACATACATAAAGTGTTGCCAAACCTGAGAACCGACTTAGGTCTACAAAAGATTTACCCTGCATTTAAACCAAAGACACGACTCTAAATACTCACAAAAAAATTATAAAACTGATCAAATCTTGATCATGTTAAATTTGGAAATAGCATGACTTGAAAACCATCACAAACTTTTTCCAATACAATAATCTCTGACCGTCTGTCCATCTGTATTTATCCGAATAAACGTAACACGTGCAGATAAAATGTTAATATATCACACACCTCAGTGAATCGTATTATATATCTCGCGATAAAAATCAGAAGGCGTGAATACGTTCGCACGCACCAACAAGATTTACATAAGCGAGCCGAATCTTACGACCAACTGCTTCACTGGGTTTATATATTTTATATCCATATTCTGCACGTATATGATGTGATTATTTTACTGGTGTGTCCAGTTCTATGAAGACGGGAGGGAAAACAATATATTGAGTAATCTATGCTTTCTCGGAAATTATACATTTCGAGTTATATTAATATCTTTCTTTAGAATGAAAAATGTTTGTAAAATATATTATATTGTACTCCGTGTATACACAATTTTTTACTACTTCACGAACGTGAATGAAATAATATCAGACATGAGACACAAATGTACAAGTTTCATACAAAAAAATCATATTTTAATTTCCCCACCTAAATTTCAAACCTAGAATCTGGCAATGCGACGATTTCAGAATAAATATATTAATTATTAATCGCTTACATAAATATGTCGGATATTACATTTGTGTAGGTATTTGTAAAATAAAGTGGGATGCTTTGTAACAATAGCTGCATAAAACAAGTACAGAGGAAGACAAACTGGTGTATAAAAGGCTCACCACTAATTGAAGGAGGGCAGCCTTTGATTCAGTTGTGATTAGTCCCATTATATATAAAACATCTCCATTTTAATAGTATAATTATGGCCAAAGATGTTTAGATATGTACTTATTTCTTGAGAGTAATTTCAAAAAATGTACACATTTGAATGAAAATTACAAAGACCATAAATTTCTTGTGGAACAGTTACGGGAATTTAATTTTCAGCAGGGATATCCATGTGTTGGAGCAGCGAGTAAAACTAAATGATCAATCGTCAGTCGAAGGGATAACTTTTAATCATACTATTATATTAACATTATATATCTGTATGGCGGTCTAGAAATTGGGTCTTAACCAACAAAATATTAGAAAATTAAATTGATTAACTTCAAATTAAACTATTTTTCGGATTTTATCGCGGTTTGGTTAATACTGCGATAAAATCCGAAAAATAGTTTAATTTTAATGTCTAACATTCGCGTAAACATAAGAAATCATTTTGATTAACTTCGCCTCTTACCTTTGCAACCTATCCCGTTCAAAATAATCCAACCTATCCTCATTGTGTTTCACAAACCGTAAATTGACTTTATTTAAAATAAAAAACATTGTGTGCTCACAAATCGGCCATTATATTCCATGTGCGATTAAAGTGTTGAACCTTGAAAATAAGTAATTTTAAATTGGTGTGTCCGTTTTTGCGGGAAACGTAATCCTCAATTAAGCCTCTGCGAACCGGCCGGTCCATTTAATCGCATTTATCATTCCTAATTTAACTTATTTGAAACAGGTAATTTGTTTGTAAAAGGATACCATTGAAAGAGGTGGAAATTTAATAAATCTAAACTTAAATCTTTTTAACGAATTTGAAAAGAGGCCAGTTGTGCTTTTTCGGGATCAGTGTCACTCCGCTATATTTTAGTCAGAATATAGAACAAAGGAGTCTGCTCATGACTAAATCATACCATGACCGTGCTGTGACCGTATCAGGCACGGAAAGAAACGCCACACGGACTTCTATGCCCACAAGAACGTATTAACAGCGTGTCATACTCATGCATAATGTTTTTAATGATTGAGCGCGTCGGTTTAGCAACGTCCGTCATCAATTGTTGAGAAAAAACAAAAGCTGAAATGTCATAAAGGTGTTTGGTTATTCATAAACAGTGGCTACATTGGTCGCATAGTTGTATTGCATGCGCGGCACGACGATCTCGTTGAGGTCGCGAGTTCCTATCTCGGGTCGGGCAAAAATATTGTGGGTTTTACTACTCACTATCAGCTCCATCCATTACATAGGACTTAACAAAGCTGGCGAAATGTGGGCGTAATAAATATCTGCCTGCCATTGAAAAGGGAAAAAGGTGTTATTGTATTATATGCATATATCGACGGTTGAAAGGCTTAAGAATTTTTTTTTCGAAAAATTTTACAACGTTAAAAAAACGTACAAAAAAGTGATGATTTTAAATATGTATAAAACTTGGTATCGCACAATGTCGCTTAAGTCAAATTAGATAGTTATAGTCGATATGTACTTTTATCTACCGTGAGAGTTTTATTCATGCTAGAACATCGATATAATATCACCGATATATGTACTACGTACTAGAATTGGCATTTCGAACATTCACTGTGTTCAAATGATTTGAACTGATATCCATTCAAACTGACTTTAGTATGGTCAATATTGACCATACTAAATAGTGACCTTGTGGTTGTGTACGGAGTGGCGCTCATAATATAAAAACTCGAGTCGAAGTGTAAACCTGGATTTGAATAAAAAATATTCGTCAAATAAGTAAAATTATTTCTTGTTCAATTGAATAAATGGGTTTTAAGTGACGTTTTGGTTGCCATTTTGGATCAGATTTTGAACAAATAGTTTATATGGATGTTCGTGTCTATAGAACATACGTCAATGTGCTAGAAGAATTAAAATCTCACTAGTACAATTATAATTAAGTTAGAAGATAAAATAAATATACATGTATTTTATTTTCGGAATAAAACAATTGAACTATTCAAATAATAGATTTTGATGACGCTCATGGCTCTGCAAGTTAAAATCACGGGTTTATCTGAATGAAAAATTAGTTTTATTTAAACCAAGAGCCACTAATGTTAGTTATTTCATACTTTTTTATATAGAATATTTTATGTCTTTATATTTGTAGGTATATTTTATTCTATTGTTTCTATATTAATTTAATTGTATAATATTACTTTTTGGATTTAGAGGCCGGCTATTTTCGTCGACAAGGACCTACAAATATAGTAAGATCTCCTTAGGCGAACCAATCTTTAGGTACTTGAGTAAACATTCGGTCCTCCAAATAGTGATTAACAAATAAATCTTTCTCAATAACAACTCGAAATCTTCGGCTAGATTAAATTTAAACGCCATTATAGTACGAATGCGGTGCTGAAGTACCGGTTTCGATCCCCGGGTCGGGCAGTGATATTGGGTTTTATAATCGGTATCAGCTCGGAGTCAGGAATTTGTGACCAATGTGGCGATAGATTCGGTTTCTAACACACCATGGGACAGAATACACACGGCGGAAAGTGGGTGTACCAGTTGCACTGCTGCCTACCCCATCGAGGATTAAAGACGTGAGAGTATGTCATGTTATCACCGTTAAATTGGAGAACGTTTGTGGATCACATAAAACAAAAAGAAATCACGTATAAACTTTAATATTCTACTGTTACTAGCTTGTTTTACTATTTAACTTCACAGTCTGGATAATCTAGTTTTATAGTTCAGAGAGTTCAAATATTAACAACTCTCGTTCGGATTTTAGTAGGTGTCCGAATATTTACATAAAAACTCTCTCGAAAAACCGCTTTTTTGATACCATTTAAACCGTAAACTGCAGTTTCAAACAGTTTTCAGTCCACGCGTAGTTAATATTTTCATTGAGCTAGATTTAGGAACCTCTTATTGTTCAACCATTGCTAACTGTTCTCCAATTAACTAACAACTAGAGACCGGCCAGGCGGTATGCTTATCAGGTATTTATACCAATTTTGTTATTTTACCTATGCTTAAGTATTTATTATTTTGACGGTCTTTAACAAGTTGAAAGGGCTTTTTATATAGTTATTCGAAACACGTAAAGCCGTTCGTCCTGCGCCTGATCTCTCACCGGTAATGTCGGGTTGCCGTCTCACCGGATTATGAGAGTGAAGGAACAGAGAGTGTACCTGCGTGTTGCACACACACTTGTGCATTATAATATCTCCTGCGTGATTGGCTGATCTCCGCTGAAATTCCCCGCAGTGCGCCGAAATTCGACAGGAGAAAAATAAGAAATAATCATTCCATCCGGTAAAAATGGTAACAAAAGTATAATAGAATATATAGTATAATATCTTATGTGTATTATATTAAAAAAATGCTCAAACTGTCTAATTATAATTTTATAATTAGCAAGATTCACTTTATAGAGGTTTTTATTCTTCAATTTATCCTGCTAAAGACTTAATACCAAAGTGAATCATGCAAAGAAAAATATTGCATTGAAAGATTTGAATCTAAACAAAATCGAGAAACGAAAATGAATAATGCAAACCAATAATAGAAATATTTCTCTTTAATCTGCGTGTCATGCACAGCGCACTTAACTAAATTGATATTAAACGTTTGTAATTGAAAAATATATTCATTTTAAATTCTTATTCGCCGCCAGTGGCACAAAATATGCATTCAGAACGAAAACTCCATTTTATCGTCCCTCTTCATGCAACCTACCTCGATTCTTTCAAAAGCGGGATAAACACAAACACCGTACGGATTTGATCAATGCCCGCCGTAGGTATGCTTTGTACAACTTTCAATTCTTTATACAAAGCCTTTCACGAAACTCGGCCATTCAATCAGCACTTTTCTGTTAGTTTACATATTATATATTAAAGAAAATAATCTGGTTAAGCACTATTATTCGAAAGATCTAGTTTTTGTCTTGGAAGAAAGTCTTGTCTAATAAACTTACTAGTTCTCCCGAAATGCGGGCACTTATATACAGTTCATAGTTTTCCTTTAGTAAAAGAACCGTCCAAGTCCTTGTACAATTGAATTTGGCCATTGCTTTTGGTTTAGTTTTAGTAGGCTCTCTGAACACTACTTATATAATACTTTATTGAAGGTTTATCGAAAGTGCTATTTTGTCTTCTCAAACCTACATGTGTACATGGAAGGGTCATTGAATCCTGTCTTCGCTAGTGTGAATGTGTGTGATGAATTTAAAAAAATGTGGTAAATATATCATTATACTTTTGTAGCGTATTTTGTGTTCTCAAAGTATTTTAAATGAATTAAAAAATAACCATTTCATTTTGTATGTAAATTGGTACATAATATATCAAATCGCAATTTAATCAAACAATTTATCAATCCACAGCTCTCGTTTTCAAATACTAATAAGAAATTAAATGAACGTAATTTTAAAGAGCAAAAGACTGGGGCCTTTCGGTGCTCATTGAAATTAGTTCATGTGGACTGGCGTGGAAAATAATTCAGTAAATCCGTAAGCTCGTGTTAAATCTAGAAAAGGTTATTGTTCTGTTGCTGATCTAATCACTTTTAATAATGGAATATTAATGAATGATATTATTCGCGGAGCTTGTAAAAATCGACATTGTGTTTTCATAAGATTCATTTGAAACTGACTGTTACTTCAAATATTTGCTAAACTAATCAACAGTCAACTAACCACTAGTTAATGAGTTTACCAATTTGTTAAAACAATTGTCAGTTTTATAGTAATTGCACAGAATACAAAATCGGTAATTGCATCAAAACAATATTGTGTTATAGCCAGCTCGTTGTCCGCATTTGCGTCATGATTCTTTTGCATACAATTTACAGAATTTGCGTAGAGTCATGTATTCTATTTTGAATTCTTTAGAACAACTAAGACGAGAATCAATGAGTTTAAGTTACATAATGGCCAGTACTTAAACAAGCTGCTGTCCTTAAATTGGAACACAATTACTGGCATTTTGCTCGCCGGCAGAAATAGCCATTACATATGATATGATTTTTGCATATGACAGAACTACTACTTAGTTAATATAATAGTTATTGAATTCTTAAATAAGTATCTCATAAATCTTAAAACAACCTTTTCGTCACAGCTCAACTTGTACAGCGCGTAAAGGATATTATTTCGCAGTAGTCCCTTTCGTATACGAGCATATGACTTTGTTGAGGCCTTTTATACGCAGATCCAGTATAAAGTCACTATCTGAATAGAGCGAAGTCAGAATATGTCCAAATTGTCTAATACGCTCGGCCTGGCCGGCCCATTACGTTTCACAAATAGACCATTAGGTCCCAATCCCTTTGCTATTTCAAAAGGATGAAGGGTTAATTTACGAGCTCAAAATTTAAATCTACGACCAACTTGTTTAATAGCAACCTTCGGGGTTAACTCTGTTGTTAAGCTGTATTATTATGAAGCGTCCTTACACGTACACTTGTAGCAGTATAACACTGGCGCGTTTTAAAGTTATAAATCGCAGAGAAAGTTCGCCGGCGTTTCAGGATGATTTCAAAGCTTTCCCGCGAATTGCTTCGTATTTTAAACAAATAGCAACAAAGCCCAGTGCACCGTTGAACATAACATAAATAATATCACGAGCTATAGGAATATGAATCAATACACGCATGGTACTGAAAGCGTTTTGAAACTTGTATTAAACAATAAACAACGAGATTGTGTAACGGGTGCTGGCGAGTCGGTGGAGCGACTCCCTAGCGTCAGTTGTCCACAATTAATAATAGAGGTTTGCAAGTTGAATGGCACATGTTGTTGCATGGGCTCCTCTCGCCTTGCATGTTGAATACAGATGAGCTTATTTATGTAAATTTGCGTCCTCTCGCCGTTCGAGGATGACGCTCCGACGCCAGTAATTCCGGAATCGCAAGTGATTGATGCCGAAGCCGTTGACATTCCACTTTGCTGACGATCACGACGTTACGTCAAAGATGTTGCTTTTCATAAAACTTGTATGGTTCGCCTCGCCTTTTCTAGTTCGTGAGGGAATATACAATGAGATAGGGTTTTGAAGGATATCGAATACTTGGAAATATATCGCGGGTCAGTATTTATGTTACGTATTTTCTTTATTGAAGTAGGTTGCGGTAAGTTAATAATACGCAAGGCGGTTTTGGTAAACTTACTAATTTGAGAAGAAAAATAGATGAGGAAGAGAATACGATGCAAGCCTGAAAATTATACACGTGCAGGTACCAAGTCGATCTATTCTTAGCAGAATAATAAAATGATTTATTATCTTGTGTATTTTATTTAAAGAATTTTTGTATCACGGTTCGAAATATCAGCCCATAAATAAAAAAAAATTAAATAACCCAATTTTGATATTAAACTAAACTAAAGTTTTTCGAAGTTAGAAAAAAAGCAAAATTAATGTCCCTAAACTAAATTTCCTGTCCTTAAGAAACTAAAAAAAAAAATTGGACCAAATAATTTATTAACCTTTCTTGTAGAAACGGAGCTAAAGAGGTCTCCAGACACAATGAGAGAACCGGATGCTCTTTAAAGGAAAATACAATTTGCCGGTTTCTTTGTAAGATGAATTAATTAAATAGAAGCATATCATGGGCTGATTTAAGAGCTTGCTGGAACTGGCAAATTCATTCGGCATAGTACACCGTTGGCTTCAAAATATTATTTTTTATATCTCTTTTTTTCGTGACCTAACAAATGGGTTAACGGCGATAGCTTACTTGAGAATAAAACGGTCTGTAGAGACGAAAGTAGATTTAAAATCTAAGTATACATCTCTGACTTCCAAATTACGTGCATATTTTTCTGTCAATTATCGCTATAACCATGAAAGTAGACATCGTGTGAAAACATATCTAAAACACGAATTTTGAAGGTATGTGACGTATCCCAACCCGAACTAGGCCAGCGTGATAGAATGAAATCATATTGATGAACGTGCAATATGTAATTGCGTTGTTACGTGTGTTTTGAACGATGACGTGCATGCTTTGTTCTCTGAGATATTGTGTCCCGGATTTGATTGTTGCCGCCCATTTATCCACATACATGCATGTGTCATGCTTGCACCATTTCAAGCTCATCGCTTCTATTTTAACCGTTTGTGGTTTATAGTCAGTAAGTATAATTTATTTCAGTCAACTAAAAACTAATCTCAACTTATAAATGTGAATGTTTGTGAATATATTCGGATGTTTGTTATAAGTATGGCAGCAACCGCTAAACGTATTTGGATGCAAATGGGCACACGGCACATGTCCTGGATTATTATATACGCTACTATTTATCCTGGTAATTTTCTCCCGTGATAAATTTTTGAATTTTTAATATGATTTTTTAATTAGATGGTCTGACGTCGTTGAGATTGACGTATTATTGTTGTTATAGTATTTTCATTAGAATCATTTAAAAATAAATCAGTTGTCAACGGAACCTTGTCATATTAGTACACAACAATTGTAGCGGGAACGGCTTTTTACGACTGCGAAACAACGAGCAATACCTAGTTAAATTATAGATTTAAAAACAATGTTAAAAAGGTAATTTATATAGATTATGGCATAATTTAATTTAATAGTGTATTTTTGTTCGTTTTGTTTATTTATTTTTTTCTTTTTATTTATATTTGTTGTAGTATAGCTTAATTTTTAGATCTTGTTTCAATTTGAATTGTCGTTTGCATCTATAATTGTATAAGTAGCAATTGAACAAAAAGCTGTTGTAATCTATGCTATTGTTAAGGTTTGATGGTGTTACTTAGTTGATGCAACTTTAATAATAAATAAATATGTTATATTGTATACTTATTATTTTTGTTCCCGATTGTTTACTGGATTCTGGCAAAATTATGAAATTTTCCTTTTGATTATATACGTTAACGGTTGAATAAACTTATAATATATTTTAAACATATTTTTATTTTTACTATTAGGGAGTTCAAAAATACTACTAAATGTACATATAATTATGCACAGTTTGTTACGGTCAGTGTTTAGTGCCATTCGGCGTAGTAAACAAATTTATGCCGTTGAAGGTAAAGTTGTCGAAAAAAACATAATATAAAGTTATGGCTGCCTAATGTATAAGTCGTTGCCCCGAGTCTAGGGATGAGGCGAATGCCGGCACAGGTATAACAATATGTATGAAGTAAGAGTATGACAAAAATTTCATATTATAAATACGAAAGCTTGTGAAAATTTCTCAACGTTTGTTAGAAGTAAACGCAGAAAAGCTGAACGGATTTGGATGAAATTTGCCACACGAGTAGACCATGCCCTGGATTAACATATAGGCTACTTCCATCCGGATGATGAGTTCCTATGGGAAAAGAAGGATTTTTTTATTAGATTTATAATAGATGGCGCAGTTGTCTTGCAGTTGGTGCTATAAACAGCAGTGACTTTTCACGTGGATGAAGTCGCGAGCAATACCTAGTAATATGTATAAGTAACTAGATGACCCGGTGAACTTCGTATCACCTACATACATTTATTATTGTTATTTATTGTGAAACACAATTTTGCCATACAATACGTATGTTATCATTATCTGTCTCTCGCTAGTCGAGAGTACGGTTTGCACGTGAAGTAGCTCGTCGTACATTTGATTAACTTCGACTATCTAAGTCATCTTCTCCGTGGCATTTTGCGACAATAACGATAAATAAAGTTCTCACGCACTGACAAATTGATGATAGATTTTAATAATAGTCTTGAAATTTATTTATTTATTTTCTATTTTTAAGAACCCACTGACACTTTTACACTTTATTTATTTCTGAAATGTTTTGTATTTGAACAAAATAAACCAAAGAAATCGGACCTCATAATACAACTATGAAACAGACTTATTTCTGAATACATCTATATATATGTTACAGTTCTTTATTTCTAAAAAGAGAAAAGACATGAAATGTTTGACAGGTAGGAACATTTTGTATTGAAAACTTATATTGTCGTTTTTAGTATTTTCCGTTATTTATTATTTATGTTCGTCACCGTTTAATCCATCCTTGGACTTCCACAAATAATTCAAAACCAAAATTAGCCAAATCGGTTCAGCCGTTCTCGAGTTTTAGCGAGACTAACGAACAGCAATTGATTTTTATATATATAGATTAAAATGTTAAAATGGATAACTATTTGAGTTCTGGGTTAAAAGAATTTTGTCTTGATTTTTTTACTGCCATGGTGTCATAGTTGTATAACAATATGATCGTAGTGCCCAAGGTCTCGGGTTCGATTTCCCAGTCGGGCAAAATGATATTTGGTTTTTCTACTCAATATCTGCCTGGAATCTGGAATTGGTGCCCGTTATGGCGATAGACTTGCCCCCTATCATATCATAGAACGGAATATGAACTGTGAACCTTACAGCAGTTGCGCATCTGCCTACCCCTTCGGTGATAAGAGTGAGTGTGTGTGTTTATGTTAATATATTGTCCATAATATTTATGAACAGAATTTGATTCCTAGGAATATAAAATATAACTCATATAAGTACTATAATCATTCTTTTATGTCACATGAATAAAAGGAGCCAACATATAGAAGCAATTAAACAGTGCTCATTAGCACCATGTTTTAACCGTGTCTTTATAGCGACAAGGTATGTTATAATTATGAAAAAGTAGATATAAAATATAAATCGTACAGTGAACATAGATTTACAACACATAGATTGCCAAAATGTATTTTTAACGAAGATAGTATATGTATATTATATCGTAAATATTTTCTGTAATGAAGTATAGATGAATATTTGTAATTACAAGTAAAAATTAGTTCTATTGATCGTTTTGTCACAGAAATTTAATTATACCATACGTATTATTGTAACGGAATCTCTTAAAGCCCGCTTAATTTAAAAAATAAATAAAATAATTAACAAAAGATCGTATTATGTTTTTGCATTACAACACAAAAAAAACGTGATGGTGGTCCATGTTAGGTACCGGGCTATCTTTGGTCACACTAACTATAGAATATAGGTTTATTTATCGTTATCCGACTCTATCTGAGTCGAGCGTGAGTGCTTTAGACATGACGTGTTGCTATACATTTCCACTTTCTAATTAAAGTTACATACATACGTATAAAATATACTCACCACCTCCAATTTATAAAATTATCAATTATATCATTTTAGTGATATTTTTATTTAGTTTAACTATTTTTTTTATTTATGTTTTTATTATTAAATTTTTTATTAAGTGTCAATTTAAAAAATAACTAAAATTCGATAATTTTAGGTGCTTCGCAGCTTAAATGAGTATTTGATGTTGGACGTTAATGTCGCAAAATGACTATTTTTTTAACACTGTATTATTTATATAACTTATTTCTTTAATATCCACATATAAAAAAGTTTCATTATTTACAATAATACCGTAAAATAAAAAAACACATTCCAACAACTTCCGTAAATTTAAACAAAACAATATGCTGCGTATCTTTCAATAAATGATAAAGTTTTTATCCCTCATCACGAGCCGGTTTGAAACGAGCATTCCAATTAGTGCAGGATTTCTCATTAAGATCCAGAATCTTGGCTCAGACTTTGATATTGCAGTTGCATGATCACAATTTAGTTCACTTTACTTAAAAGTTCAACTGTCCCTGTATATCTTTCATGTACGCTCAATTAGAAACATTAATCGCAATTTCTTTTGTACATCGAGCTTACTGAAATTTAACTAAAATCAATTTTTAAGACATTAACCTCTGAGTAAACTTCGACCTCAGAAAATGTAACTTAAAAATTGAGTTCAAAAACTTCGCCTTTATGAGAGTTTAGAAGTTGGGCGACTGTTAAAAAAATTCGGTGGAAATGGACAAATTTAACGTTAGACCAGGTGAGTCGAAGGTGTGGGTGGGTTCATGAATAACGCAGGAGCGACACCGCCTTTGCCGTGTTCTAGTCGCAATAACGACGAAATTCTTTTTTACGCATTTCTTGATTTCTCCAAGTGCATGTGACGTATAATATTTACGCCAGAATGCATAATGCTTACATTAGGGGAAGATAACGTGGCCATAATGCGACTTCGTTTCACAGGTGATTTTTTATATGGAAAATGTCAATGAAGGGGTTTGATTTATTCAATGTATGCAATTGTTTTAAATACTAGGCTAGAAATATTCTACAGCTTGTCAAAACCCCATTAGGTACCTACTTAATCTGGATAACTTTCAAATAGAAAACGTTTTCCCAAAATTGGTTCAATAATGAACATCTTCATCTCATTACGAGAAGAAAAACCGAACAACAGACTCCGAACAGGATTAATAATGCCACAAAATTTCGTACAACAATCCGCAAAGGTGATTTTGTTTAACTTGTTGGATTATATTTCAAGTCGCACGCTTAATCAACAATTTGTTTTAAATTTATTTCTGTTATAATTCAGGTATAATGATGCGTATTTTAATTTTTATAACTTAAAATGCAATTAAATTGAACCAGTAGCTAGGTCTTCTGGTAAGCAGTTGCGTGGAAACATAAGTTTCTAATGGATTAAAAGATATTGTATCCACACCAGTCACCATTGGTGTTATTAAGGTCTCACCTTTGACGAATAGTTTATACTACTAGTCCAATGTATTCTATTTTATTTAGTTGTGCGATGTGGTCGTGCCAACTTCTGCCAGAACTAATGCTAACGTTTTTATTAAGTAAATGCCTTTAACTTTATATTTCGTTTGTAACTTTTTTCTTCTCGGTCCTGCCTCTGCATCCATTTTTGTAATATAATTTAACATTGTGTGAATATTGATGTTAGTTTATTTGGGCATCCAAAATTATTGGCCAATCCATTTTCACTCATAGCAAAAATTTACATGAACAATAATTATTGGTTTTGATGTTGGTATTTTTGTAAGAAGTTAATGACGAAACCGCAGAACGGATTTGAGTACAAGTAGATACACAAATTAATGTATAGTCTACTTATTCCGAATACATAAAGTAAGACTTCTATTTCAGAATAGGTCTTTGACCTGGGCGACTTCACGAGCAACACGTAGTTTTAAATATATTCCATACATTTTTAACAAAGAAGCCACATAACAAACAAACGTACCAAAGAGAAACATTTGTAGATGTATTTCCATTACAGTGAGCTTAGTGAAGTACTCATTTTAATGATGCTGTAATCGGCCTATTTCCATCCCCTCTAGAGTTAGGTTTTGCCGCACGGATTTAGCTTTCCCGCGGTGGATTTAGCTCTGAATAAGTCTATGTGAAATCGGCTGGTTGAAAGTATTTTTTGATTAGTAACACTATAGAGAGAATACAATGGCCCATTGAGATTTGAGATTTTTATCGATATTGCAACATTCTGAGTGCCGTATCATTAAATTAATCTCATTTTTGAGAAGGATCTCAAGTAGATATTAAATAAACAAAAGTTAAGATATTCTTTAAGAGCTTGGTCTCAGTTGAATCCATGTTGTTTAATAAATAAAACTAAGCTGTTAAAATCCGTCATATGCTGTGTCTTAAGATATCATTTGAGATGTTGTTCATATCTGTTTATTAAATAGCGACGACCTTATTAAGATTCTGACTTTAATTTGACAACATCTCAGCTGATATCACACTCCAAAGCGAAATAGAGTTGCAACCATTAATACGGCTTTTAGACAGGAACTTATACAAAATTAATCTAAAATATTATATTATCATAAAAGCTATTTAATTGCCTACGTAATCAATGAACGAATTTCATTTATAAAAGTAAAAATCTCACAAAATATTCTGTAAAATTACGTCAGTGGCCATTACTCATGCTTTGTATTATTCCATTTAAAAAATATTTACAGGAATGAGCTGCTATCTCGCCCTAGCCTGTATAAATTTAACCGCTAATTAACGCTTTAAACAGCTATTTTCGTGGATAAGTACCTCACTTGACCGCTTTCTGTCAGCATAGCCACAGCGTGAATTTTATAAATTGGACGTCTTGTATTTCATTTGAGGAATAAACAGCATTTACTTAACGCAATTTTAAGAAATTATATTACAAATAATAATGCGCTATAATTAATTTCAACAGAATGGTCGTTTTTCAAATATGAATAAGCGAGAAGACGAGCAAGCAGCACGCTTGATTGTCCTCTCTAAAACAGTAGCAACTCCAACTTAATTTTAGGATTATGAAGCTTGGCATTTTATTGTGCTCGTCACCCTAAAACATAAGATATTAAGGCGCATAATGTCCAGTGAGAAAACTGGCCACAATTTCCTTTAAATCTGAACATCTTCTATATCTACATGTAGGTATGTGTAGTACATGTCACTTATATTATCGACAAAACAGTACTGCACTTTCAAAACTACAATAACATATTTAACATGTTTTATCTTCCACTTCCTCATTATTATGTTTTAGATTTTAATTAAATATGTTGTTAGTGGTAAATGCTTATTATTTTATTTAATGATGTTGTATGTAGTACTGTTGGTGTACTTTATTACAAATAAATAAATAAACAATAATTATTGGGCATATATAATAAGGAGTTGTGATGATACCTACCCAAACGTACTCTTGCGTGCGAGAGACCTACCATTTGTATCGTTTCATACAAATTTAGTATTGTTGATGCAGTTCGCGCCGCGGACAAACTTTAAGACTCTTAACGTCAATGCTCCGCAGCTGGGTTTTGAATATGTTATTTTACCTAATTGTGGTACTTACTGTTGTGTAATAACAAGGATCCCTACGCGGGTGTACGATGTTAAACTTCTTTTAAAGTAAATAGTTTTAAAATTCTAGGTCAAGATAAACTTGAAGTAGTTATGGTAATACTGACCAGCTTTCTACGCCGGCGCACCAAATACGGTAAACTTCTTCGACACTTGAAGAATGGCTTTGGAACACCGTGACGCATTATATACGACTAAAACTCACCCATGTTGAACCCATTCCAAACCCACGTGGTTCACAACGCTGGTCCGCTGCGACTCGACTAATGACGAGGTTTAATTAAAACAGTAAATTATTTTCATATAAAATAACAAATATTTATATTATTTTTCAATCTCCCTGAAACGTAATAAACAGAAAATGCATTAAGGAGCCATTTCCTTTAGAACGAGAACACTCATATCCTTTCCTCTGACGCAAAGCAAAAACGCTTTTTATGTGAAATTATGTCAGCTTGTATGTTCTTGTACGTACAAACTCAAACAAGTCTTGATAGCATAAACATTGTGTGAATTATATGAAAATATGTTCTTATATTGGCTGCCCCGGTGGCGTAGTTGTATTACGGTACGATTGCAGTGCTGAGGTCTACGGGTTCGATCCCCGGTTCGGACAAACTGATTTGGGTTTTTCTTCTCAGTATCAACCCGGGGTCTGGAATTTACGCTCGATATGGCGATAGGGTCGCTCCTTATCCCCTAATGAGACGGAACACGCAGGATGAAAAGTGGGTGCACGATTTGCTCCTCTACCTATCACTCCGGGGATAAAAGAAGTGAGTGTTTGTCCACATGTTCTTACTTTAATGATGTTACCCTGTTTTATAGGTATGCAAATCTATTATTAGAATATATTACAGCATTTTTAAAAATATGAATCCCTATTGTTTTGCGTTTTTTTAAGGGTTAAGTATATAACAATGCATACGATTTAATGTTGTTGTGTTTTTTATTGTTGTAATTTCAATTTGGTCCATGGAAATTTAGCTTTTAAAGGTGATTTTCCAACCAGTACTTACTTTACCCAAATTACTTCACGCAGGGTGATTGAAAATCCCATACAGGCTACGAATCCTAAAGCTTAAGTACATGCCACTTAATATCGACAAAACAGTACCCTACTTTCAAAACTTAAAATATTTTAACTGTCATAACGTTGTCAAGCTCAAAGGAAGCGGAAATCACTATTAAAAGTATATTTTAACATTCAACACAGCTCGACTCTTAAAGGAAACTTTATGAAATAGCACTTCTCAAGTATTCATCATCAAAATATGAGAAACAGCTAAAGCATCTCCGCTTTGCAAAGAATAAGTTCAAATTTGGCAAGAAGACGACAAATTTTCATTGCATCTCGAGACGGCGCAGGTGCGCACCGTGAATAAAGAAAACCTTTGGCTTTGCTGCGAATATTTTTATAAGGATAGTATATCGTACACGTCTTACTGTAGAATCACTGCTTACATTTTAAAGTACGGTAACGTTTAAAATATCGAGTTGTGTTTTCACTTTACTGCGGCACGACGTAAACTAATAACGTCACTGAGCTTTGCGCAAACATCTCCTGTTCTGATACATTTTAGCGTCAAATACGGTCGTTTCTGGGACATTGTGTTAAATCTAACACAATTCTAACACAATTTCAGTCGATTATGTGATGGGTAATGAATTGTTTTGGTAACGTTGTTATTAGAATTTCTTGAAATAAGCATTATGAATGCATAGCCTACATAAATTATAATCGTCAATATCGATAAAAAATATTAAACTTAACATTCAAATTCTTTTAAACAGGTTTTAAGAGTCTTGATCTTAATAAAAGAATAAAAATCTTAAGGTATATATTTTTAATATATTATAATACTATGTATACATCGCGAGTTTGTAACTCGCTACGTGTGTCCGTAAGACATAGAAGCGATTCATATCGCCACATTTACGATACCAGCGCCATCTATTTACAAAAAAATACGTCTGGGTTGACCCAGATTAATTAATTATTAAAACAATTACCCAGACTGGTAATTTGATTACCGAGATAAAATTAGGCAACTTTTGTATGTGTTAATCTAATACATGATCATTCGTGTGCTATATTTCCTCCAAATACGTTCAAGTGTACTACGTTTATTTCTAACTAACATCCAAACATTTTACAAACATTTGAATTTATAATATTAGTAAGAAAGAAGTAAGATATGCTGCAAGCCGCAAGAGACTCGTTCTTTATATCAGTCTACATTTGCCTGGATATTTGTTACTGAATATTATGTATGACATTTTAAAACGGGACAGTTAAGAAAACATCTCCTTTCTTTGATCCTTTAGTTTTGGGAATAGTTTTTCATTTATACGTTATAGTACTTAACAAATATTTTTTTGTAATAAAGCGTATGCTTTATTTTTTTTTACCTTATGAAATTTTTACAATGATTCGCCCATATTCATGTTTTCTAAATGAATCAAACGTATTAATTTCTATATTTTTACTGTATATCGACAATCTTAAAAGTAATAATTGTAATAATAATCAAATAAAAAAATAAACTTCCTAGACCGTTCTTTCCAAAAGATGCAATTAAAATTTATTGCGTCATGTCTAAGTATACAATTCCCAATTGTGTCAAATATATGGCGAGAAACAGGGAACGGCAATATTTTGTGGACAAGAAAAGTTGTCCAATGTTAAACTAGTATAAACGTTACGAATGGCAGACTATTCTTGTTACCACTGAAATTAGTGTTAAAAAGGTATATCGCAAGTTTCCTTTTTACATATAAAAAAAAAAACAGGCCGATGTCTATATATTGTAGATATTGAATAAAAACTAATATAGGGAGCGGGGCCTTTATTAGAGCAACAGAAGCCAAAATAATAGTTTTAAGATTTTTTTGTCTCTCTGTCTGTATGTTTGTACACGCATGCCGCAAAACTTACTGCATGGATTTGAAAACAATTTTCATTGATGTTTTGCTAGAGCCGTGTCTTAAAAAATAGACTTTACTCCCGGAAAATCTTTTTTACCCAGGCGAAATGTTTTTCTTTACATTATAGGTTATGAAAATAATTATTATAAACATTTTTTACACAAAATAAAATGTATATTTCGGCTTCAAAATTATAATTGCGACTAAACATTATTATTTCGGCTTAAGCGTAACTGTTTCATTTAATAAATCATATACGATACAATAGTATAAAAGAATATTTCGCCATCGCTAAATAATCTCGTACATAAAAGCATCAATCATTACAATATCGAGCGCACGAGAATAGAAGGCCAGTGAGATTGTGGGTCGCTTCAGCTCTGGGAACAATTAAAAGCAAATGCTCACCAACACCGCAGCTTCATTGTATGCTTCAGCTACAAAAGAGCGCAAAGGGAATTTTATACAACCATTTTGAGTGTTTTTAACTTTAAATGAAGGTATTATATAAAAGCCACTCTTTTTTTCCTGAATAAAACTCGTGTATGCAATAATTTCGTTAAAATACATAAAACAATTTTACGACTTTCCCAACTCGAAAAAATAAAATATTTATAACATCATAGAACCAAATTTCAATTTTGATGTTGGAAATCAATTTATATTTTTTAAACTTTGTTTAATATATTGTTGGTAACTAACTGATTTATACATATACATTTACAAGCTGCGTTCATTATAATAAATGGCCCAGTTATGACAGAGACTTGACGGGTGTCCTTGTTCAAAATAAGCTCCTTTTTAGGTCACAAAATATTGTGAATAAACAAAAAATTCGAAACATTTCGGTAACTAGCACGAGCGTTCACTTTTGCCAAACAATACAATGGCTTACACATTAAACCATCACAACTCGCCATTTATTCAAAACTAAGTTAACATTTGCTTGATATTTAGGTCATACGAGTATAGTTTCAGGTTTGTCCATTAGGTGCGGGATTTCTCTTCATCCTCTAATACCCGCACTGTAACTCGCTAATTCATATAGGCACGTGAAAGGAAAATTAACCCACTGTTCTTAATTACATTTTCGCATGCTTTAGTTTCGTTTAAAGGGTCGCTTAACACTGACTGTTTGCTTGCCCTATCAGACGTCGGGACGCCAGAAAATTTTCATTTGAATTTTTGCTTGCTTCGCATTTAAATTCTGAATAACATTGAGAATTTAGATGTGGGTTATAATAAGAGACACGGCTAGTCTGCAGGAATGGTGACATTTTTTCAAGCATATTTTGGATTAAAAGTTCCATGTTTACTATTGTGTGGGAGAAGTTTTATTAACAAATTCCTCGGTGCTCTCTATTTGGTTTGCTGCCTTGATAAAACTATCAAATATAATTATGTACATATTTCAATTTTCATTAATGTATTTCGCGTAGAATTTTTTTAAATTAACATTAATAACTAGTAATTTTTTAACAATAATATCTCTTTATTTATTTAGTAAGTAATCTAAATACCATATAAGATACATATTTTTACATAATTAATCATGTAAGTATAAGAGCTATTTTCTTTTACCGTACCCATTTGAAGTACCCCAAGTTTTAATTCTGATGTTTAATTATTTTAAACGCACATCGTCATTCAAGAGGCACATCATTACGAGCGTACGCCAAAATTATAAAGTAAAAGTAAGGCTGTCATTTTAAGCAACATGTAATACGATGTGGGAAGCTTTAAAATACCGTAAATTGTTTGCGCTTCGAGTAATTTCCTCTTACAGCGTTCAAAGTATGTAGTAAGTGCGAAAGTTCATGCTTCATACTGAGTGAATTCGAGGTATTTCTAGTGTATGGGATGGATTAAATCCAACTTTTATATAGATTAGAAACAATGTTATCAGACAGTTAATAACAGTTAGTTTTTGTTTTTATCAAGCAATCAATGAACATTCTTTTTTTTGCTTTGAATGACGTGACGAGCTTGCCGTTCGCCTGATGGTAAGCGATATAACCACCGATAAACAGTAGAAACACCATCCAACACCTTGAATTACAAAGAATTCTTTGGTATTCTACTGCGCTCGCCAACCCGAGACATGAGATGTTAAGTCTTATTATGCCCAGTAGTTACACTGGCTACAATATCCTTCAAAACGGAACACAACAGTGCCTACACAATGCTTCTTGGTGGCAGAAATAGACATTGCGGTGGTACCTACCAGGCGGACTCTCACATATGAGAGACCTACCATCAGTAAAAAATCCTTATAAAGATAATAAATACGTCACACTTTCGCAGAAGCTAAATTCAAAGACAAACCTGGCATATGAAAACATAAAGCTTACAAAGCAACATATTCTTTGTATGATAACCATAATGAATAAGCTGATGCCGTAAAAATGAAAATAAATGAATTTTTAAAATTTGCAATAACAAAACCGCACCAAACGTCTCTTAAAATTTATTTCTTTTATTTTAACTCGTATCTAAAACATTTTTCCAACCTTTCAGGTTAAAGTGAGACAAGCCAATTATTGTAATGTCATCTGAAAATTTATAGTCGAACCTTTCCAACTGAACATGTAAAAAAACCCACCCGTTACGCATCATGTGATTGGATTCTAATTTATGATAACTGTAAAAATGGCGGCGCCATATTTTAAGGTCGCATATGTAGATAACAACTCGACCTGACATTTTCTAGGCAAAAAACACATCAGATGATAAAATAAATGACTGTAGCATGAGTATTGTGAACGAGTTTCTGATTGTCCAGTCATTATGTTTTTTTTAGTCTATTGATGGGGATTGGCCTCCTTAGATTATAAATTTCCAAAAATAATTTCTTACTACTCCTCCAATTAGTACACGTATAGTATTATGCGCACGAGTTTTTTGGATAACGAAGGAAATAAGGAACACATGCGCAACATTTAAGGTTCTTGGAGTCATCGATAAAACAGAATGTTGTGTCTTAGTCGGAATTATTCATTTAATAAAACACAAAATCAGGGTGAAATAAAAAGTGAAAAATTGCTATACTTATGTCAACTACACAAAACAAGAAGTACAGAGGTGTTGATCTAGTGAAATTAATTTCAAGAGGTGCTAAAAAATCACTCGTTTTTTAAAATAATATCTATTCTCACACTTGAAGGTCGCATTTCTGTTCATATTGTGGATGTTACAGGCGGCGGTGAATATCTTTACATTGGGTTTTTAACAACTACCTACCTACCTACAAAAATTACCAGATACGTATAGCATAATAACAGGTCAGAATGGAATATGAAGATATGTAGCAACAGTATGTTCGGCAAACTAAGTATCAAACAGTCTACAAGCTCTCCTTAATAGATAAAAGGCAAAGAAACGAATTACTTATCTACCTCCAAACTTCGCGGCACTAACTTCAGGTAATTTTTCACAAGACACCCAACAAAGGCGTCCACAATTCACTAAACCTACGTTTTGCTTTCCGCAACAAACTTCTACAGTTGGCAGCGAAAGTTTTAAATTTGGGTAATTGATCTTTATAAAGCCCGCCTAGAAACTACCTTAATACATTTAAGACGTTCGGACTGATAACATCAATAAGAGCAATATGTTTCGTACCCGCCCACTGACGCCTGTTAGGGCCAAAATTTATCTGTACTAATAAATAACGGGGCCCTACGTTCAACCTTGTTAAATAAACACGACGTTCGCACCATATTTTTCATTCTGGTACTAACAACCGCATTTAGAGCTTTCTTTATTCCACGTCGAACTGGCATTAGTGAATTCCCGCTCCATTATCACTTGATTTTTTCCCAGCGGCAATAACCTGCACCTGCATTTCTAATTCGCACGTTCATTCAATGTTCTTTAAACAAAAAATAATCACTATTTACGCGTGGCTAAGAAATGTACCCGAGCGAACACAATTGTTGTATTGTTGTATAAAACACACAATGAACGACTCGGGCGAACTAACTTTACACGTTTCAGCGTGTATAAATATCTGAACAAGAAACGGTAGAATGTGCTTATTTACTCGAGTCACTTGTAGTTAACTGTAGTCGCGGGCTATGAATCTCTTTAAGTAAATATTGTCGCCGTGGGAATAATTATTTAGAGGTGAAATTTAAATGTACAAGCACAAAGATAGATTAATAGGTACTCATCTAATAAAACGGTATACATGATTGTAATGAGTATACAAAACACTCATGTATTATAATATTAAAGTTGTATTTAGGTTTATAGAAAAGAATGTAGGTACGTACTATAATCAATATAAAGAGTATTCAATAAAAAGTTTCATTCTTCCTAGCAATTTGCAGACGGCCCCTAAGGCGGGCCGTGCGGTAGTCCGAGCGTTAGATTACTTTCAATATTTATATCTAAGCACCGCCTTTAGTCGGGAAAACGTTTACAGTAACATTTGTCATATGATAAGACATGAATAGTAAAATGTTACTACAATTCCAATATATACAAGTGCATACTATATAACAGTATAGTTATATAAACGTTTCGGAAGTAGTGGCACGAGAATCAAAGCGAGGTTGCGGTTCTGTGTATGCATATTTCTTCCACTTGGTGCGTTCTAAAATATTACATTACATGAGAAGACGGGTTAAATTTCAGCTGTATCGTGATCTAAAACACAGTTATGCAAGTTATGAACGTGTTATTTCTAATCACATACACATACACACACACACACACGGAGTGAGACAGAGAGAGAGAGAGAGAGAGATAGAAAGAGAGAGGAGGAGAGATACATTATATTACGAGAGAGAGAGGCATCATATTACGCCTTTGTCCCCGACGGGATAGGCAGACACACTTTTTCACTTATGTGTTCTGTTCGATGATGTGATATGAGATGAGCCTATCATCATATCAGGAACAAATTCTCGACGCCGGGTTGATAGTTATAAACTCTATATCATATTGCTCGACCCGGGATTCGAACCCAGGACCTCAAAGTTGTGTCGTATCGCGCACGCAAACAACTACGCCACCGAGACATTAAATATTTCTTATCACCAGAATATCATTATTAGTCCAGCTATCGGAACTTCTATTTCAATAAATAGGCATTTCAGCCCAGGTCTAATGCTCGCACGGATGATGGCGTACTCCCGAGTGTCGGTATTGAGTCGTAAGATCGGTAAAACCACCATAACCGACAATCGTTCCACTCATCTTCGAGTGGAGGCAGTGATAAGGCGTTTTTTTCCGCAAAAAAAACCCGATGATAAAAACTATTCGGTACACACAGTTTCTCGTAACACGCTTCACATATTTACTTACTCTTAATATTAACGTCTTTCCGGCTGCGTATGCTACGTCAATAACTATAACAATTATTATTGCAACAATTTTTTTAAGCCAAAACCAAACCGAATCAAATATTATTAATCTGAAAACTCGAAACCATTTCGTGTATTTGCTAACTTTAACTCTGAACTGTACGGAAAACCGCAGGAAATTTTGGCAATTTGTGTGACAAAGTATGATTTTATGGCAAAAAAGGATTTTCCCGTGTAGAATGGCGACCCGAAGGATTAATTAACTTACACCGGAATATTTACCACTCATTAACTGAGTTGATAATGCCTTATTAAATGATTATGAGACTTTATATCAAGCCGCAGAACGACGCAGACGATTATAATTAAGCGTCTACACTTATTTGTTTCATCTATATGAAATTATTTGATGTTGATAACGTTTATGTTAATGATTTTTTTATCTATGACAGTAACGTAACGTCATAGCAACAAAATATGAAATCCATAAAAACTTATTAACAAAAAATTTTACCGCCTTCAAAAAATTACTAAAAACCAATATATTCTTTTTTACCTATATAAGTACTGGTTACCAATTTTGGAGTCGATGCCTAATAACAACACAAAAAAAGACAGTCGAATTGCGAACCTTCTCCTTTTTTGAAGTCGGTTCAAAATAAATATAAAATATGTAGTTAGTAGAATTATGGCAATCTCATATTATGCAAGGTTTCTTCAAAGATTTTGACGAAATGTTAAGATGTACGTATTTTGTAGTGTATGAGTATATTATGTAAGTATGTATAAAAGTTTTAGTAAATATATACTGGAGAATTTTTCTTCTAAGTGGGTTTAGTAGTCCTAAGATAAGTGCGGTCAAACGAACAAACAAACTAGCTTTATATAAGAATAGATAGATACAAACGGTATATCCAAAAAATGCCGAGCATAGCCAAATCGTTTACTTATTAGTATATACGTCCTCGTATTGAAATAACAAAGTTCAGTTTTCTATTATTCACAACGCCACAGTATTTACTGAATGAACACCTTCATCGAAGTTACCATGGGATGTCATTATAAAGTTTTAACAAACGTATCCGAATTTGACCGTACACAATAGATTCTTAGAACGAAATTTTTGAGTGGGCCGTATTTCCCTGACCTCGTTTGTACAAAATTGATACTCGCAAATATATCCCCGAGTGGTGACTGCTTTTGATGTAAATAATTTATTTCGAACGGCGCCAGTTTATAATAAAATAGCCCGGGGCCGTTCATTTGGCGAAGATTAATGAACATCATTTCACTAAAGGCATTATTATGTCATTTCATTAGTCTCTGGGATAGTGAACTAATCAACGTAATTCAGATGCTAATTGTTTCAGCAAATAAAAATCGGGACAAGCCAGTCTACGAACTGTTTCTTTAGGGTTTTGTAAGTATGATGTATTTTTTTCTTCGATGTTTAAATGTTAACTATTTATGTTTTGATTTTAAAATTTATGATTTTGGGATCTAAATATTATAACGAAAGTACAGTCGTCCACATAAGTAGCTGAATGCAGTCAAAACTACAAAATATTTTTTTTTTATATAAAAAAAAACTTTGCTTCATACAAAAACATGTTGCAATTAAATTGTATAGGCGATTTGTATGTTCGAATTTACATAGACTGACTGTACTTGTAAATAATAACTGAGCTCAAATCACGTTTTTCCGAATAACATTATGCCAAAACCATCTCAAAGCTAAGAGTTCACAGTTTACACTCATAAAAGTAATAAATCGTTTCACGTATATCATACGAAAGTTCCTTTCTCACTCGGTTATTTGTTACTAAGGCGACTTTAGTGTGATAATCCTTCATCAAATTTGAATTAATACCATTAACGTTAATTTTTAAATGTTAGATAACAAGCAGCCGGGGCAGGTTTTCTATAAAAAAAATACAATCTGTCTCATATATTTTTTCTAACGATTAACAAAGTCTATCATAATGATTTCTTATGTTTACGTGAATGTTGACATTAAAATAAAACTGTATTTTGCGGATTTTCTGCCCCGTGACCACGAAGGCTGCAGTCTTCTAAACGTCGGGAGAAAATTATAGTATAAAAACCTCAGAACAAGAACAAGCATGTTCTGAGATAAAAACCGCGATAAAATACTCAAAATAGTGTTATTTCAAAGTCTATGATTATAATATAAACGAAAACAAATAGTAGTCTCGAATTGTGAAATGTCAAACGTCATGACATTAAACAAACATAATAATATTCACTACAACAATTGTTAAAATGTCATCACTTTAATCGTTCTTCTCTTCTACCATTTCTAAAAGTATACTCGGAGTTTTGTAGAGCGAATGTCAAATGTGAGTTATGTATTATATAAACTCTACAAATCGTTTCCCCGTATTGAAGTTGTGCTACAAAAATAATTTATGGATTTTTCAACACTTACTTTAGGTACCTGCAAGTAAACAACTCAACGCAATTCAAAGTTCATATTTCATGAAAATGTTTATCCCATGCCGCTCTAGTTTTAAACTACTTCTTCAAATGCAAAAAGTGCCTATGTTGTTCCGTATCCACATATTACCCTCGAATAACCACATTAGCAATAAAATTGCTTAGACAGCCAACGTATTTGCTAGAGAGAATAAAAACAGAAACAAACTTTTACATTTCAACGGAGTTTGCGAAATAGGTAAAATAGTTTACTTGAAAAGTTATATTAACGGCATGAAGCATTACCGGGTTATAATGGTTTTATAACAATGTTATAAATGTTGTATTAATTTAATAAGAAGTTTGTAATTCTTATGTTACCTTTTTAGTGCTTTGTTCTTAAAAAAAGATAGTGTTTTGTCAAAATAAATGAAGTTATGGGTGAAATTTATTTTGCTTGCGTACTTAATAATGAAAAGTACAATATACTATAATTGATGAGGAGTATAAAATACCCATAAGAGTAATACGTGATGTAGAAGTAAACTTTGGGTTTACACGTGGAGAATTTGGGCTTTGGGTAAATATGATCAATTCCGTGGAGATTTCCTGATACAAACCTAATTCAGCTCTAAAACCATTGAGTCTAATGTATTTTAAAACTAGCGTATAATCTCAACCTTACGTTTGGTGAAAAAGATACCATAGTGCCAAATTAGTTAAGGGCTTATGCAGCTAGAAAGGCAACTCACGCGGGTGAAGTCTCAAGCAACACATATTTATGTAATAAAAGATTATCAACAGTTTGTCACACGATTTTTTTTGACTTATTGGATTATTTATGTCCTGATTTGGTATTTATTGTATTTATCAATTGTTACTTGCACTTTTTAACGAATTATTTTAAATGTATGCACAAAATTATAGATTCGAATTATTGAATTTATTTAATATTTTACTCGATACGAAGTTTAATATTAAAGTATAGATACTCTTTATTAATATGAGTTAATATAATGGGGGTATTTAAAATTATCATAATATGCTAGGAAAAAAAATATGTAATGAAACGAATATCATTATTATTTCAATCAATAATGCCGAAGGTTTAAATATGTAAAAGCTTAATGATGTTAGCCATGATGGTAGAGGTTGATATCATTCTACTATAAAGTACGATGCAAGTTATCGCTTCAATCCATCTATTTGATTGGACTGCACCATTTGGTATGACGTGTTCATTTTGACAGTACCTACTACGTGTAAAATTATCAGACTTGCAAGGAATAGCAAATTTCGCGACACCCCGAATACCGAATATTCAGCAGGCTTCTTGGCTGAATAGCCGAATATTCGGCCAACGCGTGATGTAACTCACATCGAGGTGTATGCTTCCGCTGTTTTTTTCCAATATACTGACCTCCATTCTATCGTTGTTTATAATTTTCCATTGTGATTTTTTTTGTTAAGTTTTACTATACAGAAGTTGATTATGTTCCACAAATTTGATTACAAGAAAATTTGTGGATTGAAGAGTATAAAAAAAAATATTTTTATTTGACCTATTATCTCTTTCAGTTGAATAGGATAAAAGTAGCCGAATAGAGCGAATAGTAATTGAATATTCGTTGTAAGTAAAAAACTATACAATATAACATTTTTCGATTCCAATTCGATTTGATTAGATTTCGAGTTCGATTGGCGCTGTACTTGATGTTTTTAAGTCCGGTCACCAATGTCCTAGGATTTATATAATTCAATTTGGATATCTATGTAAATTACTATTTATAAACAATACATATTTTAAATGCTAGCCATAGCGCCGATAGCCTAGTCAGATGTGTAATGGGTTGTCGAGACAAATGTCCGCAGGTTCAAAACCCAAGGGCACACACCTCTGACTTTTCTAAAAAAAACGTGTATTCTTTGTGAATTTATCGTTCGCTTTAATGGTAAAGGAAAACATCGTGAGGAAACCTGCACATCTGAGAAGTTCTCTATAGGAATTTCGAAGGTGTGTGAAGTCTATCAATCTGCACTAGGCCAGCGTGGTGGACTAAGGCCTAATCCCTCTCAGTAGTAGAGGAGGCCCGTGCTCAGCAGTGGGCAAGTATATAATACAGGGCTGATACTATTAATATTACTATTATTATTATTGTCATATTACGGTACTTCAAATATAATCGTATAACAACGCCAGAGCTCGAATTAAGAGATACGCTTCCATTAAAAATATCATTTTTAAGCCGTCTGACAACTCTGTGTCGTATCTGCAAAACGATGTTCCGTTTCACATAATCCATTCGTTTTTTAAAAATACGGATATAAAAAGGCAAGTTAATTGCGTTTCCCGTGCATTAGCTTAGTACAGCAGAAGGTAAAGTAAATGGATTATCTGACGGTAAGTAAACGTTGATTAGCGGAAACGATAAACAACTCCAGGCAAGTTTCGGTAATGGCGCGTTTTAAAATCGATATACTATGTAGTAACATAATTAACAATACTTTAGGAAGATGTTTTTGCATCAATTTGTTCGCCGATTATTATCGATGTGTGTACTTTTGTAAATAGAAAATAGAAGTGTTTTATCTTTATACATTTGAAAGTGTTAAGGTTAAATATTAAAAGGAGATCTAAATATTAATTTTAATATAACGATATGTATATTTGTGTTGTGATCTAACATTGTTGTGAGATCTTAATCAATTATGTATTATAAATTAAACCGGTTCGATTTTGAAATGGGAGGAAGAAAAGGCAGCTATCTAATACCCTAAAGTAGCTCCAGGAAAACCTTAATTTTTAGTAGAAAGTTTTTTTGCAATTTCTGGCCTTAAATGCAAGTAATTAAACCTCTAATGGCAAAGTCTCAAGTAATTAAACCTCTAAATGGATCAAGTGGCATAAACACATGTTTCCATAAATTGCTCATATTTTTGTTGTGATTTTTTTTTCAAGTGTGTGAATCAGATCTTAATGTCTTCAAATATGATGTATAGTCTCCTAATGAAGTTTTCTTGTAGCTACAGCGATTAAAGTAGCAGCCGTTGCTGTCCCGTCTCGAATATTCATTGTGTATATTTTGTATGTGGATACAAAAAGTAGAACACTCTTAAAATTAGAAACAGTTTATCGAACGCCCTATTAAGAATTCAGCCAGAACTTACCTTTGTTAAATTTTAAAACACGTAGGGTTCACGTTTCTTAGAAAGCTATTTCTTCAATTTTTAGATTCTGAGAAGGAATCGATTATCCATTTTACTAGGCCAAATCTCCTGCGGCAATATTTTATTTCAGATTTTTTACATCAAAAGTCTAACAAGAAAAGCGCTTTTTCGATTCTTCCTTATTAATATTATACCTAAGAGTTTTTATAAAGAATTTTTAAGTAGAAACCCTAGGTTTTTGACCCTGTAAGCCTTATTATATTTAAATACACTTTTGCGTGAAGCCATCTTACATTTTCCTTTATCTTTATGACTTAGTTAACCAAACCGCTTGTTAATATTTTGGTATTATTCAGAAGCAGGATGTCACCAGCCTAGTCTTAATTTCGAGCTTAACAAGTCGACCTCCGTTCAACAATGATTTTAAAGTTGTTCGGTCATATCTCCAGAAACGAAGGCTCTATCGGAAAACTGGTGGTCCAAGGATAGGTAGAAGGATATAGAACTAGAGGCAGATTCCCCATTCGCTGGACTAATTTGATCAAAATAGTGTAGTAGCTCGAAATAGGCTGAGATAAATTATACTCGGAGTCCAGGTTAACAATAATCATTTATTGATAAAAGTACCCTACATTTATGACAACAGTCCTTCATGATTGTTCACACACAGCACTCTCAACCGACAAAAATGGAGAAGTATTAGCAGACTTGCGAACATCGCCGCGAAGACTAAGGTAGATAACTTTCCTTCTTCACCACCGCGACAACCACGACCATTTTGTCAAAAAGTCCGTCTAAGAAGAATCCAGAAGCAAGAAGTTAGATTTCTAAGTACAGATATGTTGGAATACGTTTTTCGTTTTAAAACTGGGTTACTTGCGATGTCTGATTTTCAAATTCTAATAATATAGCTGTTCACTCGCTCCCGATCCATCTTTGTCAGGTTTCAAGAGATAGATTGTAGAGTCAAAGAATTTTACTTCCACTCGTAGGTCAAATCTCACCAATATTTAAGTGCAATATGACGTAGGTACCTACATAACTATTCAAATAAAATAAAAGAATATAAAGATAAAAATAATTAAATTCAAATAGAATATAAGGGTAAAAATAACGAAGATAAATCTGAAACATTTTCAACAGAGCCCATTTTAAATGAAATAGGACTCAAATGATAAAAAGGTAATCATTTTTTTACTTTATTATATTGAATTTTTCTAGTTTTATCAAATATTGGTATTTGTATTATTCTGCTAGTTTTTATGAAAATCTCGTTTCACTAGGCTTTGCAAGCGTACTGTAATCTGGCAATTTAAAAAAAAAATGGATTCTATTCACTCCGCAATAAGCAAAGAAAATGAGCAAACATTTTTTTTTCATAACGTAAGCTGGCAAATGACCGTTCTACATTTGCTGGTAATCGACACCGTCTTTAGACATACAATATCCAAAGAATGATGGACGCACTTGCAACCTGAAAGTAAAAAATACTCATTATAAAATAGTACTTATATACAAACAAACTCACGACTTTTATCGCCGCAGGGGTAAATAAAGGCGAAACTGGTGTACTTTCCACCATGTACAGTTTGGCGACATTATATCTCTATTATTAGACCGAAAATAAAGTTATAAACCGCCAGATATTGAGCGAATAGAATCTTCATCCTATTTTTCCATTCGGGAAACACTCGACGTGAATTTATGTCCGATATGGCGGCTGTCTCACCCTCTATCACATTATCTCAGCGAACAGTGGATGCACTGGTTGCATCTTTGCTTTTCTTCGGTGAAATAGCCGTGATATTATCGTATAGTCTTAAAAAATGTACGCATCGGCTTACAAGGTTTCTTCAAAAGTCTGTCATATTTGATTATACAAATACATGTTAATCTAAGACGGGAAACAATAAAGCATTGAGGCGCAAAAGATATCTTGAAAAATAACAAAATAATTTGACTAATTTGAATTTGTCAACATAACCTATTCCATACTGATCCTGATGAATACTTAAGCGTGAAAACTTATATTTAATTATAAAATGGTAATGAACATAAATGGAATTTAGAGGCGAAGCGACATCTGCCCAGTGCAATAGCGGCTAACAGGTTATTAGGCAGTTGACCTGGCCTAGAGGGTTGTACATAAATTTTCAATCGCACTCCATATTAAGCATTTGAAATGTTCCCATATATTCGAGCATTAAGCTCGGAACATGGCACCCAACGATTATCCAACGTAATAAATCACCGCCACTACAGCCAGTCCGGTTTCGTATGATCAGTTTTTCTTATTGATTTCAATAATGTATTTTGTTTGACTTAAATTTATCATTGCTTGACGGAATAATTAATTTTATAGTGATACGGTGTCATTAAAGTTATAAGTAAGCAGGGGCTCTATTCCGTCTGCGGGGGTATGTCCGTCATTTTGCAATCACAGGCGTTCTAATTGAAGGACAACTTATAGGTAAATATAGGTAAATAGGGGATTTTTTACTCTCTTATCTGTACGACTATCGAAGCTGTTCTTCGAATAGAACGCCCGTAATTGCAAAAAGACGGAGTTGCCCCAATAGACGGAATAGGACCTGACTTAATTGATTTGATCACAAATTAATGATTGAATTGTAGGAATCTTATATTTTTTTAATTTATAGTAAGGTGACGCTGTAAATATAGTCGTCTACGATATAAATGAGCTGGCTCTTTCGAGGTAAAGACCCTTTCCCTTCCAAATCTCTATACTTCTTCTAACTTTGAAGGTCAGCATATACATAATAATACTTCTGTTATAGCGGTATGTTTGCTGGTTTGCGGGCTACTCCAAACAACAAAGAAAACCAAAACGATTTATTGAGACAATTCACGTAATAGTTATGACTGAATTCCCCAAGAAAAGCCACCTCAACACACTTGTAAATCTAACCAAACTTGTTTTATCTAAATAATCGATGAAACAGATTATAAACATAGATCAGTATTGCACTTAATAAACTGACGTCAGCATGAATCAAATAAGTTACCCTCCAAGATTACACTCCGTCCTCCCGATCGGCATTTACTACACTAAATTATCAATCTACGTAGCAGAGCACCTGCTTAAATTGTTGCGTGCCTGTACAGCATTAATCAATAACTGCCGAAACTTGTTAAGCGATACAGTCTTCACCATCGTGTACACGATTATGACGGATAATATACGTTATCTCAGAAAATAAATAGCCATTTTAACTGTTGTACGAATTTCAGCCCCAAAATGTACCTTAAAGCTGTAAAAAGAAACTAATTGCGCGGTTTGTCAGTAGAAGTATAGTGATTTATGTTTTTTATCTCTGGAATTTTAAAGCACTTTGAATTCTAAATGGCCAGTTATAAAAAATCTTTTTTTTTATTTTAAATGTTTTCGAGGGCAAATGATTTAGACAACGCTTTACGTACTTATTTTAGTTATTAAGATGTTAATTTAAATATAATATGTAAACACTTGAATAAAAAACTTTATACCCATTTTAAGCACATTGCAATTTGACACAATTAAAGTTTAGATAGACGAGTGGAGAAAAATTAAATATATTAATTGTGGTCGTATTTCGACCACTACTCGTCCACTAGTTAGAATAATTACTGCCTGGCTGGTCTATGCTCAATATTATAAATTGTAATGCGGTATATCGTAGTTAATTATTTTGAATATCGCGTTTGATAGTAGAATGATCATATTAAATCATCCAGTACTGGTGTGTCAGTACAATAAAAAATAAAATGACTGATTGAAGAATAAATACAGGTATGCGATTTTTTGTTTTTTTTTTTTTTTATTTCAGATCGGCTATCTATAATTAGGAGCTGAAAATAGGCGATGTTTTATTCAAATGGTATATCAGAAAAAATATATATTTTAACATATTTACCATTGACTACCTTCACTTTGACTTTGATAAGAATTCTTATACTCGTATAGCTATAATATAGCTGCTGCGGGAAGTAAGCTAGTTAAATAATATTGTTCGACCAAAAAATGATATTCTAATAGATGCTAAAAAGCCGTTTTTAATGTAAGTTACGCTCTTTGTGTTATACTTGTTAATTGTCTTAATAATCACACGATGTTGAGGGTACTACAAGGATTTTATTGTCATAGAAGAGCGTTTTATTAAATATATATTTTGTAGACGCTACGTTTTGAATAAAAATAACCTATAATTATTGTTAAATATACACATTAACCTATAATACTATAATGCGTGGGTATATTTAATATATTAGGAGTGTTTTTAGTATTATATTGGTGCTGATAAATTCAGGACCTTTTATTGTAATTACTAAAATAAAATTAATACAAACTATAAAATCTATGCTTATATTATAAAGCTGAAAAGATTTTTAATTTGGTTATTTGAACGCGCAAACCTCAGGACTTTCCAAAACCGATTATAATTATTTTTCACTAATAGGAAGCTACATTACTCTTGAGGGCTATAGGCTAGTTTTTATTTCGGGAAAATATCTATCCCAGAAAAGCTTTTTCACACTAGCATAGCCGCAGGCAAAACCTAATGTAAATATGAACAACGAAAAATAAAGCAACGAGTTAAAAATATAACTAGCTATCTACAAAGTCCTACACGTAATCACTTTCATCGATTTTATGTTTGTCTGCATTAGATATTTGACCAAGCAGAAAATAGTGTGTTTCCTCAATACCCTTTCGAAATGTTACCTCTACCTGGGACTATTTGTATTTAATATCTCAAGTTATCACTTGTAGATATATAAAAAACAATTGACGTAACTTGTGTTGTGTATTAAACTTCTTGTATTTATTATGGAGTTATTTTCATACGTATTAAAATGCGTTGTTATTAAGCGTAAAATTTTATCACTGTTATAAATTATAATTTACAAAGTTTTATAATCTAGACTTTTATGAGTCAAATATTCGTTAAATAAATAGCGTGATTTAACTTTAGCAGTTGAAATTAATTAAACAAGTGACTTAAAGTAAAAACTATACCTATATTCATAGGTAAACTACTGGTTTGCGTGTTACAAAAATTGTCTAATTAAACAGGTGAGTAAAAACAGAAACTATACATACCTATAAATATTGGATGGCATGTTACAAAAATTTTATACATATGTTCCAAATTTGTCATGACGAAGAAATGAGTGCGGCATAAAGGAAAACAGGGGAAACTCTATGCAAATTCCTCGGTTCCCTATCACGATTACAACTGAATACATTTGTGACCCGGTGTACAATAGTCAACCGGAGGCATAAAATGCTTTGCAAATAACGAAACGCAATATCCAATAAAATCATATTGGTTGAAGAATTTTTGTGTCCAATTAATTTAGTTATTTTAATAAATGACGGTCCGTAGATACGATGGTTCGAGAGAATAGTTTGTAAAGCGTGACTGCCGTTTTTGAAGTGATCATAGTATCTTTTTCTACGTTACCAATCTCCTGTTTCGATTTACATAACAGTACCCCTGACCACTGCCTCACAAAAAACAATTTTGACAGCATACTCTTATGTTTCGTGTAGCAAGTAAGATTTCTAGAGGCCCAAATACATATTATCTTTCATATAAAAATACCTACCTGATTCCTTACTTACGAGCGGTGCCATAAATAGGGCTGTGTCAGCGGTGCCCACACATGTTGCGTAGACCCTGAAAGGTACAGTAATGACTAGACCAGGACCAAGTTTTCGGTCATTCATGTGCGCATTATAGAACGTCGCACTGAGCGCGTAAAAAGCTAGCTAATGCGTCTTGCTTTCGGTTCCTCACTTATGTTGCAACTTACACGCGCTTGTGCTCTATAATATCTCTTGCATATCTGGCTGATATCCGTTTATTTAGTTTTGTCGCTGTGGCCGAAATTCGGCTAGAAGGAATTCATTTATTCATATTTTAACTTGAATTATATCAGCCAAAGATACAAGCGCAGCTTAGTTTGGAGACTCTTAGCTACTAGGATACTTTGTCCATTAAGCTTTTTGAAATAAATAAAAAAAAAATACTAGCTATATGACTTGCAGCGCATTCAAAATAAATCCATTTTGTATTATATAATTTAATGCAGCAATATCTTTATACCGTGATACCCCCGTGCTTCGGAAAGCAAGTAAAGCCGTTGGTCCTGCGCCTGATCCCTCTGCGATCATGTCGGATAGCCGTCTCACAGAACAATGAGAGTGAAGAAACAGCGAGCGCACTTGTGTATTGCGCACACACCTGTGCACTAAAATATCTCCTTCGTACCTGGCTGATCTCCGTTGAGATTGGCCGCCGTGGCCGAAAATTTGGCTAGAAGGATTCACTATCTTTATCCTCATCGCCCTTGCTCATTATCGGGCTTATGCCGTAAAACAAGTTAAAATAAATATACATGAACTGAATGATAAGAACAGATTAGATTTAAAGGTTGATGGAATTGTGATTTTCGATGCAGTTTGTAAATACAGTTTGTACACTGAACTCCTTTTCGTATGTTTTATTTATCAGTTTGCCCATAAGCTTTAAAGCGAAGAGATAAGAGTAAAAGAGGACGACATAAAAGATTTACTTCATATGTTTATACCGAGTTAGAAACTAAGAGGATGTTTCTTTAACAATCTATATATAAAGTAATGTAAAAACATTGGAAAAGTAAATTTGCTTTTGTGGTATATTTTTTATTTTGTGCGAGAATGTCTTGAGAATACTTTTAAATGTATGTTGTTTTTATTTCAGTAACTATACTTGTTATGTTGCTTTTTATACTTTGAATACTGCTGCTTGATGGTACTGCTTGGTGTGGTAGTGTTTGGGGGTTGTGAACTGATATGTCTTAGGTTTGACTCCGAAGTCAAGTAACAATACAGTTGTGCGTTTTTGTCATTCAATTTTCTGAAATAAGATTCTATAAATATTTTTAACAGATCCTAAAAACCTTAGTGAAGCCATATTGTTTCTATGTAAACGTCGGATCAGCCCCACTCTGAAAAAGTCCAAAAGGAAAAGGCGGAGGAAGAGACAGTATTTATATCGTTATCTCCCCGAGCTAATTGCTCCAAGTTTAAAAAAAAATACTCTCGGCAAAATAATCCTTAAGTCTGACATATAATACTAAAATAGTGCAAGGTAGACAAATGGTCAAAGTGAATGACATGCTCGGTATTAATAATTAACAAACATCGTCAGGACTCAGTTATTAATATTGATAGGCAATCAATTACAGTTCCTTATTAATTATAATGACCGTGTTGCGTATGCTGCTCAATTATTGAACATTGTTATATGCTGCATTGCCTGGGAAGACATTATTGGGAATGTCTTGTATTTGACTTTTTAAAATTTTTACTTTCGTTACCATGGAATATTAATAAAATGATACCTGATTATTCTAATGGGTTTACATCCTAAACTATGTGAAATTTCACTACGGCTATTTTTATGGATTCCGCTTCAAATATTGTAAGTAGTTGGTGACAGTGGTAGTAATACTTCTAAAAATATTACCATATTTGTAACCACGCCGGTGTACTGACAGGCGTGGTTCAAAATCGTTTAAGATGTATATAAAAAAAAAACCGTTTTTACGAAGAATTATAACAATCAGGTATACAGCTAGTTTTATAAACACATCATTTTAATTTCCTTGTAATGCTTATACCTAGTGTTAGGTGTACAACTTACAAGCGATTTTCCAAGTATAATTCACAAAGATTTAAAGTTGAATACCCTTTATCCTTAAGAATTAAAAACACTAACAATACCGTCACAGAATTCCAGATTCACCTCAACTTATCCTTAAAGCTTTAGTGCCGAATTCAAAGTAGAAAGTAGAAATAAAACACGGCTGCATTATTTTTGTTTTCCGCAGATAGTTGGTTAGAGTCACCTATATAATACACATATGTGTCATGGTGCGGGACAGGCCGCGGCACTGGTTGAATTATTCATGAAACATATGGACCTAGAGCAGACTGGATTTCAGACGAGAATTTTAAAATATCTATACGGTGCTTTAAAATTGAAAATTGTTTTATAAAGAGCAATATAACGTGTCCCTGTTTTATTACACGGATCTTTGAAATCACATAATGTGTATTTACGCGGTTTTTGCCAAACAACTCGGTCAGATTAATACTCGCTGAGTTAATAATTATTTATTGTGCACTCTATGTTTTAGCGCAATAAATTATATTCAGGATTTTAATATCAAAATGGTATTGTGATGTATTTGTTATTTGTGACGTGAGTAAAATGTGGCCTCATTTTTATTTCAAATGCATTTTGTGTAGTAATGAAACTGATTAATGATTTTTGTTATTCAGATAATTTGCGTTGCGATTTTTTAGAACATGCATAATATATAATCCCCCTTATTCATAGACGTTTTTTTATCTAAGGACAGAGAATCGCTGTGATAACAAGTCTGTTTCTCAGTACTGACGGCATGGCAGCCTTCGCAGTGCGTGAACATAGGGCCGTTGTGATTGGCTAATATTGAGATACAACTTAAATCTAGTTGTCTGTCAGATAAACAAAGCTGAACAAACAGCAAGCCGTCAGATAAACGAAGATGAGAAACAGACTTGTTATCACAGCAATGCTCAATCCTTAGATAAATAACGTCTATGAATAAGGGGGTAAGTATATATTTTACAGACGTTCTGTCCTTTGTAGACACGACAAACGTTTAATTTTAAAACTGGTCAGGGTATTGCCAGTAAACTTATAGTTTGGCCGATCTCCAGCAAAAAGGGGCTCTGGACAGCGAAATAAGACCAATCAATTTTGACATATCTATTGTATGGTTATACAATTCATATTGAACCCTACTCTATAAAATACCTATACTTTGGGTTAATAGCGTGAGTGCTTACGTTATTCATACTGTTTTAATTAAAACAGTCGATGTATGGCCCACTCTAAAGAATGAAGAACATTATTAACTCCGTGTAAAATATAAATTACATGCACAACGAGAACAGCAAGTATATATACATATGTAGGTACCGTGTACGTCGCCTGCTTGCATATTTAACTAAGCTCCGCGCGAGATGGAAGAAAAATGAGATTTTTGGCCCTTTATCATTTAATAACATGTTTGGAATTTCGTTAAGTGTTTTAATTTGTTCAAATAAAACAATCTTTGTCAATAAAATTAAATAGCACCATAAAATCGTTATTTTCGAAATGCGGTGAAGAACAATTTTGTTTTGATTGTTTTTCGAGTTTGAATTTCGAATGGTGCGTTCGGAGTGTAGAGCACATCGTGTGGGGAACTTGTGGAACGGGTAAAGTCCGACCGAGAGAAGTTCCCCATATTCCCGCATTGCTTTTACGCTGCGATGTTTTGCTCCCGGTAAACGTTTTCCCTAATTATTTCAGCTATGTTACCATATCGTATATATAGCTAAAGCTTTTGTACTTTAATGTTTGATAGTGCAATGAAGTCGATATCTAAATAATATTCATTGTAAATGATCTCATAAAATCGCAGCATTAGTAAAATAGACAGACAAAATTTTACTATTGCCGACGACGTTCTAAAAATAATGTGAATGGATCTACCATTTTATTGATATGAGACTGACGTACTCCATCGGTTGTCTAGCGGTGACTATTTATTGAAGCAACATTTGGAGTTTACGAATAATATCTAAACGTTAAACAACGTACAATCAATAAAGTACCGAATTCCATAAATAATTTTGCAAATAGGGCGGACAAACCATCATCAACCTACTATGTACGTTCGCAACATATTTAATTTAATAACTTAAATATCGCCTCAAAATAAATAACACCCGTAGTCTTAAGTTAAGTTTCCAAACGACGTATCATTACACGGATATGTTGGCAAACCGTGTTTTCACTTCGAGCATGACGCGGGTAAGTAACTTTCCAAACTTCCTCATCAAGCCTCACTATAACTCGCCGCGCAAAATATTTAACTCATTTTAGTGTAACGCCTGCTAATTCTACAACTAAATAATATTAAAATGTTTATTTTTATACTATAGCTGTTTAATACTCTATTTTGTTTTAAATAAAGTCTAGTTTACTGGTCGTTATATTTTCTCCTATTACTATTTTTAATAATATATACCTAGTTTAAATATTTGCCATTGATTTCTTCATCTAATATCACATTTGTTGTACATCCGAGATATCTTAATCCTAACCGGAAAATTCCGAACCTTATTTATTTTTAATTGTTTTCTATAATTAAATGTCGGTAAAGATATTCAGGCGGAGCGTAATTAAGACAACGTTCCTAATGGAAAGCAATAATCTTCAAGCCGGTTGTAAATTGCGGTATCGTTATTCCGGCTCAAACTTTGTCAAGTAACGTTTA